>NC_080722.1:25995295-26311129 GCF_019097595.1 Hemibagrus wyckioides | reverse complement strand
ATTGAAATGATTTTAGATATAAAATCTCTTTACCTTTTAAGTACAGTTTTCAACCATATTCACAACTACTGTGGTTTGATGTGAGGAAGAGGAATAAAGAAAATCCCACCTAAAAAAATCCATCATATTCTGATTATACTAGGATTTATTTTATAGCATTACTGATTTGTCCGAACAAACGCTGTTAATTTCAGAACATGGTGTTTCTTTGTATTTCGGACTGAGAAGAAAAGATCAGTTCAGAGTCCAGACCAAACCGCAGTAGTTTTCATCACTTTGATTGACCTAGCGAGAAAAGTGTAGTGTGTATGTGTGTGTGTGTGTGTGTGTGTGGAGCGAGAGCTGATGACTCCACTGTTGATGTGACTGGAACCTACCAGGAAGAGACAACCTCTGCCACACTGCCGTGCCATTAATACCCCGGGGAAATGCCCCCAAATCCTACCTAAAGCCATCCCAATGCCCTTCTATCCGGCTGACTGGCTCCCGACAGTACCATGCGCCTGAGCTGAGCCTGGCTGTGCCGGGACATTGTGGACGAGAGCAGGGGAGGAGGAGGGAGGGGGAATCGAAAAAGAGCTGATAAGCAAGTTGACAATAAGCCTCGTGCTGGACAGATCCCAGTGTGGGAGGCCTGCCGGCGTACAGAGCCTGAGCAGAGCCACCACATCCCCCCTTTCTGCTATTTCAGTCTAGAAGATCATGGTTACACTCGTCCAGGACAGAAGTCGCTAGCGCCTACAAATATGGTAAGTGCGAGGGCACGGGGCAGAGGACCGAGCCGAGTCCGAGATGTGCGGCTGAGAGGAGGTTAGCTGAGCTAGCATCCTGCTGAGGACAAGGACAGAAGGATGAGAGAGGAGGTGCTTGAGCGATGGGACAGGGAATCCGAGTGCAGCAAAACAAGCCTGCAAACTGATTAGCCTTTCCTTGTGTGCCTTTCCTTGTTAGGTCGTGTATTTTTAGCGTCTCCATAATGCCCCTCGACCGTAGCTCTAGCTTCCAGGGCTAGATAATCAAATACTCAGGTTTCACTTTGGACTGCAGGCAGAATGGCTGTGGAAGAGGAAGCAGAGTGCCAAGTGCTAGTAAGTGAACTTTTTAAAACCTCGTCTTTTAGTGCACCACCACCACCACGCTTAGGATGAGGATGTGTGCTGCTTAATGTGTCTGAATGGAGAAATATCAGTTGAGAGGGACAGATTTCCAGTGTGTACAGAGCACACGAGGGCAGAACGTTGAGTCTGTGTATCACCGATGGCATTTACGGGAAAGAGGCATGACTGCGACATAGTACTGCATCAGCGGATCGGGGTTGTGTTTCAAATACCGGCCTGGCAGAGCAGCATGTTAGCGCTGAGGAAAAGAAAGCTAACTACGCGACCTTGAGTATGCTGAAATGTTGGAGTTGCTTTACATCCTCTGGAGAGTGTGATGATGTGGAATATTTGTAGTTTGTGTCGAATTTTGTTTTAAATTTGTGCATTAATGGTGAGTAAAGTGACGCGTGGGATATTACACGGCTTATGACCTTTAAGTTGTGTGTATCTACAAGCATTGTGTATGGGTTGATTTGCACCAGTGTGAGGTACAGCTTATGGTTTTTACTCTTGGTTTATGGCAAAATGACCCTTTGCTGATCTAATTAGCTGTGCACTTTATAAACCTGCATGTGATATTTATCCATTTGGTGTAAGAATCCCTCAGTTTTTCTGTTTTTCAGATTTTTTCATCATGTTGTCTTTATAACATTGCTACAAGATTTTTCCTTGTCAGTCTGTTAATCTAGACATTTCTCAAATATCTGGGAGTCGTTCCTGCGAAACTTTTCATCGTCAAGATCTTTCTGTGTCGGAAAACGTGAAAAGCTTTACTTCTGACACAGAACTGACAGTGACGGCTCCTTGTCTTCTAAAAATGCAGGATAAATGTTATCAGAACGAAAATAATCACCATGTCAATGATTTCACAAGCTTGGAATGTTTTTATATGAAATATTCACTATACATTTCCTAGTCTGGGGTTTTTCTAAGCTGCGGATAGGAACAATGACCCATGAGAATGAACAGAGTCTCTGATTTGCCTCGTAGTCAGCGATGCTAAAAACCTTCTGACCAATCAGAATTGAGAGTCAGATAGGAAACAAGGAAATAACTAACGTTCCTGTGTGGTTTGGAAACGTCTGCTCTGCCTCAGTGATACACAGGAAATGTTTGTCTTAAGATACGTATATAATTAATATCTAAAAGCCTGAACAAACCGTGTCACTAAAGATACATTGAATATTGATGAAACTGCTAATGTGATATTTTCAGCTAGCTTGAGCGAAGGAATACTCTTCTTACCTTTTCTTCAGGTGTGTACAATAAGGATTTATTATCCTCTATTATGATTATAATGTTTAGATGGATTGATCATAAAAGGCAACAATTCAGTGTAGAAATCATCTACATCTAGATGCATTTTGTAGAAACTTTTTCAGAAGTTTATGGACGCCTGACCATCCCACCTACATGTCCTGCAGTCTTCAAGGAAGGTTTTCCCACAAGATGTTGGATTGTAGCTGTGGAGATTAGTGATCATTCAGCCAGCTTTAGTGAGATCAGACTCTGATGTTGAACAAGGAGGTCTGAGGTTTGGTCAGTGATCCCGGTTCATCCTGAAGGTGTTCAATAGGGTTGAGGTGGAGATCTTCAGCACTTCATGGACTGGTTTTGTGTCATGTTGGAACAGACTTGGGACTGCTGAGATGCTACAGAACACAAAGACATCCTGTTTGAGGAAGAGGAACATGTGTGAGATGATGATCAGGTGTTCTTGTAGCTCATTTATACACTGTGTGACTATAAGGTTAAGATTATTGCTTGTCTCTGTATGATGATAGGATGATTCCGGTACAATCACGCTGGATTATGCAATTAAGATTCTCCATGAGAGCAAAAGTTCTCCATTTGTGATTTGAAAAATAAATGCAATAGCAGAAGCAGAGATGTTTGTATGATTTGAAGTAATAAGCATCATGCTGTTGAGTGCAGTAGTGCTGATTCGTCCACGTGTCACGTTACTGCCATCTCAACTCACAGAGCTTTTCTATACGATACGTGATCTTTATCTGAGGCAGCGAAAATCCAGGGTGAAGCCGGAGTACAGTACCTGTGAGTAGAGACGGAGCTCCTGAATTCTTCAGCTCCATGACGTTCCATGAGTGAGTGCAGGCTCACTGTTATCTGTGTAGTGTGTCACTTAACGGCTTTATCTCGCTGTGTAAGATTTCCAAAGTGGACATTACTTAGGCAGACATTCCTTTACAAAAAAAAAACCTAGCATGTGTCTGAGGCAGGGCTGAAATGTGCTGAACCTGATAAAAATATCAGACCAGGTTTATACAGGTCCAGAATAGACATTATATGCTAATATATATATATCTAATTTTATTTGTATTATAAATATAATAATCTATAATAATAATAATAATATGTACATGTAGAAGAATATGTAGAATATGTAGGATGTACACTTCCACCAACTACACCAATCTGATTTGTTTGAATTCATTAAAACTTAAAATCAGGATGCTTCATTTTTACCATTTGACTACACTGTGAAAAAGTAGAGAGAGGAAGATACTGTGTGTGTGTGTGTGTGTGTGTATGTGAAAAAGTAAAATAAGAAGACAGAAGTGTGTCTCTCGTGTTTAGAATCTGTACACAAGCCATGTAGTGAGTTATTCCTGTGTTTTCTTTATCGTCTCTTATATCCTCAGATAGCTCATGGGGATGAAATCAATACACCATTTGTGTGTTTGGGGCTGAGAAGAGAGAGAGAGAGAGAGAGACACTGTATGTTTTTCTGTGTGTGTGTGTGTGTCTGTGTGTCTGTGTGTGTGAGAGAGAGAGAGACAGAGAGACACTGTATGTTTCTGTGTGTGTGTGTGTGTGAGAGAGAGAGAGAGAGAGAGAGAGAGAGAGAGACACTGTATGTTTTTCTGTGTGTGTGTGTGTGTGTCTGTGTGTGTGAGAGAGAGAGAGACAGAGAGACACTGTATGTTTCTGTGTGTGTGTGTGTGTGTGAGAGAGAGAGAGAGAGAGAGACACTGTATGTTTTTCTGTGTGTGTGTGTGTGTGTGTCTGTGTATCTGTGTGTGTGAGAGAGAGAGAGACAGAGAGAGACTGTATGTTTCTGTGTGTGTGTGAGAGAGAGAGAGAGAGAGAGAGAGACTGTATGTTTGTGTGTGTGTGTGTGTGTGTGTGAGAGAGAGAGAGAGAGAGAGAGAGAGAGTGATACTGTATGTTTGTGTGTGTGTGTGTGTGTGTGAGAGAGAGAGAGAGAGAGAGAGAGAGAGAGAGACTGTATGTTTGTGTGTGTGTGTGTGTGTGTGTGAGAGAGAGAGAGAGAGAGAGAGTGATACTGTATGTTTGTGTGTGTGTGTGTGTGAGAGAGAGAGAGAGAGAGAGAGAGAGAGTGATACTGTATGTTTGTGTGTGTGTGTGTGTGTGTGTGTGAGAGAGAGAGAGAGAGAGAGAGTGATACTGTATGTTTGTGTGTGTGTGTGTGTGTGAGAGAGAGAGAGAGAGAGAGAGAGAGAGACTGTATGTTTGTGTGTGTGTGTGTGTGTGTGAGAGAGAGAGAGAGAGAGTGATACTGTATGTTTGTGTGTGTGTGTGTGTGTGTGTGTGTGAGAGAGAGAGAGAGAGAGAGAGTGATACTGTATGTTTGTGTGTGTGTGTGTGTGTGTGTGTGAGAGAGAGAGAGAGAGAGAGAGAGAGAGAGTGATACTGTATGTTTGTGTGTGTGTGTGTGTGTGTGTGTGTGTGAGGCAGTATGCTAGATTTCAGGAGAACACCCACCCACACACTGCAGAGGACTAGCCTTAACTGTACAGCAGAGGGAGGAGAGGAACGCAGTAACACAGATGAATAAATCTGAACAGAAGTGAGAATATAATAAAGCTTTACATTTCGACAGTTTGAATGTTTTTAAGAACATCTTTAACACACTTTTACTATTGAAGTCGAGCAAAACGTTCCATATTTAAGGAAGATATTAATAGATGTGAAGATTTGGGTTATGTTAGAGTGTGAGTTCCACGCTGCAGAGAGTCGGAGTGTGTTCATGTGTGAAAGGGTGTGTCGGAAATCTTTACTCTGTTACAGCATTGCAGCAACAACCGATTCCCCCCACCCTCTCTTTCTGTGTGTGTGTGTGTGTGTGTGTGGACATGCTGACTCGCTTGTTGTTTGTCTGGCTTTCAGCAGGCCACACCTTCACAGTCCAGACCCTCGTGGATGCTCTTTATACAGCAATGGAAAGAATGTTCCCAATGCAGACACACTGGGCTTCGAGCATCGACTGCGCTCACAAAAACACGCTCTGAGCTCACAGTACACTTTCCAAACCACGTTCCCGTGCACCGCTGCGGCTATTCGTGTCATTCCTGTCATTTTTATCACCCTCCTTGAATGGAAGTTATAAAGGGAGGATATGCCTTTTATTCTCAGTCGATGCTCATAAAGCAATCCATATCATTTCAAAATGTCAGACTGTGCTACGGAAAGCTGAAATTCAGCCTGCTGCTGTAGAAAATGCTGTGTAACGTCATGTTTACAGTGTATGTGGTATATGTAAGGAATAAAACACTGTAGGCTGTGCTGTGGAGATGATTTGTCAACTGTTACTAACGTGTAATTACACATTTTGTAATTAGTTATTACAGGGTAGTAGCAATTTGTAGGGCAAGCGTTTAAGGCTCTGAGCTGTTGACCGGAAGATCAGTGTCCAGGCCCTAGCACCGTCAAGCTGCCACTGTTGGGCCCTTGAGCAAGGCCCCTAACCCACCCTGCTTCAGGGGCGCTGACCCTGCACTCTGACCCTAACCCTCAAGGATGTGATATATGAAGAAAGAACTGTGCAGTAATGTATATGTGACAAATAAAGACAACTTATTAATGAACAGAACACACATTATAATTTCTAACATCTAATACTTCCCTGACTTACAGCTTTACAATGAAAACCAACCAACATGCTAACTAAACACCTAACCAACATGCTAACTAAACACCTAACCAACATGCTAACTAAACACCTAACCAACATGCTAACTAAACACCTAACCAACATGCTAACTAAACACCTAACCAACATGCTAACTAAACACCTAACCAACATGCTAAATTAATTTATTGTGGAAACATCGCTACACTTTACCAACAATAACAGACGGTATCGAAGTCATTTCCTGTGGATCGGCTACAAGTCCTTGTGTTATCAGTCTTGTTAGTAACACCACAATAACATATTACAGTAGGCGTATTTACATTTATATAAACCTGCGAGTCACTATGGAGATGACGTAACTACCAGAACCTCTCTTTTAGAAGAGAAATCAGCATCCAAGCACTTCACTGAGGGAACAGGAAGACTAGATCATGTTTTTATGAGTGTTTTTAATGTTAGGTTTTGATGAGAGAACACTCAACTCATAACCGAAATCTCTGCCGAAGGATTTCTGCCTTTTTTTAGACGTTACAGGGGAGGATTGAGATAGCTAAACAGAGCTTAGCTAAACTAGCTAACTCTTGTGTAAATGTAACTAAGAACACTTTAATGTTCTCTGTGATAAAGTTATTATAGATATGATTTAACACATAGCTCAATCTGCTGTCTTCTATCTCTCAATCTGCTCAATCTATCTCTCAGAAGGTCGTGAGTTTAAAGCCCAACACTGCCAAGCTGACACATTCAGACCCTTGAGCATTATATTTCTCATTAACTATTTAGTTGTATAGGGAAAAATATTCACATTTATAGAAAAGTGTTCGAATCTGATTGGACAGAAAGTGTACGTTGTTTATTTTTATATAACTCCAACAACATGAGATTAAAGGAGAAGTTCACTTCCAGAACAAAACTCTACAGATAATGTCCTCACCCCCTGGTCATCCAGGATGTTCACGTCCTTCTTTCTTCAGTCGTAAAGAAATTATGTTTTTTGAGGAAAACATTTCAGGATGTTTCTCCATATAGTGGACTTCAATGGTGCCCACGAGTCTGACCTTCCACAATGCAGTTTAAATGCAGCTTCAGAGATCTCTAAACCTCCATCCCAGCCCAGGAAGAAGGCTCTTATCAAGACAAACCATCGCTCATTTTCTGAGAAAAATAAAAAATTGTATACTTTTTAACAACAAAAGCTCGTCTAGCACTAGCTCTGGAACGCGCTCTACGGACGGACGGACGGACTATGTAATCACGTCAGAAGGTCACACGTGATGTAGGCAGAGCTACATTTGAAGCTGCATTTAAACTGCATTTTGGAAGGTCAGACTCGCGGGCACCATTGAAGTCCACTGTTTGGAAAAAAATCCTGAAAAATTTTCCTCAAAAATCATCATTTCTTTACGATTGAAGAAAGAAAGACATGAACATCCTGGATGACCAGGGAGGGGGATAATGATCTGTAGATTTTTGTTCCACATCAGGAAACTCTGAGTGGACTACAAACATGGCTGCTGGAGGACCACAACACCCAGAAATCACAAACTCTCATGTTCAGGTTCATCCTCATTCTTCTTATAGATTTACACAGAATATAATTCCATCAGTACATTGCAAAGCATACGCTCGGTGTCATGTACCAGTTCATACCGAACCTTATGATTCTATGCCATGGTGTTTACGTTCATGACTACTTCCTGTTTATTGACTTTGATTCATCTCCTCGTTTTGGATTTGTGAGTAATCACACTCATTAAAATGAAGAGTCTCAGCCTGCAGCTCTCAGCGTCTCCATCGCCCGGCACTAGGTTTATATTAATGCGCTCGTTCTCGTACCTGATTGTTTCTATAGTAACTGCTTGTTCATCAGATGCGCGAAATAAGCTCAAAAAGTCTAATAATAAACAGATTGAAGAACAGGTTGTATCTTATAATGCTAGTTTATGTGAATTTTTTTGTTAGGAGAGATTTATTTAACGTTTATAGGCAGGAGTCTCGGTTGTAAGCGCTCAGTTTCAGTTACTCTTCCTTTCCTCCAGAGAGAGGAGGGTTGGAGAAAAATCTGGAACTGATAGGAACGTGTCTCTCAGACATTAACTACGATTTATTAAAAGGCTTGATGTGTTATTCTTGAATAAATGAAACGTATAACAGGCAAGTTGTTTTGATGTAAACTGAATAATGCACTCCAGACCACGCTGCTGTACAAAAATAACACACTTCAGGAGGGTTACAGCGCTCAGCTCGTGCCTCGTGCTGCATCATTCCACCCTGGCCTGCATTATTAATGTAGAATAGCCACGGTCTGTTGTGTGTGTATTCCTTACATATACAATCATATGTTTCTCCAGGTTTATCAGACAGAAATCATTAAACCTTATAGTTCCAGAGCCTTAGGAACTGAACCTACAGTTTTACCAACATTCTGCTGGAATTCAGAGACTGTCAAACGAATGAGTTTATCTCTGTGAGTCCGATATAAAATGAGTCTGTTGGCTTTCAGTGTGAGATGTGTGTGCTTATGAACAAACCCTCGGATCATGTCAGAGAGCAGAAATGGGTCTGATATCAGCATTTAACATTTAACGAAAACATTTGTCTTGTTTATATGAAATTATTGCCTCTTAGTCTCAGGAAAAAACAGAAACTCTTATAAAACATGTCATATCCTTAAATCCCAGAGTGTCTACTTTCATATGAGCCGTTAAGCTCCACTGTGACAGGACAAAGACGTTCAGTGCTGAACATGGACACTGGGGCAAATGTAATTTTTTTGGCTTCTGGAATAAAGAGTTAAAAAAAATTAGGAGAGATATAAATAATGCCAGACTGTAGACTATATTCCAGGTACACACTCCACAGTGTTAACACTATTGTAGCTGTCAAGACCAGCAGGGCTGTATACGGTAAACATGAGGCTGAATCACATCAAAAATGTTCTTTCCGGCCAAAAGTTTCCTTATTACAAAACACAATCCGAGCCAAAATCAGACAAGGTTTAGTGTCTTGAATTTGTGCTCACATCGTTGCAGTCTGTAGTACAGATCTTCACCTGCAAGCCAGACATGCAAACTAGATTTGTTCTGATGCAACATGAGCATCATTTTCCACTAATGCGCCGGATTGTGTGCAGCCTGGAAAGTCGTGTATTATTTTTTTTCTACATGGTGTAGGCGTGGGCTCATCCCTGCTAGCTGCAGTGCATTTGCTCGTCTCATTGCAGTGGAAATCCCCCTGTAAAAAGCCAGAAATCTTTCCTTCCATCACGTTATTTTTCAGCTGTGACACTCCAAGCTGTGTACTCTGCTTCCATTTCTTCTCTCGCATAAATCTTTCAGCTCTCACTGCTCCAGTTTATTACAAATGTCAGGCAGCCTGTTTAACAAGCACCAGAGGAAGTAAACTGAGTGCAGGATAATATATACAGAAAACCTGACCATGTACACACCTTTTGATATACACTGACCAGGCACAGCATTATGACCACCTGCCTAATATTGTGTTGGTCCCCCTTTTGCTGCTAAAACAGCCCTGACCCGTCCTGCACTGTATATTCTGACCCCTTTCTATCAGAACCAGCATTAACTTCTTCAGCTCGTCTGTTGGATCGGATCACACGGGCCAGCCTTCGCTCCCCACGTCCATCAATGAGCCTCAGCCGTCCATGACCCTGTTGCCGGTTCACCACTGTTCCTTCCTTGGACCACGTTTGATAGATACTGACCACTGCAGACCGGGAACACCCCACAATAGCTGCAGTTTTGGAGATGCTCTGATCCAGTGGTCTAGCCATCACAATTTGGCCCTTTTGGTCAAACTCACTCAAATCCTTACACTTGTCCATTTTTCCTGCTTCTAACACATTAACTTTGAGGTCACTTGCTGCCTAATATATCCCACCCACTAACAGGTGCCATGATGAGGAGATACTCAGTCTTATTCGCTTCACCTGGCACTGGTCATAATGTTATGGCTGACCGGTGTATAGTGACAGACAGTGACAGGGATCTTGTTATCAGTTAATGAAATATTATGAGTATAAAATGATGTTGGAGTGAAATATGTACAGTTTCCACAGCAATCTCTCTAATCTATGCACCATGGAGTGTCCAGGGTTTAGCCTCATGTACATGACTTTACTGCATGTGTTTCTGTATTTAGAAATGTTCTAAGTTGGAGTTTTATCTGTGTTTTGCAGACTGACACAAATGCCAGTTATCTGCGAGCGGCCCGGGCCGGAAACCTGGAGAAAGCCCTGGATTACCTGAAATCCGGGGTCGAGATCAACATCTGCAACCAGGTCAGTTAAACCTCATTTACACAACAGGAGCTGTGTGAGATATGGAACTGAATTTTAATCAAACTTAGGTTAGACACTAGCTGAGGATTTGTATACACGTGCTTACTTAACCCATTTTATTTCAGCTTATATGTAAGCTTCAAAATGGCTGATGAAGTAAACAGGAAGCAGACTTGTCAGAATTGCCTGTATTGTTAAGCAGGGTTTTTACGTTTTATTAGGCTTAATAGTTTTAAGGGATCAGTCGTTGGAATAAAAGACAGAAATAGGCTCGAACCCAGAGCCAGAAGCAGTTAGAGAAAAGTTTCTTCGACATTGCCGTGATGTGGTGATGATGTAATAAAACAGTTCTGACGTGTAAAACTGTAAAGATTTAAACTTTATTGTTGTACAGACTTGATAGAGAGAAATTGATTGTGTTCTAAAGATTAGCCTCAAATCACTATGATACCTGGCTGCAGTAATGAGGAAGTCACTGCTGCTTTAAATCAAGTGGCTAATGATTATTTATGGTATTATTTTCTATCACAGAAGTATTGAGTATGATTTGATTCTGATGAGACAGAAGGCGTTAATGTAAAAGGTTTAACAGTACAGATCAGACAGTCTCTCCAGCTGTTGTATAAATTAATGCGCTAATGACAGATTTATAATTTCTTCAGCTTTCTGTGAGATGTTTGTTTAGCCTTTGTGGAAGGAGTCTCTAGTTCCAGTGCTTTGTAGTGGTCTGTAGGGGGTGTTTTCTTGGTCAAACCGCAAATGTTTCGTACTCACCGGTTTGTTGTTCTTTTTTGTCCTACACGATAAAAGTCTGCACTTTACAAATCCTTTACATTTACCATGAAACTGCAGTAAATCACTTCACATTGGAACAGTACAGCTTTTTCTTCCTTATACTCTTGTTTTTGTCTTTTGGAACTCACTCTTCCAGACTGTAAATCGATAATAACAGACATTTCAGATAATTATAAACAGTGTGTGTAGAAATTAGATGTCTAGTCAGATTTTTAGGTTTTATGTCGTCTAGTGCCGGATAAATTATTTCCCTCAGGTACAGCTAAAGCCTAATAATTACATTTAGGATGTTTTTCCACTAAAGAATAAATTTGTTCATCTTAAATGCTATAGAAGATTACAACACACACAAGGTTCAGTTTAATGCTTCAGCTTTTCACCACCTATTAAAACACAAGCAGTACACAGAGCTGAAATATTACTTATTCAAACACGTAAATAAAAATACATGTGAAATGATGTGCAGTCAGCTATGACTAAAAAAACTAAGAACTTCTAGTTCTTAGAGGAACTAAGTTTCAGCAGTGATCTAGAGATGAGATTAGAGTTGACCTGAAGCCAGAGCAAACAAACAGGAAGACTTTATGATAGCAACATTTTTCCCCTTAAATGTCTGTCTTATATTTTTAAATAATACAGTATGTACACTATATGGTCAAACATACATTATATTTTGCCAAAAGTTTTGGGACACTCCTCCAAATCATTGAGTTCAGGTGTTGTTTTTCAGGGGTTGGGCTCGGCCCCTTAGTTCCAGTGAAAGGAACTCTTAATGCTTCAGCTTCATACCAAGACATTTTGGACAATTTCATTTTCCCAACTTTGTGGGAACAGTTTGGGGGATGACCCCTTCCTGTTCCAACATGAGTCCAAGCAAGGTCCATAACAGAGTCCTGACCCCAACTCGACAGAACACCTTTGGGATGAGTTAGAGCGGAGACTGTGAGTCAGGCCAAAAGTTTTAGGACGTCTGTAATATGGTCTGTAAGAATGTAATATGGAGTTGTCTCACCCTTTACAGCTCTTCTGGGAAGGCTTTCCACAAGGTTTAGGAGTGTGTTTATGGGAATTTTTGACCGTTCCTCTAGAAGTGCATTTGTGAGGTCAGGCACTGATGTTGGACGAGAAGGCCTGGCTCTCGGTCTCCTCTCTAATTCATCCCAAAGGTGTTCTATGGGGTTAAGGTCAGGACTCTGTGCAGGTCAGTCAAGTTCCTCCACACTAAACTCACTCATCAGAATCAGAATCACTTTTACTGCCAAGTACTGTAGGATTTACAGATACAAGGAATTTGTCTTAGTGTGCTGGAGCATAGTAAATAAATAAGTAATAAGGAAGAAGAAGCATAATTTTACACACAAACTAGAAGCTATAAGGCTATGTATAAACGTCGAGATATAGCAACAGTTTAGAAAACAAGAAAATTAAAATAACAATAACAACACTAACAGTATATTAGTGCAGGATGTGCAAAAAGACCAGTGCAAATGCTACATACCGTGAAATTGGGACAACAACTGTACAATAGTGTAGGATATACAGAGTGAACCAGTGCAAATGATCACAGTATGAGGTAGTAATGTGTAGTGTATCAGTCCGAGTTGTGTGCGTTAACGTAACAACAGAAAAGTGAAGTTGTTTGTTATTGTTCAGAGTGGCGAGTAAGTGGCCATGTAGGGCCCTGGATGTTGTTAATGAGGCCAGTAGCAGATGGAAAGAAACTGTTTTTGTGGCGTGAAGTTTTAGTCTTGATGGACCGCAGTCTTCTGCCAGAGGGGAGTGCCTCAAAAAGATTGTGTCCAGGGTGAGACATCCATGTCTTTATGGACCTTGCTTTGGTCACTGGTGTGCAGTCATGTTCCCACAAAGAGCATGAAATTGTCCAAAATGTCTTGGTATGAAACTGAAGCATTAAGAGTTCCTTTTACTGGAACTAAGGGGCCGAGCCCAACCCCTGAAAAACACCTGAACTCAATGATTTGGAGGGGTGTCCCAATACTTTTGCCAATATAGTATATGTTGACACCTGACCATGGAATATTTATGGAGATGTTTCCTCTTTACTGTTATACTAAGCTCCACTTTTCTGGGAAGGTTTTCCACTAGATGCTGGAGTGTTACTATGGGAATTTGTGGTCATTCAGATACAAGAGCTTTAGTGAGATCAGGTGAGGAGTTCTGGGGTTCAGTCTGTGTTCCAGTTCATCCCAAAGAGTCAGGGCTCTGTGAGGGACACTCCAGATCGTCCACTCCAGTCTTGGCAAAGCATGTCTTCATAGAGCTCTGTGCTTTGTGCACAGGAACATTGTTGTGCTGGAGCAGGGTTCAGGTCGTTTAGTCCCAGTGAAGTGAAACTCTAAAGCTAGAGGTAGTAAAAAGGAAGTAAAGCTCTAAAGATATTTTATATAATTATATGTTCCAGCAGTGTTGTGTTGAATGTTTGGGGAAGGTCAGACATTTTGTCACAAAAACACTGAAAACACACCCAAAAAATTGTGTGTTTAGTTCTGACTCTGACAGTTCCTCAACCTCCACTACATCTCTCCGGTTCATTACTGGAGTATTTCCTGATTGATTTATTTCCCATAAGGATGAAGGAATGACCACTTCAGGCTTTGTATCGTGCCACATGTTATCGTGCCACATGTTTCATGTTCCATGAAAATGAGAGGATTTTAAAATACAAATACTACTGATTATGATAATTAACGATAATACTCACTGTAATATCAGCGGGTTAGGGTTAGTTTCTCCATAATGCTATGGAAAAGTACAGAAGTGTGTGAGTTGAGATGCAGCACTAGATAATCTAGTCAGGGTAGATGGACAGCTCAGATATTTAGTTAATTCTATGTTCAACATTCAAAATATGATTTGTTTTAGCAATGTAAATTCTCCAGGCTCACCTGCTTGTATGTTTCTGTGTGTGTTCAGAACGGCCTGAACGCTCTTCATCTCGCCTCCAAGGAGGGACATGTGGAGATCGTGGCACAGCTTATTAAACTTGGAGCCATTGTGGATGCGGCAACGAAGGTAGGCACAAAGGGTACTGTGGGAAATTCCACACTGATAAACACACACACACACACACACACTATATATATATATATATTATAAGAGCGTTTATTACTGGAGGCCAGCGTAATGGGTCCAGCTGTCCACGGATTTGCTGCCTCGGCAAATTTCCAGAGTCAAGGTTATGGACAGTTTTCAAGACACGCAGAGGCCGACTTTAAGCAGCGGAAATAGTCTCTCAATAAAACTCTTTCCACAACAATGATGTTGCACAGGGTGCCAAAATCCTGTGGCTTAATTCCACATTTGTAAATAAACACTGGACAGTGCTCACATTTCTCAAATGGACTGACGGCAAGCAGAACACAGCGAGTTTTATTACACACATAGGTCAGTGTGTTAGAGTCCAACAGTCTAGTTGAACAAACTGCTTTTATTGCATCATTTATCAAAAACTAATTTCACTCCTAACAAACACAGCAAATGTAATATTTATGATGAATTCTGTAGGAATAGCCTGGCACATAGAGTGTACTTCTTTTTCTTCTTTTTTTTTTACTTCTTTTTGTGCTGTTCATGCTAATTCATGTCTACAAACTTTTTACACTTTCTAACCAATAAACTGCCTTTTCAGTGGAGTGGAAATTGTCGTATTGGATATTTTCAATCAGTATGAACAAAAGTCTGATATAAAGTGAGTCGGAACACTGTTAGCGCACAGCCTGGGATGTTTTTCATTCTGTTTCAATAGAAATGTACTGTTTAATCTCAAACTGTTAGGATCAAGTCATCTGTTTCCCCCAGAAATAGTTTACTAAAATGATACTAGTTTTTTCATAGCTAATGAAATGAAACCTCTTGGTAATGGACTCTTCTGGAGCCTGCTGTAGAAGCATGGGGCTTTAATCTCTGACTTTATTCAGTCTAATGTTAGAAATAGTGGAAATTTATGAGAAATCCTGCTCCAGTGACTGCGAATATCAAACATTTAGCTCATGTGTTTGTCCCACAGAAAGGAAACACGGCTCTGCACATCGCCTCTCTCGCTGGTCAGACTGAAGTGGTCAGAGAGCTGGTGAATAATGGAGCCAACGTCAACGCGCAGTCACAGGTAAGAGTGCGGTACATGACAGGAAACTCAACCAGCACAGGTTGTTTAAGTAGTCAAGGTTTTTATTATTTATCGATTTTTTTTTACATAGACATATACAGTATATATACACATCTCCGAGTGCATTTCCTACAGAGGTTTCCCTTTTCAAGTTAACTTCCTACAAAGGGTTGTTCTATTGCTTGAAGATGATTTTGCAAGTTCAGTCCTACAGATGTTACACCCACACACACACACACACACGTGTAGACACAGATTCTCTATCTCTCCCTGCTGGGTTGGGCCATATCACTAGCTGCATTGCTACGTGGTTGGCATGGTTAATGAGCACTCGGTGTGGAGCTCGGACAGCTCGGCCTTACATGACTCGCTGTGACAGCGGAGCAGCTGACCGCTCTCCTGAGGCAGCGTGACACCTCCCAAGTGTCCCGCAGCCTCGTTTTTATAAGGAGAAATTACTGGAAATTACTGGAGGAATTACCCTGACCAACCCCCATCGCTTCAACACACACACACACATTCCTCCATGAGAGGTGATTATCTCACACTTGATTGGCAGAACTGAAGCGGTATAAATAGCTACGCTCTGATACTGAAGAGTTTTCATTTTAAGTCAAGGTCATCAGTTTAGACTTCAGCACTGGACTCTAAAGCACTCAGGTCCTGCATTAATATTTTCGAAAGTACATCTGTGTTATGCTGAAATATTCTGGACCATCTACACCCGTGTCCAGTCGCCCTGCACTCTTGCTTGTGATGAATATTAATCACGTAATAAGATCTGTATGGGAAAGTATATAGAAAAGATGAAAGTGAGATTCGACTGTGTGTGTGTGTGTGTGTTTTCAGAATGGCTTCACTCCGCTCTATATGGCTGCACAGGAGAACCATCTGGACGTGGTTCGCTTTCTGCTGGACAACGGCTCCAGCCAGAGCATCGCCACGGAGGTGTGTACAATACACACACACACACACACACACACATGTATTTCCAGAGATCTACTGTACATCTACACATAGCTTACTCCCTCCAACACCACCGGAACAGTTGTTTTTTTCCCAAAATATTTAACTGTTTAAGATTTAGGAAAGTTATATACAGACAAATCGTATAGACCTTTATATCGAGCTTTCTGGACATCATCAAGACCAGAACTCAAACAACACAAAAAACTGAGAGCCTTTACTGTTCAAAAGCTAAACATGTCACTTGACGTGGTTTAAATTCCTTCTGTCCTTCCATAAGGAATAAATAATCCTGACGTTGATGATTTGCCAGCAACAGCATGCTTTATTCTATTTCACACCACAGCAATCTCCGCCGTGAGGTGTCCACTAACAGGCTAGTTCT
Source organism: Hemibagrus wyckioides (assembly GCF_019097595.1). Taxonomy (NCBI): domain Eukaryota; kingdom Metazoa; phylum Chordata; class Actinopteri; order Siluriformes; family Bagridae; genus Hemibagrus; species Hemibagrus wyckioides. The sequence continues at coordinate 26,294,560 of NC_080722.1, read as the reverse complement.
CACTAACAGGCTAGTTCTCACTAACAAGCTAGTTCTCACTGTTATCACTAACATTATACATTGTATAGCTAGAAATGCAAGCTAAACTTCAGCTTTGCTTTTCACTGACACTGGAGACTCCTTCCTTAAACACTCAATAATCAATAATTCCACTTGAATTAGAATCCCTTTATAAGCCGTTACCATGGAAACGAATACGCATTAGAACAAGCGCATTAATATAAACCTGTGAATTTAGAGTGGGTGTGGTCATACACGAGAGAAGTAAAAGCAACAGTTGTGTTGTGTCATCGGTCAGATACGAGAACCTTAAACCACCTGACCTTGCAGTTATTTCCACACAAAGGCTAGCAAGGGTGCAGCGAGGGTATTGAATGTCTTGGTGTGTGTGTGTGTGTGTGTGCATGTGTGTGTGTGTGAGAGACCAAATGTTCTAAAAGGGATAGGAATAAATATCAGGACAGTTTTAAGTGGACACTTATATAATGTAGTGAAGAAAAATTATATTATATAATTTTATTTATATTTATATTTATATTTATATTTATATTTATATTTATATTTATATTTATATTTATATTTATATTTATAATATATCATTTTAAAGGTCCTAAAAATTGTTCAGACAACGGCTTCCTTTTCGGTTCCTGAGCTTAAGATTAGAAAACCTAACATTAATAATAACTGCATTAATAGCCATGTCAGTGGAAGGTCCTTACTAGGAAAGTGAGACAAATGTGTGTGTGTGTGTGTGTATGTGTGTGTGTCTATGTGTGTGTGTGTGTGTGTGTGTATGTGTGTGTGTGTATGTGTGTGTCTATGTGTGTGTGTGTGTGTATGTGTGTGTCTGTGTGTGTGTGTGTATGTGTGTGTATGTGTGTGTGTATGTGTGTGTCTATGTGTGTGTGTGCGTGTGTGTGTGTATGTGTGTGTCTATGTGTGTGTGTGTGCGTGTGTGTGTGTATGTGTGTGTGTGTGCGTGTGTGTGTGTGTATGTGTGTGTGTGTATGTGTGTGTCTATGTGTGTGTGTGTGCGTGTGTGTGTGTGTATGTGTGTGTCTATGTGTGTGTGTGTGTGTGTGTGTATGTGTGTGTCTATGTGTGTGTGTGTGTGTGTGTGCGTGTGTGTGTGTGTATGTGTGTCTATGTGTGTGTGTGTGTGTGTATGTGTGTGTCTATGTGTGTGTGTGTGTGTGTGTGTGTGTATGTGTGTGTCTATGTGTGTGTGTGTGTGTGTGTGCGTGTGTATGTGTGTCTATGTGTGTGTGTGTGTGTGTATGTGTGTGTCTATGTGTGTGTGTGTGTGTGTGTGTGTATGTGTGTGTGTGTGTGTGTGTGTGTATGTGTGTGTCTGTGTGTGTGTGTGTGTGTGTGTGTGTGTGCCACAAGGTTTCGAGTGCTTTAAGGATGTATTAGCCATCTCCACACCCTCATCACCAACACACTCCAACACAGCGCATTATGCAAATGAGTAGCTTGAAGTGTTTGAAGGACTTCACGGGAATTATTTGTTCGCACTGAGTGAGAAGGAGACTTCAGAAGTGGAGAAATGATTGCATTCTGATTTTTAAAAGGAAAATTAGAAATCAGATTAGGGGTCAGTTACATAGGACCTTGTTAAAAAATGATGCTGGATTAAAGTTTGGACAGTTTAAAAAGGAGTCATTGAGCCGAGGAATGGAGTGATGAAAACATGAAATAATAATAAAATGAAAACATTAATAATAATAATAATAATAATAATAATAATAATAATAAAAAAGTTTTTATATAGGTCTTTTTAATAAAAACAAAATTTACATATGTATTAGCTTAATGCACATGCTCTTCTGTGTGTGTGTGTGTGTAGGATGGCTTCACTCCGTTGGCTGTAGCACTGCAGCAGGGCCACGATCAGGTGGTCTCTCTGCTCCTTGAGAACGACACTAAAGGGAAAGTCCGTCTTCCTGCGCTCCACATCGCCGCCCGCAAAGATGACACCAAAGCTGCGGCTCTGCTGCTCCAGAACGACCACAATGCCGACGTAGAGTCTAAGGTGACCTTCACACACCAGCTCCATCACACACTTTGTGCATATCATGTCATCCTTAGAACTTGATGGTGCTTCACCTCTCTCCTTCTCAAATGTATAATTATTATAAACGGCTATGTATATGTAATATTATCGATTTTCGAAGTATACAAAACACTCTACTTATTCCGTGAGCCTTGCTGTAGTTGGCAGCACTAGAGGAAGCATCTCCAGTGCCGCTCGTAGCTCACAGATTCTTCATGCACCATCCAGTTGAGCTCTTGTGATGTTTTGTGGTGTGGTGTGTTGTGTTGTGTGGTTGTGTTTTGTTTTTCTTGTTTTTTGTGACTCTCCCTCACCATGAAGCAGCTTTCATCGGTACCATTGTGAGTGTGTGATACACTAACCGTGCCGTTCTCTCCCCCTTCTCGGGCCCGTGGGTATGCGCTGCCGTAGATGATGGTGAATAGAACCACAGAGGTATATGTGCAGCGACTTTACGCCCTTCTCCTGCTCGCGCCTGGCTGCTTCCTGTTAATGCATCACCCTTTCCCTCTCTGTGTGCTTCGCTTCTCCTCATTTATTTGGGCCGGTTGCAGTAGACCCATAGCACAGTAGACTCATAGGACTGCGGGGAAAAAGGAAAGGTGGTATGGAGAGGAAAACCACAGCTGAGGCTGAGGAAGTTTGGAGTTAGCTGGGGGATAACTCTGTGTATATATATGAAATATTAGCCCCTTTTTAAAAATCTATTCTGAAATTCATCTCTTGGATTGTAAAAATAAAAATAGAGTAGGTTCGGTTCTCAGTACGCTAAGCTCTCACTCCACAGACTTGCCCAAGGTTCTCTCTCTTTTTCTCTCCAGTCATCTGATTTTTATGAGGTTATATTTTGTTGTTCTATTTCTTATTAGTTCCCCACAAAACAGGTCACATTGTAGGTATACTGTTACTGTCGGCTTCACATCATATGTTAGCCAATACAGAATAGTACCACCACAGGACACACTTCCTCATCTGGGTCACTGCTATGCTGAGAATGATCCAGCACCAAAATAATACCTGGTCAGACACTGGTCCTATATAACAATAAGAGACTGACAAATTGTGCATAGCAGTAGACGGGCTACGGTGTGTAACTGCATACGTATAAACTGGAACGTTATGGCAGATCTACCTTGCACCGTAAGCGTACCTAATTAAGTGGCAAGCAAGCGGTTACATGAAGAGCGATTACGCTGCTATACAAAGGTGTGAGAACTCTGAGAATTTGGGATGGAGTTAGGGAAGACTCTTGGGTAGGAGATAAATAGCATAGAGGAGATGGGGAGGAATTGGATGCAGAAACATCATCAGTAGTGGAGAAGGAGCAAGACAGGAATTTAGATGGGAGGCGGAGCTTCAGATGTGGTCTTGCTCTTAAACAACAGTTATTTTCTCAATTCTTTAACGTATGGTTTGTACTGCACTTAGTTACCCTAACACACCCACCTCAGACTCACCAGATCATTAACCTCCTACTGCTCACTAACCCCACTGAGAACATGCTCACAGATTTACTGCACTATCCTAATGCTGGCTGTTTCTCCAGACGGGTTCTGATCAACTGTTCTCCAAAACCTAAACACAACTTACTAAAGTTTTGTTCAATCTTAGCAATTCCAGTTCATGTAATCTTGGGTTATAGTAATAATATTTGTCATTAGATTTATTTAAAAACACTCACGTGCTCCTGGCATGTAAGTAATATGAATTAGGTGTCACTTAGGTGCCATGCATTGTGGACTCACATGCATGTTCGCAAAGCAAATCTTCTCCAGATGCATGGAGCTAGGGTTCCTCAACAGCTTGATGTCTGTCTGATAGTAACATTTTCTTTAGGGCTGGTGTTCGGTGACGCTCGAGACCTAAAGCCTGGAAGGAGCAAATGTCCTTTATTGTAAACCCACACCTCTTATAGATAATCGGTAGCTGTGTTGCCATTAGGCATGACATCAGACATTTCACTTGTCTAGACCTGAATTCATAACAAGAAGCTTCTTACCTCGGTGTGAAGGGTTTGTCTGAAGGACGTCCAGCTTCTCCTAGCTCAGTGTATCTGTGAAAGGCTGGCTGAACTTTGCCTGGCTCTGTCTGGTCCTCTGCTGTTTGGGGATTTGGGGAGGTGTGTGTGTGTGTGTGAAGTCTTGACCAGTGTGTTCTCATTCTGACTCCTACAGAGTGGCTTCACCCCTCTGCACATTGCTGCACACTATGGCAACATCAATGTGGCTACACTGCTCCTCAACCGAGGTGCTGCCGTGGACTTCAGAGCCAGGGTAAGACCATGTTTTGCCAATTTTATTTTGCACAGAATAGATGGGATCAATAATAGAAATGTGTAACTGCTCACCCTAAAAGGTCTACCTTTGTATCTAGGTACCAACCTCCATATCCCATCTCTCTATCTACACACCCAACCAACTTACTTGACCACCTACTTGGCTATCTATGTTCCTTTATGGTCTTTCAGCATATGACCAAGAATTACCTTCCCACCCAACCACCTACCCAACCAATTAACTTTACCCAACCACCTTCCATCCTACAGTATCTACTCACTCAACTATTTATCTATGTACATACCTACACACTCAACTACCTACCTACTTATTGTTCTACCAACTTTACTAACTTTACTATTATTTATAGGACCATAATGATCTGCGTAGGCAAATCAATTTCCCCATCAGCTGAACCTAGATACCTTTGTACTCAACAACCTGTCTATTTACCTATCTGAACCAGCCAAATCAACCCAGCCAACCCAACCATTTGGCAGACACCCTTATGCAGGGCAACTTACATTAATCTCATTTTATACAACTGAGGGTTGAGCAGCAGTGGCAGCTCAATGGTCCCAGGATTGAAATTCACAACCTTCTGAACAGTGGGCCAACCCAGCCTCTCAAGCAACAAATCTAGCAATCTAACTCTCTACCCACCAAACCTACCCACTCAGTGGTGGTTCACATGGTTAAGGCTCTGGGTTGTTGATCAGAGGATCAGGGTTCGAGCCCCAGCACCACCAAGCTCCACTGTTGGGCAATTGAGCAAGGCCCTTAACCCTCTCTGCTCCAGGAGTGCTGTATCATAGCTGCCCCTGCATTCTGACCCCGATTATCCTCAGCTGGGATATATGAAGAGAAGAATTCCACTGTGCTGTAATGTATGTGTGGAGATAATGACGGCTTCTTCTATACATTAGCTACCTACCTATGTACCCAGAGACTCGAGTGGGCATCAAAGTCTAGTACGAAAGTGTGCCACAGAATCTGAATGGAGATGTCTTGGTCTGTTCCACCCTCAGATACCCTGGTCTCATGGTGTTTATCCTCAAATGAGAAAACTGGGTGTGAGTCAGACCTACTCAGTGTACAATTTACACATAACGTACATCTATAGTGTGCACGTTACACAGCTCCAGCACATGTGGACACCCAGTTTACACTCTATGTATATTTGCCCATTGGTACTTGACGATGCAGGTATAAGTAAGACAACAGCACTGTTTACATGGAAACCTCAGGAGGCATCTCCGCTGTGATCCACACACACCAGGCTGTACACTCACATAGCTGTATACAGGAAATATGACCTCATAGTTTTGAATGGAATCTAAAGCGTGAAGTGCAGCGTACACAAGGTCGTGTTTAGACTGCAGGAAGGAGTAAACATAGCATGTTGCCATTTAGTGAGACGAGCATGTGCACCAGAATAGAGGCTGAAAAGATCAGCTTACACGTGACTGTGTACCATTCGGACTTTGTGTTGAATGAAGTGTAAATCTGTTCCTCTGTATTCACACATACTATGCTTTCATGTCAAACTTACTACTACAGCGTTGAGTAAAGGTTATGATATAGCGTGAGTAGATGACAGTGCACACGTGATATGTTGTGACTTCTTTATAGAGAGCTACAGTCTACAGTGCAGTATTACGAGGTACAGCTGTCACTAGAGGGTGGTGTTACTTCAGTTACTGTACCATAACAGCACTGTTCTTTGCTATACACAGATCAGAAACAGTGTAGTGAAACACACTGTATTAGTGTTTATTGTGAACTGGCACTGAACATCAGTGTTGTACATTAATATACAGGGTGCAGGAACAGATCTTAGTATTAGATTTTATTTTATAGAGTACATAAACACTCAATATCACTGTATCCCAGTGTTTAGGGCAGTGAAAGACTGATGCTGAAACTGGAAATAATTTTTTAAAATAGATTTTGTGTACACTGATCTTTTCTTATAGATTGAAGTAAACATTCTCAAGTCGTATCGTTGTTGTTTCCCTAAACCACTACAGAATGACATCACACCTCTCCATGTGGCATCGAAGAGAGGAAACAGCAACATGGTCAAGCTGTTGCTGGAACGAGGAGCACGCATCGATGCCAAAACCAAGGTCAGAGCCACCTGTGGTAACACCAAACTCACTTCAGCTTCATGTTTAACCCATAGGAAGTGAGGTCATGCATTTAAACAGGGTGCGCCAAGTAACGTCAAAGAGGCTGGATATAGCTGTGTGATCATATCACAAAATCGTATTAATTTTTTTATTATGACTAATAATATCATCAATAGATTGTCTTTTGCTATCATGGAAGATCCTTATGCTGTCCTTTAAATGAGACAGACTGTACACTAATCAGGTATAACACTGTGACCAGTGCCAGGTGAAGTGAATAAGATTGAGTATCTCCTCATCATGGCACCTGTTAGTGGGTGGGATATATTAGGCAGCAAATGAACATTTTGTCCTCAAAGTTGATGTTAGAAGCAGGAAAAATGGACAAGCGTAAGGATTTGAGTGAGTTTGACCAAAAGGGTCAAATTGTGATGTCTAGACCACTGGATCAGAGCATCTCCAAAACTGCAGCTCTTGTGGGGTGTTCCCGGTCTGCAGTGGTCAGTATCTATCAAAAGTATCCTCTAAGTCCTTTAAGTCCTATAAGGGACCTCTCAACTTACATCTTGGAGCCAGATACCACAGCACACCTTCAGGGATCTAGTGGAGTCATTGTCTCAATGGGTCAGGGCTGTTTGGCAGCAAAAGGAGGACCAACACAATATTAGGAAGATGGTCATAATGTTATGCCTGATCAGTGTATATCAGTAGCACAAATGTAAGCCTAAAGGAGTCGGGACGGTGGCAGAAAGACTACCACAGACTGTAAGGGGATGCAGAGAAGTGAACGTTGTTCGTCTGAAATGTTAGAGTCAGAAGTATGAGGCTGTGCTTTTACGTTAATTATTTATATAAATATAAAAATTATTATTATTATTTATATAATATAAATATATTTCGCACATTTTGATTTTAATTTAAATAAAGTGGAAAAGTCTGTGTGAGTCTTTAATCCCTCTCCTGCTGGATCCTATGGGAATTCCTCCTGCAGTTTTTTTGTCCTTTGAAGTTCATTAAGTACATTTAAGTGAAATCTGTTTCTAATTTATTTCGTTTTCTCATTAGAATTGTAGCTTAAAAAAGCGTTGAAGCTGGGAATTTAATGTGTAGGATGTTAAAGTGTGCTTTGATGTACCAAATGAGACAGACTAAAAAAACAGCCACGTGCTGAAATAGTTATTGCGTTAACTATTTAAACAACAGGTAACCTATTAGAAAGTCATGCAAACCCTTACTGTATAAAATGTCTGATGATCTGTTTTCTTAGTTAGCTTTCCTGAGTTTAGTCTTTTAAAATGAACATTAATTTGCAACACATATTCTGAAGAAAAGCTTGTTGAATTGACTTAATCCAAATGTGTTTATTGGCTGAATAAAATCATACAGCACGTTGGTCCCATCAGCACCAGCACCATCCTCCTGAATCTGGTTTACATTAACACTACATGATCATACTCACTCTACATCGATCAGAAACTTGTATAAATTCTGTTCAGTATAATCATTATATGTTATCAGCTATATGTGATCTTATTTTTCTTCAGTCTGACTGATAAAATGTTTAATATAATCCTACAGCACTCTCTGCAGAGTGACAGCAGTCGTATGCCTCCAGTTCAGCATGTGTTTGACATTACTGTCGCTTAGAAATTACGAGCAGCTGTTGTGTTCATCTATTTTTCCAGTGTACTTTAGTGAGCTGAGAGCTCTGTACAGAAGAAGGGCCAAAAGCAAATGTTAAAATGTGGATGGGTTTTTCTGTAAAGAGTCAGTTCTTCCACTTTTATTATTGTAACACGCTTTATGTCGAACACGCAGGACGGTCTCACTCCGCTCCACTGCGGAGCCAGAAGTGGCCACGAGCAGGTCGTGGAGATGTTGCTGGACCGCGGAGCTCCCATTCTGTCCAAGACGAAAGTAAAGATTCATCACACACTTATGTTGTAATGAGAACTGATAAATACAGTCATTATGTTATGTACATTTCCATTGCTTCACTGTGCTCCATTTACCGCCCACTGCTAATGTGACCGAACTCCATTCTTTACTTTATGGATAATAGAAATGTTTACAGTCATGTCCACTGTGTGTGTGTGTGTGTTGTCCAGAACGGACTGTCCCCGCTGCACATGGCCACACAGGGAGATCACCTGAACTGTGTACAGCTTCTGCTGCATCATGACGTACCTGTAGATGATGTCACCAACGATTACCTGACGGCGCTGCACGTAGCAGCCCACTGTGGACACTACAAAGTGGCAAAGGTCATCGTGGACAAGAAGGCAAACCCTAATGCCAAAGCGCTGGTGGGTGGACACTTAAAAAATCATAATAAATGATAACATTTGGCTCATATGACCAAGAACTGACCAACATATCACTTCATTTCCTGTTTGATTTCGAGTCCAAAAATGACGCCGGGCCGTAATACATTTTCTGGGCTTCTCATTCATTATATAAATAACCTGCTTCTGAGGTTGCCAGATTTTTCTTCAGAGAACATTCTAGACCATCCTCATTAAAAACAAGTGCTTTCCTTTAAACACACACAGAAAAGCAAGACACAATTTAACTAAAAATATATCAAAGAGAAGATCGTGAGCATTGAAGAAAACATCTAGTGTCATAGTGCTAGTATTGATGGTCAAATAAATCACTACTTTAATTGAACGATATGACTTCAACATTCATTATTCAGCAGCTTATAAAACTGCACTTCATCCGGCAAACTCCATTATTTTGCTGTTTTTTTATATTGTAAATAACTCAGTTAAAACATGGCAGACTGAATCAAGGAAATTATAATGTATGCAGAGGATGTAGGGTTATTTATGTATTTATTTAATTACACTTTTAATTCACTATTTTGATTTTCATATCTAATGATTTTGTATGGATTGATGTTAAAACATCTTAAAGATCATCAAAATTTCAGACACTGATCCTTAGGGTTGAGTTCAGATTCGCATAAAACTGAGGAAAAATATCATTTTTCCACAACTTCCCATTTCCAATAAGTCTAGTATTATACACCGATCAGCCATAACATTATGACCACTGCCAGGTGAAGTGAATCAGACTGAGTATCTCCTCCTCATGGCACCTGTTAGTGGGTGGGATATATTAGGCAGCAAGTCAACATTTTGTCCTCAAAGTTGATGTTAGAAGCAGGAAAAATGGACAAGTGTAAGGATTTGAGCGAGTTTGAGCCAAATTGTGATGGCTAGACCACTGGATCAGAGCATCTCCAAAACTGCATCTCTTGTGGGGTGTTCCTGGTCTGCAGTGGTCAGTATCTATCAAAAGTCCTTCAAGTCCTATAAGGGACCTCTCAACTTGCATCTTGGAGCCAGATACCACAGCACACCTTCAGGGATCTAGTGGAGTCATTGTCTCAATGGGTCAGGGCTGTTTTGGCAGCAAAAGGAGGAACGAGAAGCCCTTTAAAGTTGATGTGTTAGAAGTCCTTTAAGTCCTATAAGTTGCGAGGTGGGGCCAATGGAGGAGGGGCTAGTAGAGTCCAGGCCTTGACAGGTCTGGGCTGTTTTGGCAGCAAAAGAAGGACCGACACATTATTAGGCAGGTGGTCATAATGTTATGGTTGATCAGTGAACATTTACATACCAATGAGCTTAATTGTGATCCTCACAACAACATGTCTATATACGTCAGAATAAATAATGAATAATCTGACAATCTAAAGGGTTTAAAACTCTAAATGAAGTAAACCTGCAGCCATATATAAACCTCTATATGTCTATAGGTCTCAGTACGTCGGCAGCTTTCTCAGCAGAGTGTCCACTTCATCTTCATCTCTGAGGCTTAGCACTGAAATGTAACAGGACACGAAAGTTTTTATAAGGACAAAGTACATGAGCTTTATTTCTGAGCAGCAACTTGGAGATCTGTAGAACATACACTAATACACACACACACACACACACACACACACATACAGCTTTTGGCTGAGGGCTGGAAGCATGCTCTCATGCTCTTAAGTAATTGGAAAAGAATGGGCGTGCCTGTAGTTGACTGTACGAGGGGAAAGGGAACAAACTGAAAGGAAAGTGTAGAAATAAGGGTTTGGCAAAGACCTTGCAGCAGCAGCAGACGTGCAGCTTTTCCGTTCGGTTTAAAAAATACAGCGGCGTGTTTTTTTTTTTTTTACTTGGTGTGTTTGTGTGTAAGAAGGTTGGACGAAAGAGGGAACTGACGTTTCTTTCCTAATCTGCTGCTGGAGACGTTTCCCTGACTCTCACTTTTCTCTTTAGAATGGTTTCACACCACTTCACATCGCCTGCAAGAAGAACAGGATCAAAGTGATGGAGCTGCTGCTGAAACATGGAGCGTCCATACAGGCAGTGACAGAGGTGAGTGTGTGTGTGTGTGTGTGTGTGTGTGGTCAGCTAGACTGCTTCAGGTCTTTTACACACACAGTATTGTACGTATTATACGTGTTATATTTCTGACACCAAGCTCCCCGTCAGCTAGGATCAAGGTTTTTATGTCAGTTTGTGTAAAGAATTAATCCTAACAGCACGTGCTGCACGTCACCCCATGTTTTATTCCTCTTATTCCACAGCATTTGAATCAAAGTTTTTTTCGACTGTTTACAGTTGTGGAATGTTCAAAAAAAAACAAGCTATTTCCTGTAATCACTTATGTTACAACAGCTATAAACGCTCATTTCCTCTTCTCTTGAAGACAAAAAAATGCCAACTTTTTTTACTGAGGAATCACAAAGCTCAGGTTATCCACCCTGAAGACGTTCCAGGATACTTCAGGTTACAGCGTGACCTCTGACCCTTACTCAGCGCTGACACTGGAGACTTCTTCCATACATGATATAAAAACTTCACTGAATCCATCTGTGTTTTTAATCTAGTGCTGAGATATAAGTATTTAGTTATATTTTATCTGTTTAATGTAATTGATTATAATATACTTTGTAGTATGAAGGTTATGAAACTAAACTGACTTTAAGATGAAACTGAGTTAAATCTAAAGCACAAGGGTTTTAAAAGAAAAAGATCATATAAATAGCGTTAGTAATAACATTAATAAATTAGGACACTTGTTCATGTCAGAGGTAAACTGTCACATTTACGTTTTAAGACGACGTGATTAGATGAAGTCTTCTCAACTCTGAATGTGTTGAGTTTAGAGAATAAGGGCATTTATGGAATTTTTTTTCAGCACAGTAAGAAATCTCTGGGTGTAAAATATTGGAGAACTCCTGCTGTAACATGAACATGTTGAACTGTATGTTATTATTTTTTTTCCTTTGGTAGCAGAGCGATCTCTGCTCTGTCTTTACTCTCCTGTTTTTAACACAGCAGTGAGGTCATATCAATTCCCAGAACTTCAAAGGTGCAAGTTTCTAATCCTCTCTCTCCCTCGGTTCTTTATCTGCCAGTCTGGACTCACGCCGATTCACGTGGCCGCCTTTATGGGGCACGAAAACATTGTGACTCAGTTGATGAATCACGGTGCATCGCCAAACACAACCAACGTGGTGAGTAGAGGAACATTAGCACCCATTCCACTCCTTATGTTCTGTGTCATGATCCAGCACACATTTAATCTCTGAGGGAATTAAAAAAAGGCTGATGAAGCAAAAACCATGTGAATAATTCTGTTCTGGGCAGAGAGAGAGAGAGAGAGAGAGAAAGAGAACCTGAAAGAAACCTGCCTGTGTTTCTGATGTCCTGATGCTATACGGCCTTTTAGAGTAATAACAGTCGCGGGTTTTTGCCTAAACAGGGGTCTGAGAGAGCAGGTCTGGGCTTCTAACACTTCTGTAATTATAGTTCCAGGCCAGCAGGCAGACTGTAATCATGTGCGACTGTCCACACCCCCCCCCTCCTCCTCCTCCCTCAGACAGAAGTTTGCTTTGGGTCGTGTGTGTAGCAGCAGTTGTAATAAAGAAAGCAGACTGGATGGAAAGAAAAGTGGGCTGGCTTTAGCTTCACGGACGAGCACATGGGCATATACACAGAGAGAGAGAGAGAGAGAGAGAGAGAGAGAGACAGACACAGATAGACAGAGTGAGAGAGACAGAGAGAGAGAGAGAAAGAAAGAAAGAAAGAAAGAAAGAAAGAAAGAAAGAAAGAAAGAAAGAAAGAAAGAAAGAAAGAAAGAAAGAAAGAAAGAAAGAAAGAGACAAAAGCTTATTGTCCCACTGTGGTGGTTCCCAGAAGCTTATGTGTTGAGTTGGTAGTGCCCTTGTGTGTGTGTGTGTGTGTGTGTTATAGAGGGGAGAGACAGCGCTCCACATGGCCGCCAGGGCTGGACAGACGGGTGTAGTAAAATACCTGGTGCAGAACGGAACTAACGTCGATGCCAAGTCCAAGGTATGATTAAAAACTGTTCAGTTATTGTTTACACCACTTAATAGCTCACTGTAGTGTGTGTATGTGATAGAGTTGTTCTAACTTAAAACATGGTTACTTGGTTCTAAAATAAAACATGGTTCTAACACGGCTGTAATGCTGGAACAGTGGGCAGTGGATATTAATCATACTGTAGTTTTAATATAGAGAGTAAGAATATAACCTCACTGAGTGTGTGTGTGTGTGTGTGTGTGTATGTGTGTAGGATGACCAGACTCCACTGCATATCTCCAGTCGTCTGGGGAAGCCCGAGATTGTGCAGCTGCTGTTGCAGCACGGAGCCGCGCCCGACTCCACCACCACATCTGGATACACACCACTGCACCTGGCAGCCCGTGAAGGCCACAAAGACGTAGCCTCTATACTGCTGGACCAGGGCGCTTCACTGAGCATCACCACCAAGGTGTGTCTCAAACACAAACACACACACACAAACAAATGTTTTCCCTTTCTCACTCATCCGGATGATGTACAGTGTACGGGTCAGTAATCGCTGACTGTCCAGTTCTGGAGTTTTCCAGAACGTCTCCTGTCCAAAACAATTCTTTATTCACTCTGCACTAGTGACAATTCACTAATACTGTAAATGTAGTTTATTTTACATCGACACCTTCTACACCATCGCCTTAGCGTAGCTTCATATCACTATTGCAACTTGGGAGTTTATTTTAAACCACTTCACCAGTTTATTTGCATTTTATTTAGTGACTCTCCTGTACTCAGTAGAGCTCTCTAAGCCAACCAATCAGTGAGCAGCTTTCCTTCACGCTTAGAATTAAACATACTCGGTTATTTTTCAGTCATGAAAGAGTCAGTTCATCCTAAACTGTTTCATATCATATCTATCTTTCTAAATATCATCCTGGAGCCACATTTTTCTTGACCACCGTCCCAGTGGACTTTCTCATTAAAGATAAAATGATTCATTTCTAAATTTAAAATAAAAGAAGCTTTGTGACAGTATCCATTGTTAAAAGGTGCTATACAAATCAAATGGAATTGAATTAAACTACACTGTTCTAGAACATTCTAAACATTTTCAGAAGATCTTGCTTCATTATGAGCAGCTGTGACGAGTCAGTGATGAAAACGAGTGTGTAGTGTGACGTGAACACTTTCCCCTGAAAAGGTTTCTTCTTACAGATAATCAGACATGTTTTTTCATTAATGTCTATCATTCAAACACTTTAAACTTCTCCAGCTCTGCAGATCTGCTTGTGTGTGTCAGCAGAGTTCCAGTAGATAATTAAGGCTGTGTGTGTGTGTGTGTGTGTGTGTGTGTGTGTGTGTGTGTGTGAGTCACAGGCTGCTACAGGTCTCTGGAGGTGTTTGGCTCTGTCCTGCACTGTGACTGCTCCAGAGCAGCTGTGCTGTGTGGGAGGCAAATACACACACACACACACATACACACACACACACACAGTTCCTGAGCAAAGTTTCCACCAAGCTTTCAGCACGTCTGGATTGTCCCAGCTAGCAGGACCTCCTTGTTATCCGGTCATCAAAATCCCAACCAAAGAAATTTCTCAGTTGTCATGCCAACGCATGCAAAAACTAGCCAAAAACATATTTTTAGCAATTTTTCTTGGCCGGATCGAGTGTGTGGATATGCAGGAAATATAAGAAGGAAATATTTCCTTCTTCATTAACAAATCAAGCGTGTTAGCCATTTTTTGCTGACTAGCCCACACCGGGAGTTTCTCGGGACAGAAAGACAAGGCGATCCTTCAGACCACTGAGTAGATACATGTAGGTCTTACTGAGCGGCTAATAAACCGAGGCACACACACACTTATGTACCAGGTTTCATTCTTCAGCAGAACTGAAGGTGATGGACGTAGCGTGGGTTCTGTTCTCTGACTGATAGATTTCAGGATCAGCACTGGGTGTGTGTTTTATTTGTGCAGCTATAACCACGTGTGTTGTTCCGCTCAGCGCTGTGTATGTGTGAGAAGAGAGAAGGTGACCCTCAGCAAACCGATGACACGTTCATGCACACAGCTTGAAACATCTGTCACGTAATTGTGTGAATCCTCTCTAGGGCTGGTTTAGCAACACAACACAACTCTCTGTTTGTGTTAGGAAGATGTAAGATAATTTCTGCATCGATGTGAAATACAGTAAAGGACATACGTGGTTTCAGTTTCTCTAAATTTGTCTTGCTAGAAATCATGGAGAACCAAAAGCAAGTATGTGATTAATCCTGGACACGAGAAGCATCATGGCTCAGCGTCGCTCTGACTGTCAGCTCAGAAAGAGTATCAGATCCTTCCCAAGCGTCACTGTGACGTGATGGAGGGCAGTTTGTTCAGTGACCTCCTGTTCCTCACTGACTCAAACGTCTCCAGTTTGTGTCCAACGACAGATCCAGCCTTGTGAATTAGCTTTTTAATCCTGCTGGCATCCCTGGTGCTGATGTTGACCACAACACAGCAAACACACTCGCCACCACAGACTGGTAGAAGATCTCCAGCATCTTGTTACAGACATTGAAAGATCTGAGCTTCCTCAGGAAATAGACTCTGCTCATCCTCTTCTTGTGTACAGCGTCTGTGTGGGTCCTTTAGTCCAGTCTGTCGTTTAAGTGGACACCCAAATACTTGTCAACAATTGCAACCTCCTCACCCATGATGGTTATGGGCTCAGTCAAAGTTTTAGTCCTTCTAAAGTCCACCAAAATCTCCTAAAGTATGAGCACTGTATCAGTGCATAGTTAAAATAATTTAATTTGGCAAAGTGTGGATTTTTTTTGGAAAAATCATCACTCCACCATTTGTCATTCTCCTGTGACAGTACACAACGTCACCTTTTATTCCTTACACATGGAAATGTTAACTACAGGAACTGAGCCAGAGAGAAAAAAGTTTCTACAGTCTGAAAGTAAATCAGGATAAAGTACACTTTTGAAATCTTCAGTTCTGGATTAGATTTGGTCAGTAATCTGCTCTGTTAGGAATAAACATCTGCCAAGACCGTAAAAGTAAATTTAGGGATGTGTTCACTCTCAGACTCTCGAACTGTCGGAAGAACATTTTTTGCCCGGTTCGGTTTATCTACATGACCGTGACAGATGAACAATCTGAGGTCAACGTGGCTGAAAAGCTGCCAGAGATTACAGCGTGGGAATCTGCTGAGAAGGAAAGAGTTAATTGATCAGATTTGCTGGAGCTGTGAGCTCGAGTTACAGCAGAATCTCAGGGAATATCTCTGTATGAGAAAAGAAATGAACTAGGATGGAATATCATCATGAGTCTAAACCCTGATTTTAACCTCGGCTAGAGGAAGGTTTCACTCTGTGTTAAACCTGGGTAAAGTATGAGCAGTGTGAAACCTCTAACAAGATAACCCAGGATTGTGTTTACTCCGAGTTTACAGTCACCAGGGGAAGTAGTTAAAAGTGTGTTAAAGAGTGTGAAAAGCTCTGATGATCGTCTGTGGGTTATGAAGGATAAAATGTACAGCAGGAGTGATGTATCTGTCATGTTTACACTCCGCTTCATGGATCAAAGGCGGCTTTTCACCACCGAACAAACACACACACTTTGTGTCATATCTGTGTGTCGTCGTCCTCGTGAATGACCTTCGCCGCTGACTCGTCCACAGCTACACTGACCATCAGAAAGTGATGTTTGCTCAGTTTAAATGAACGGTAAAAGCTGATCTGTTGAACAGATTCTTCATGATTGCCATCAGAAACAAATTGTGATGATTACACAACAGGATATTGTGCAACAAGGATTACATTATTCCTCTAGAATAAAAAAAGGAGCGAGTGGACTGTCGCAATGCTTCAACTGTCACTTTCTACGGCGTCTGTTTTACAAAAACAGGGCGATTCTGTGTGCGGTAACGAGTGCATGCTGGTAAAGTGCTGTTTTATTTATTCATGTTTTTCAGAAGGGATTCACGCCGCTACACGTGGCAGCTAAGTACGGTAAAATAGAGGTGGCCAACCTCCTGCTGCAGAAGAGAGCTCCTCCAGATGCATCAGGAAAGGTAAAGTCCAGAAGAATCAGGAGTAAATCCTTTCCAAGATGATTGTGTTACTGCCGTTAGTCCAGAAACATGACCACAACAAAAACTAAAAAAAAAAAATACATGCATGCCTTGAGACACAAGTCATCCTGAGCTTTTCTTCTCTCTGCTTCTTTCTTTTTGTTATTTTGCCAAACTGTAGCCTGTTTCCCTTCTCTGAACTGCTGGTTCAGAGAAGGGAAAATACACATCAGTGTCCCTTCTACACCTTTCAATCTATCGTGTAAATCACTGGAGAGGTTCAATAGCCTCTCTCTCTGCACTCCGCATACAAGGAGAAGTTAAAGACAAGTGTAGAATCATCTCAAATTAAGCAATGAGTTTATTTACTAATAAGAAGAGAAGTGTGTCATTTCCCAGTCAATGATGTCAAAAGCACGCAGCGTGACACTGCTGCTGTAGCTTTAGCAGAATAGAGTGAATTTTTTAAAAGCACATGGTAGCCCCGCCCCTCTTTTTGAGGTCATGAATTCAACTTCTCTTCCTGGTTGAATAAATGCGTCATCCAGGTATTTAAAGTGCACTTCTTTTTGTTGAACAAACTACTCACGCTATTTCTACTACAAAATGGCGTAGAGTAGCGCATAAAGTAAGGGACACGCCTTTAGTGTTGTGTTTCCGTATCCACGCGTTAACTCACGTCAGACGGACGCAAGCATCGATTAATGTGAGAATTACTAGAACCTTCCGTGCCACAATATACTGCAAATATGCTAGCGATATCTTATTAGAGTTTGATTTCAATGCTTGCTATCTTCTCACTCATGTAGTTTAATCTCTTAGTCTTTTTTTTCTTCAGTTTCCTTATGATTTTATGTCATTTACATTAAACAGCAGAAAAAAACGTCTTCAGTCCACATTTTGTTTTTGCTTTGAAATCAAGTTCTTGACTTAGAAGCAGTAACCCAGATTCTGCTGAGTAATAGACAATCTGGCAACCGCATCAACTACACATAGGTACTTGTAATAGATTTTAAACTTTCCAGGAATAAATGTTGATGTAACTTTTGAACTTTTTGAACTCTCAGCTCTCGATACAGCCGAGTAAGCTTAAAGTCTTTCTAGGTTACTATCCATTACTGGTGTGTCTTGTCTAATGAGCTGTAATGTATGATGTATGTCTGGAAATCCATTAGTGATGTGTGTGAGACCAAAGCTTTTAACAGAGCAAGAAGAAACGAAATGTGTGTAGTGTGCATGTGTGGCTCTGATCATAAGTCCCCGAGCTATACAATAGTTTCTGGTGGTGCACCTTTATCTCATTATCTAACTGTGTGTGTGTATTTATTTGTGTGTGTGTGTGGGTGTGTGTGTGGGTGCTTGTAGAGCGGACTAACTCCACTGCATGTAGCTGCGCACTACGATAACCAGAAAGTGGCTCTTCTTCTCCTGGACCAGGGGGCTTCTCCCCATGCAGCTGCCAAGGTACTAGCCTTCACAACCTCACACACACACACACATTAGTGCATTCACTACACAGTAAGCTCCATTCCCTAAAATCCCTCACAGCCTAATCACACATCCAGGCCACATTCCTTTCTTTTTCCATCATGTAACTTACAGTCCAAACGTCATCCTCTAAAGCATGTGTCCTCATTAACACCCCTCTCGGACATGCTCGGTGCGCTGGCGTGGTGTGGACGAGCTCCAGGAACTTCACATAGCTCCTGATCATTATCTCGGTTGCCTCGTGATCCCAGGAACAAACAATCTGCCCTTCAGAAAGCCTTCACAGAACCGCTCTCAGCCTGTTGGGAAGCAGCATGCTGAACCAATTAGAGGTGTTCGGTGGGAGCATTGTCACTCTGCGTCCAGGATCTTTTCATTTAACCCCACATGACTCAGCTGGAAAATAATACATATTGGCTGTTATGAGGCTTGCACACAACGTGCAGTCGCAACTAATTACCAGGTTACATGCTCGGGATCTGCTGGTCTCTGACTAGGTGCTTTGTCGTGTTTAGTATTGATGATGAAGTACTATTATTTTTAATCCCATCACATATGACTAGCTGATAAACCGGGCAACAAACTGAGCTAATGCACAGAGAGACTCCATACTGTCTTCTCAGTTCTTGAATGATTTCATGATTTATAATCACACAGAAGTAAAGCTTTGTCTGTTTGCGTTCACCAAACTCTGATTTTCTGACCAGTGAATGAAACACGCATGGATTCAGTCATACAAACCCCACAGCACACACTTTTTGTTTTTTTTTTCTGGTGTAATGAAATATGTCCAGTTTAAAACGAATTAGCAATCAAACCAGGAAACCGACTAATAAATGTGAAACAGCCAGCTTATAACCAGGGCTTTCTGTAGAGCAGACGTGAATAACGACATAGCCTCGAACAACATCAGGTCAGGTGACCGTCACACTTTATTCACTAGGAGACTGTTTAGTGACCTCACTTTTAAAAGTAACCATTTCACAGTATAGAGAAACTGTTTGAGGAAACAAAAAACACACAAAATACCTGAAACTCAGCCAAACAATGTGATCATCAGAAACTGGACAGTTTTGATATTTTTGCCACTCTTCAATGGGAAATTAAATAATTCACACATTTCTGATGTACAGATTCATTTTCCTTCTCCCGGTCTTTCTTACATCAGGAATAAATCAGACACTTTTCAATCAGGCCCTGGAGATTTATTACATTAAATTCAATAAAAGAAAAACGAAATTAGCCCATTATTGGTGACCTGGATGATACATGAACTGTCATGGCACTCTTCCTCCTCCTCCTCCTCCTCCTCCTCCTGTGTACATGGAGTGGAAAAGAATACGGATGTCTATTAGCACTTCCCATTTTTAACTGCTAGGTACAGTTTATGGAGGTTGTGGCTGGGGAGTGAGGGCGCCATGTGATCTAGAAAATATCTTTACATTTTTTAACATTTTTATTTTTCTTTAGTGACACAAAAGAGGTCTAATATTTCAGCAAAAAATTTAAATGGTGAAGCTCTAAACTGCCTGAACTTAGTATTCATTTGTAAAGACTCTTCTTCTGAGACGATGATGAAAAAGGTGAACCAGTTCAATCTCCCGCCTTTTAGCTATAGCATGAAGAAGGCCGTCTCGGTCCTGGCCACCAGTTCCTGCCATGACATCACCACTGCTGCTGGCAATCCCATTCAGTGACATTTAGGGAACTGCTCTGGTTCCAAAACCTTGTCTTTTTTTTCCTTCTCTCTTTCTCTCTCAGCCTCTGGCATCGTCTGACACGTGTTATGTCGGGTTTCAAGAAGCAGGACTGGCTTGTAGTTTTGGAAATCCCATAAATCTGTGGGCAGCAGTGGCGACAGTTTCCCCGCTCGTGGTTTTACAGTCGAGGCAAAATGGGAAACGCATTCTCTGCTTCATGCTCTGGACTCGTTCTGTACACAGTCTTTTCTCCTTAATATATATCTCAGAGCATCCATCATCATTTACCTAAACAAGAGCAGTTCCTTACTTTAAAATCGTTCTCGAAGTACGTTGATGAATTCGTCCAGTCCTTATTGTTCCTGTCCCCTTTGCTCTCTCTTCCTCCTCTCAGAATGGCTACACTCCTCTACATATAGCTGCCAAGAAGAATCAGATGGAGATCGCCACCACACTGCTGGAATACGGCGCTGATACCAATGCCGTCACTCGACAGGGCATTAGTCCACTCCATCTGGCTGCCCAGGAGGGTAACGTGGACATGGTCACCCTGCTGCTTGCACGTGATGCCACCATCAATATGGGCAACAAGGTACGAATGATCAGTAACAACAAACACACAGCAAATGTTCAGAAGATTATTATATTATTGATCAGTAGTTACTGTATATAGGTGTACTGAGTATTCAGTATGTCCTACACCGCTGCTTGAGATGAATGTTTGGCAGCACACTTAGATCAGGATCTTCATGTGTTTCACATGTCCAGATAATTTAACCCTGTACACCAGAACATTGGCGTTTGATTAGGAGACATTTTCAATCAGAATAAAGAAATAAATTCTTTTATCTCCATAAGTCTGATATAAAATGAGTCAGGACTCACCTTTACATTTGAGCTGCTTATGAACAAACACTTGGGGCATCTCAGAGAGCAGAAATGGGTTTGATATCAACATTTACTTTGACGACAGAAACACCAGTGTGGAAAAAAATAGGCGTTTTTGTTTTTGGAACATTCCTATATATATGGCCCCTAGTAGGCTAGAGAGAAACAGAAATACTTAAACAAAAAGTAACAAAAAGTCCTGAGTGTCTACTGAGCTTCATATTAACCACCAGTGTGGAGTGGGACATGACAAAGAAGAAAAATCTTGACTAATAAAGTGTGTGAAAACTTGCACTAAAGTTTTGACTAATAATAATACATATAATAAGAAGAAGAACATACAATTGAAATAAATTATCATTACGTTTCTCGTCATTTGTCTAACCCTAACTTACATTTCATAAGTCTGATATATACACCGGAGGGCTTTAACTGAGGGCTAAAGGCCTTGCTCAGGGGTCCAGCATCTTAAACACAGAGACGCCGCTGCTTGACCGAGCCAGTGGACTGTAGACTTTCATCTATAAGCTCACTGACAGGAGAATTTCTCCTTCATAGAAAACGACCTTCACAAATTTCACATGCAGTGCATACACTCTTTACCAGCGTGCCACAAACATCACATTCTGATTCACAGAACAAAGACAAAAGTAAACTTCACATAGTGACGACTTAACAACAAAGCCAATAAATACATTCTGTTTTTATTAAAAACTAGCAATGTTTTCTTTACACGAGGTTTAATATAGATATAATATAGATTTATTCACATTATAACACAATAACACATTTGTTCCATTTCATGCACATCATGTGAGTTTCATGACCTTGATTTAGCAACACGTGTTAACATTCAGCTCTTCACATCATCTGGTACTGAATTCTGAGATAATTACTAATTTGTCTTGATGTAACATTGTGGGTTTAATCAGAGGACCTGGTCATGAAGTTTCAGCTTCTTCACTATGTGTGTTTCATTAACTAAGGCCCATATTAATGTTGTGTATTTTCTGTATATCACTATGACAAAATAAAAGAACAGAACACACACTACTCGTCCTTTCCTGAAGGTCACTTTCCATCAAGGAGAAGATCTGCTCTTATATTCAGAAAGGTGAAAGTTTATCTACACTGACCGGCTCGACCTTCCAGCTGTTAGATGGATATTGAATTGATTTTGGTTTATTAGTACAGAGGAATGTAGGAGACAGACTTTGAGACTGCCAGCTGTTTTACCGATCGAGACACAGCGTATACTGGCCCGAGTACACAACACACACTCCTCCGGGCAGCCTGAGACACATCCGAGAAGACCAGCACTAACAGAACAAACCACACATCCTCACAGAGGAGCACAGAGGAGCAAACGTCACTGCTAAGTAGTCTGAGAGCGCTTTGTAAAACCTAGAGACTGGTAAACATGCTGCCTACAAAACAGATGTGCTCACAGTGTTTCATTCCAGCTGTGACTTGAGGAGAGCAGGACAGCAGATAAGAAGGGAACTGGTTAGAACTGGAGAAGAAGAAAATCTGAACAAATAGAAATTTCAGCAGGTCTATTCAGATTACATATAATTGTTTAAAAATGCTTCTTTCTTCTGGTATAACCCTAATGATCAGAACTCTACACACATGGAAAAGCTGTAAATCTTTTCTGTTTGTTTGGCTCTTTCATGTCTATTGAAATAAGGTTCATTTCCGTTATCAGTTTTGAGGCTTCTTATCCCCTGTCTTCTATATTTTCCTCATTTTTTTCCACTTCTCTTCCTCCTCCTCCTTCTGTTTCTTGTTCTTCTGCTTCTTCTCAGTCTTGTTTGTAATTTTGTCCTACTCCTCTTTCTTCT
Source organism: Hemibagrus wyckioides (assembly GCF_019097595.1). Taxonomy (NCBI): domain Eukaryota; kingdom Metazoa; phylum Chordata; class Actinopteri; order Siluriformes; family Bagridae; genus Hemibagrus; species Hemibagrus wyckioides. The sequence continues at coordinate 26,271,788 of NC_080722.1, read as the reverse complement.
TCTTTTTCTACTTCTCCTTCTGTCTTTTCTTCTTTTCCTACATCTGGATTTTCTTCTTTTCCTACTTCTGTCTTTTCATTTCCTCCTTCCTCTGATTTTTCTTCTTCTCCTCCTCTTCATTTTTGTATTTTGTTTATTATTATTATTATTATTATTATTATTATTATTATTATTACTGATCTGAATGTGTTGGGCTTGTGTGTTAAAGAGTGGACTGACTCCTCTTCACCTGGTGGCCCAGGAGGACAAAGTGAACGTAGCTGAAGTGTTGGTTAACCAGTCTGCTGCCATGGATCCTGAGACCAAGGTACACTGCAGCACTTTTCCACTGACGTAGCGAAGTCCAGCTCTCTGACCTCTAGACTGTAGGGCTAATGTGAAATACACTAGATTCCTCACAGCAACACACACACACACACAGAGTCTGGCTGGTGCCATCACGCCTTACTGCAGGTCGTATTAACAAGGAGTGGCTGAAGGTCAGCGGGTGCAGCTGTAGTGAGAGAGGACGTGAGTCCGGCAGCCTGATCGATGCTCCACTCTGAGAGCACGCTGACTCTGAACACTCGACCCAGCAGGACACACAAGCACAATCAGAGTGAGGAAGGAAAGGAAAGCTCCCTCACACAGCACTGAAGAGAACAGAAAGCCTAGATGCTGGAAAACACTACTAATTAGACGGTGACTCTACTGTTTGGATTAGTGTTAAATCCCAGCAGCGTTCCAGTACTGTCCCAGTGACCACCATCCTCACAGTGTCTCCTTCACACAACATATACAGCAGGCCAGAGTCTACTGAGACATCAGCTGTGTGATGCTGCATCTTTCCTGTATCAGAAAGAACCTAAAGAATGGACACACCTCATGACCTCATCTGATGATAAAATGCAGACTGAACTGCCAGTTTATTAGGTATATTTTATCTTCTACACACAAAAGACTATGTAGGTCCACAACCTTGGACTTTCAAGTGCTTTAGTTATTCAGAGATCTTCCATCAGATGTACTCATCACTCAGGAAAAAACTGATTAATAAAACAAAGCAGGTTTATCTTCTAAGATGTGTGTTCCTGCACTCACTCACTCACTCACTCATGTTCATAACCACTTCATCCTGGTCAGGGTCCAAGCGGATCTGGAATTCAGGGCATCCACCGAGCCCAAAGTGGGAATACACACTGGATAGGACTCCAGTCCCACACACACAGTAGGAAGTAGGAGGAAACCGGAGCAAGAACCTCAGAGGAACCCTGTACAGACACAGGAGAACATGTACAGACAGTTACCTGAGCTCCGGATCGAACTGGAAACCCTGAAGCCGTGAGGCGGCTATGCTACACGCTGCACCACGCAGGATTTTGCTTCATAGTGCACTTTTAACGAAGGCAGCGCAGATGATCACGTCACTGTGTTAATTCCCACTCTGGAAATGCTTCAGTATCGTTATAAGGAAGTGGTGGTGGTCTTACGCTGCCCCCTTTCCCTCAGCATACACGGTACACGCTGTCTGTAATGTGCTTCAGTCAGTAAATGATAGAAAATGTAGTGTATTCAGCTGTTAGAAGCTAAAAATACGTAATAAACTGGCTAATTAAAGGCTGTAAACTAAGACATCACAGGCGGCAGAGTTTAGAAGCACCTTCGTTATAATGAATAAAACCTTGACTTGACTGAAAGGTGAAAAGCCGTGCTGTAATATAGAAGAGGGACACGGTATGAAACATTTATACAAGTGCGTCCAGAAATAACGGCCTCACTAAAGCCGATGGTGTAATCTTTCGTCTTTCTCTTTCTCTTGCTCGGCGCTCCCTCTGTCTGCAGATGGGGTACACTCCGCTGCATGTCGCCTGTCACTATGGCAACATAAAGATGGTGCACTTCCTCCTGAAGAACCAGGCTAAGGTCAACGCTAAAACGAAGGTAATTAGAAATCATGACAGGTTAACGGTGTGATATTATGTGAGATGTGTGTATCATGGGTGGGGTAAAAAAATGTCCTCTTCTGGTTGTGTTTGTGCAGAACGGATACACTCCACTGCACCAGGCTGCACAGCAAGGCCACACACACATCATTAACCTTCTCCTGCAGCACGGAGCCTCGCCCAACGAGCTGACGCTGGTGAGGGGACACCCATCTGCTTTCTTGTGCAAGAGATAATGAAAAAAATATGGAAATGTGCTATCGTTTTCAGGAGGACAGCATAGGAAAGGATTTTTTTTTTCACATAAAAGCTGTGCTACACAATAAGCACTATATAACAGGAACTATTCACACCGGGAAACTCCATTAAACCCTTTCTACATTTTCATACCAATATTTAAATGAGGTTTCTCATTTCACTGGGTCATCATGTTACACATTATTGTGTTTATGACATTTGTGCCATTACCACAGCATAGTGGATTGTTTTCTGAGCGTACAAACATGCCCCAATGTGTTTTATGCAAGTAAATTTAATTCATATATAAACTTTATTTTATTTATATGTATAGTGCATTTAACACAAAGCAGATTTAGAGAAATATATAAATTCAGGGTATAAATTATATAAATGAAATGGATCCGTAGTGAGCAGGTCAGAGGTGAGGCATAATGAATGAGGAAGAAACCTTAAGAGGAACCAGACTTTAAAGGGAACTCATCCTCATTACACTGTGATTATACATCTATAACTTCTGTAACGGTGGAACTGTGGAAATTCATTCTAGCTTTAACATGAAGTCTGTCTTGTTAAAGTCATCAGCTGTTCCAGTTATCATGGTGGTACCATCTCCAGGCTGCTCATGTAGTTCAACCTGATCAACAGCAAGTGATGAGACTCCAAACAGTAGTAGGGCATAAGGCAGAGAGAGAGAGACAGAGAGAGAGGAAGGAACAGAAACAGAGGGAGAGGGAGGGAGAGGGAAAGAGAGAGAAAGAGAGAGAGAGAGAGGGAGGGAGGAAGGGAAAGAAACAGAGAGGGAGAAAGGGAGGGAGGGAGAGAAATAGAGAGAGTTAGCCAATATTTCCAACTTTTATTTATTAAAGAATGATGTATTTTATCTGATGTATTTTACATTTTTACATTTTTTTTACATTTACATTCTTTATTTATTAAAGAATGATGTATTTTATCTGATGTATTTTACATTTTTACAGAATGTCTATTAAAACGTTTATTTCCTCACCTGCCAGATTATTAAGGAAACTGAAAGCTCAAAAGACTTCCAAAGAAATGTGAAGCGTCCACTGTACAGATCCACATGAATGAGCTGTTACTATAGTAATGATGACACATTAAAATGACCGCATGGTGTGGAGAGGCTTTAAGACGCCAGGCCGCTGCCTCACATCACGATAAATCTGTTTCCAGACAATCAGCTTCAACTCCAGTTACAGTGTGATGGAGGCTTGTTCCAGACCGGTCCTGTACAGTGTGGAGTTTGGTTTTGATATGATGTGTGATGGTGTTTCATTTGTGTGCAGAATGGAAACACAGCTCTGTCCATTGCCAGACGGCTGGGTTACATCTCAGTAGTGGACACTCTCAAGGTTGTGACAGAAGAGACCCTGACCACCATGGTGAGACTTCATCTCTTCACACATAGAGTGCTTCTCAATCCACATGGCAGTAATGTGAAATTATTATTAGCGGAGAGAAACGAGCAGGATTCTGAAAGAGAAGAGACTCTTTCTCACTGCTGGTACACAGAACTTTCTTGGATTTAATCTTAAACACTGAGTGACCACGGCACTTCAGCTTTGACCCATGCACAGGAACTGAAAAGAGGCCATGCAGGTGGATTATAACACTGCTCTTTTTGCAGACGGTGACCGAGAAGCACAAGATAAACGTTCCAGAAACAATGAACGAGGTTCTGGACATGTCTGATGATGAAGGTAAACCCCGTCCCATGCATGCCATTTAATAATGATTCATTATTTCCATAATAAACATCGCTTTAACTCCATTATGTCAACTGTAAATATTTTGTTAATCCTCTCACATGTATGTTCATCCTAACACTTCATGCTTAAATCACGCAGTTCGTAGAGCCAATGTCCCTGAAATGCTCACTGAGGACTATATTTCAGATGTTGAAGAAGGTATCTTTTTTTGTTGCTTTTTTGTTTGTTTAGCTTTCCTCTAGACTCTTTTTTTTCACTCTAAACTAACCGACTTTCTGGACTGACCTTACTGTTCTCCGTCGTTTGCGCTTTTCTCCAGGTCTGCAGCTAAAACGCACATGCATGTTTAGCGCAAATGTTGCTTCTGTGCTGTATACGTCATGTTACACTGCTGTACTGCGGAAGATTTCACACCTCATTATTCTCAAAACACTGACTCAGGAGTCATGAGAGCTTTGTCAGAGGTGTACACCGACCAGCCATAACATTAAAACCACTGACCGGTGATGTGGGTAACACTGATTATGTTGGTGGGATATATTGGGCAGCGCGTGACCAGTCACATGGCCAAAACTAGTTAGTGTTTTGAAAGCAGGGAAAATGGACGTCTGTGAGGATTTGACCCAATATATCAGGTCTTGGGAGGTGTTCCTGGTGTGCAGTGATTAATACCTAACAAAAGTGGTCCTAAAATGGACAACGACATCAGTGTCATGGCCGCCAAAGGCTTGTTGATACGAGTAGGAAGTGAAAGCTCATCTGCTGGACAACAAAGTCCGATTCCCCACCTCACATCTTACAAGATCTGCTGCTAAAGTCCTGGTGCCAGGTACCACACACCTTCAGAGATCTTTTTCTGGAGTCCATACCCTGACATGAATGAGCTACTATAGTGATGATGACACATTAAAATGACCGCATGGTGTGGAGAGGCTTTAAGACGCCAGGCCGCTGCCTCACATCACGATAAATCTGTTTCCAGAAAATCAGCTTCAACTCCAGTTACAGTGTGATGGAGGCTTGTTCCAGACTGGTTTTAATGTAATGGCTAATCGGTGTATAAAGCTAGGTTCAAAAGCAAGCCTGTCGTTTAACACCGGCCGTACTTGCGGTCAGTGGGACTTCCTGTGCCGTTTGTGAACGGTGTAACATTTCCAGAGTGGTCTGTTTTAATAAGTAATGGCATTTACACATGGCTGGACAAATCAGTATGCTGATATCATGTCTGGGTCAGCTTGGTCCATCATGGTAGATGTCATAGACAAGAAACCTGAACCTGAAGTGAAGTGCTGTGTGAACACTACACTAAACCATGGTGTTTAAATGAAAACTCACATCCTTATTCATACATACAAGTTTGACAGCTGAATCGTTTCTGAGTAAAGCAGCAGGAACACATGCATAAGTAAATAGTTAGTTGGCTTTTTGGATCAGATGCAAATTTTTTACCCTGTTAAGAACGCCACATGCTACTGCAGCACACTTCACCATAATATAGCATTAAAAATAGTGTCCATGAAGAGTGCTTAAGCTTCTATATACAATGAAATTCTTATGCTTTGAGGCATAATGGGAGACACTGCACATATCCAGTGATAACGTGAAGTGATGGTGCTACAGCACTGTGACTGGAACAAAACAGACAGATAAAAGCAAGTTGTAAAGTGAAGAAGAAGATTTTTGCATTAAATTACTCTGTAGATTTCTCTGTAAGGATGCAATTAGAGCCGACAGGCCTGACACATACACCGAGACAAATTGTATACTAGGCTGCACCAATAGGGGTCTCTGAAGTACAGTTTTAGAGGCAGTGCACACATGCAGCAGAATAAAAATGTCTGATGTATTACAGGAGTTCATGATAGAGATGAACTAGCTGTATGAGTTACTTAGTCGGAAAATGAACTCGGAGGAAGCAGTAATGCAGCAGGCATTTTATTCAGCTGAATGTGTGTACTGCCTCTAAAGTTTTACAGTGTGTGTGTGTGTGTGTGTGTGTAGACTACCGTGGGGTCTAGTTACTGTTAACTGACACTGGTGCAAGCACCCATGATTCCACTGACATAACTGGGATAGCTTCTCGTTTACACGGCCCAGAATAAACCCCGTTATCGTGGCGGTGTGTGTGGACTCATTAGCGAACATGCTTTGGCGGATTCTCTGAATGCAAACACCTGATGTAAGATGAGTTTTCAATGCTGTGATATTTGATCAAAGGGAAATAAACAGGATTTTACAATGGATGTAGTGGACACTGCTACCTAGGAGATGAATACTGAAGGCTGAAAGACATGTACTATATCATGCATACCTGGATTTCTAAAAAGAAATTCTTAAACGGAGTGCCAGGTTGAGGCTCTGACCTTAAAGCTAGCTGCCAAATTCCTCCTCCCCTAACAGTCTGAACAGACTCTGCTGATGATTTGTAAATCCCTGGACCCTGCATATATAAATGTAGTAAGTGGTGATTTTGTGGACATATTTGGCCTCCCAATAGGCAGATTGGCTAAAGTGGGGGTGAATGTGTGGTGCCCTGCAATAGACTGGTGTTCCATCCAGATTCACCACAACCCTGATCACAAGAGCTTAATGCAGACGATTGAATAAATGACCAAGTCAGCAGATTGTTATATGAACTCATGTGTCCATTGGAAATGTCTTGAAAGGTTTGTTTTGTTCATCGTTTCATAAAGGATCAAACCCTTTGATATGAGGAATTTCTAAATGGAAAGCAAATCTGTGAGAAGACTTTAAATGTGACAGAAATCAGAGGTTTTCATTGTGTTTCATGTTTACTGACGGCCAATAGCATTCGAGAATATAAATCTGAAAACTAACATGCTGTTAATGCAGCTGAGGAGCTACTGCTGTAGAGCAAGACCCACCTTCAGGGGCGGGACATATGTTCTAAAGAGCATTTAATTGGATGATGAGGTTCAGGTTTTGAGTAGATAGCAGGCTAATGTTTTTCCCAGAAGAAAAACTAACAAACTATAAAATTTATGAGAAAATTGGCAACTACTTTTTTTTCAGATAAAACATGGCATGACTGTCCAGAATCTTTTAGATTTCATGGGCAGTTTAACAATGTCTAGGTCCAAACTACCCCCTTCTCAGCTCAGAGATGGTTGAGGTGGTGTGTTGAGGTAGAGATCAGGTTTGACATTTTCACACGTTATATAAATATGATCTTTAGCCATAAGTCGTCGTGTGGATTAGAGATAGTCCAGCGCTAATGTTGGAGTTTAGCAGGAGTTTGAGGGCTGAAAGTTCTCATGATCTTTCCTGTGTAATAAAGGGGCCAGGGGCAGGTGGCTGGCGGTCCATCACTAACTCCTCCCACTCGGTTGTGTGTCCTCCTGCCCGTAAAGGGGTTCTTTTGTTTGTTCCTTAGAGTCGGATTACTGAGTACACCTAGTCCCCCAGACCCCCTTCCCCCCCTCTCATTCTCTATTGTGCCCTGTAGTAGAGGGGCTAGTGGGGCATCGAGTATCCAATCATAGAGGTCTGTACCACCCCTGCCCTGACCTCAGAATTGCTGTTCTCCCGCGCAGTTCAAACTCTCGTCAGCAGATAAGGAGTGTGTATGCTGAGTGTGTGTGTGTGTGTGTGTAAGAGAGTGTGTGTGTGCAATGCAACGGGAGGGACTGTTGGGTTTTTTTCGGGCAGTCAGCGGGAAGGGACCGGGATATGCAGGATATGCGGATGCATCCGTACTGTGCGTCTTTTTTCTGGATTTGTTCTGATTCGAGCGTGTGGATTTGAAGTGGATGTATGGTGTGAACAGGGAGGAAGTGGCCTTTGAAACGGCTAAGAGACACTGAAGGAGGGTCATGAGCACTCAGCTGTGTGAGAGTTACTCTGAGAGCTGCTGCAGCTGCTGCCTGGGTTTGTTTACGGCGTTCTGGGCTGGTCGCGTACGATAGATTTAGCACTGCAGCACACGCATGGCAGCTCGGGCGAGAGAAAGCTGATCTGTGCAGTGTGTGTGTGTGTGTGTGTGTGTGTGTGTGTGCTCAGATAGAGCTGCTCAGAAAGGTTTTGCTGACTGTTAAGCTTGTGGTTGAAAGCCAGGCAGTTCGGAGGGCTAGTCAATGGTACGTGGTTTTTTTTTTCTTTTCTTTTTTCCATGACAGTGTGTGTGGGCATGAAGGAAATTCTTTTCTGTGAAGTAAACACTGTATACAGGATAAGTGTGTGTGTGTGTGTGGCAGTAATGGTACAGCAGTGGAGGGTTCATGGGGAGGGGTTGCTGTGGAGATGAGCAGCGGGGGAGCAGGATCCGCTTTGTCACTGTCGGAATGCTGTCCCCCCCTCCACTCCAGTCTCTTTCTCTCTTTCTCTCTCTCTTTCTCTTTCTCTTTTTTTTGCTGTGCACTTGCTCTAAATCTCTTCTTTTAACCCCGCAAGTCTCTTTACTGGTTGTGAACTTTGTGTGTATGAATGCTGGAGTTTACTGTTTCTCGATCAAACTCACTAATTGCCATCTGGTTCGTTCGTTCTTTCTTTATTTATTTACTTTTGGATACTCGAAAGAGAAAAAATACTATGTAAATATCTGTCCACTGTGTTGATAGTGCCTGAAAAATAAATTGGAAAATAAATTAAAAAATAACAGGCTCATTTGATGAGTTGGACTCATTTTAGGATGATACTCATCACTGTATGATACAAACGGACGATCATTCCTGGACGCTAACTCTGTCTGGGTTTCAGGTGAGGACGTGATGATGGGGGACACGGATAAGTACCTGGGTCCCCAGGATCTGCGCGAGCTCGGAGACGACTCTTTGCCTCAGGAAGGTTACGTGGGTTTTAGCATCGGGGCCCGATCTGGAAGGTAATGCCGCTCTTCACACGTGTATACACTTCCCCTTTATTTCCCCTGCATTCAAACTAAATCTGAGGGGTGTTTTTTGTAAGAGTTATGTAAGACTGAGCGAAAGATAAAGTTCAGACCATAAAGAAGTTCAAAATGACAGAAGCTTCCAACATTAACAACCTAACAAACTTCAGCATTAACACACCTGAAGTAATATAATGAGCAAGTTAACACACATTGACGTGTTTATTAAATACACCTGGATTTATAAAGGTTTGTTAAATCTCATGACTAAATGAACAAGAATTTCATGTTATCAGGTGCAGGTTTTTCAACCCAATCTCAGATCTTTAGCCAAAAACCTTTACATCAATGAATAAAAAGTGTTAGCTCCTTTACATATTAATGCTGAAGTTCACGGTTCATTCGTTTAAATGTCATCAATTAAAGCGACCTTAATGTACAAAAGGATCGCTTTGTTTTTCTTATCTGCCAGATTCTTTCCTTCAGAATGTTTTCATGTTCATGGCATGTAGGGAAACAGCACAGCTTTCAGACGTTTGTCTCACACAGACCTTGAGCTGAACGAACAGGATTCATCCCGTTATCTCTTCTGTTTTTTTCCCTGATTGCTGGATTATTGGCAGCCTGGTCAATGTTTACACTATTACATGGCTGCAGCTCTCATAATCCACCATGTCCGAGTCACGAGGCTAATGTTTAACCTGCGTGGAGCTCGGAGTTAAAAAGCTGGCTAATAAATCAAACCGAGGGGATAAACGGGACTCGCTCTGTATCACTGAGCCCATGATGTTTTGGTAAAACTAAATAAAAATCTGGATGAATATTCTGCTTGGGTCTGTGTGAGCTCATTTTTTTTTAAAATTATTATTATTATTCAGTCCTTCCTGTTTGATGCTAAGGAGCTCTGTTTCTTTTCAGTCCTCCTTTTTAGCAGCATCTGCCAAATATCTGCTAGCTTCGCATGCTCTTAGACAGCACTGCAGCGCTCCTCTGTGTTTGAACAGAATCCCCCAAGAGAGTAAGATTTGTTGACAGAAATGCTCATGCTGAAACACTGTGAACCGCATTCTTTTACATCATGCTTTATTTAAAAAACATCTTTTTTGGGGATGCCACTCGCTGTAGGAAAGCTGGTCGAGAGGAGGGGCTCAGCAGGGTCTAAGAGTGTGTTGCAATGCAACTGCAGAACATTACAAGCTGCTGTCATTCAGCCACTGCATTTTGCTCTCGCTGTCTGATTCATTGCTTTCGATCTCCTCTGTCCCTCCTCTCTCCTTTCCTCCACCATACTGATTCCTTCTCATAGTCCTAGAGTCAGGTAAGAGGGCATGACTGTGGATTTTGATGTGCCCCCCTCCCCCTCCCCCTCCCCACCCCCATCCTCTTCCTTCCTCGAGTCATTACGTCACAGAATCACTCGTCTTGTAATGTCCTTCATCTGTTCATTTTTAATGAGAAATTACAAACAAGTGGACAAAGTGCTGACCAATCACACCTGTGCTTTTCTGACTCTTGGGAACTCGTTGAACTTTGTGTCGGTTGACCTAAGTTCAGATTTCAGAGTCCGACTTACGATGTCATTTTAAAGGAACTCTGCCTGTCCCGAGCTCTTTGGCCTTTGCGCTTTGCAAGGCTGATTTATTTATTTATTTTTTTGGTTTTGATGTGATTCCATTTTTTTTTCCTTCTCATGTGGCTTCCAGGGTTCCATGGAGTTCACAGAGATGAACTTCCTGTTCAGATCTTTTCCATATTTTTCCGCCTGATATTTTATTAGCTGTAAATTCACCTGTCGCTGGAAATTTACAGGCAGGTTTCACATTGGCAGCGAGCGCAGATGAAATGCCTCGTCACACTGATTCCAGCAGGACAGAGCACTAGCACATACTCCTATACACGTGTGCTGGGAGCAAGAAGTTCACTCTGGATGGAAAAATTCACAACTCAGCGCGGCTTATTTTTAAGAAAGGCCCCGCCCCCTTTGCAGCTTCGAATGCCAATCTATTTCAGTGTCAGGATTCTGTAAGAGAATCCACAGACCCAATTACTGACTCATGACTAACTTTTCTAATACTAAATGTCTGTGAAAAAAATATAATTAATACAGATAACAGGTATAAAGTCATAGCGTTATGTTGTCGGCCATTTCCAGGTTTTATTTGGATTACCTGCTGCTCATTAGTCATTCATGCCCATCTTTATCCTACACAGCAAGAGCTCTCTCCATTGTTTGACACTTGTGCTGTCGTTTTTCTTTTGAACTTGTGCGCCAGTTTCCCTGGAAGCTGCATGCAGTAACAGGTGTGTGTTTTATTTATTTTTTTGTGCGTGTGTGTGTGTGTGTGTGTGTTTTGTGTTCATCTCATTGTCATGCCCCGCTCCCTCCCCACCCCGTGCACTGTGTGTGATATACTGTGAATGCCAACAGCCTGCGCTCCTTCAGTTCGGATAGGTCCAACACACTGAACCGGAGCTCTTTCACCAGGGACAGCATGATGATCGAGGAGATCCTGGCACCCAGCAAGGACACGGTACGCCTTCTATCCTCTCCATCCTGTTCTTATGTTCTCGCTGCCTTTACTTCTGCCAGGAGCTGATTTTACACTTTTGCTGTTCAGGAGTGGCAGGATTTTTATTAACAGTGGGAATCATTCATGTCGGTGTTCAACCTCAGTTTAATCACGTAGCTCAGACCTGACAAACCCTTACACCGAGGATTTTTATCATCCAGAATGGGTCTAAGAATATAAAAGTGTTTAATCAGTTCAGCTTGTAGCCCAGCAGTGTTGAATTCTCAAATTTGATATCATATAAAATCACAAATCACATGATCCCGATTATTTTTAACAGCAGATAAGTTCCAGCTACAGTTTACATAGTAACAATTTACACAGGGTCTTATATAGTGGACGCTCTAAAACCACATAAATGATATAAAAGTGTATGTTATCACTTTTGGTGGAGATTTTCTAACTATCTTCATGGACAGCTTTTGGGGTTTTTTAATAACCAGAAGCAGCTAAAAAATTGCGCTTGCTATTAGAAAATGCCGAACTTCATGAAGCATCACACCACCAAATGTTAACCTTTATTCTTCCTGATATTCTTCCTAATTTATTCTCGGCCAATTCCATCCCAGCAGTCAGGTCTCCTCTATCTGAGGGCAGCTACCAGTCCGGAGGGTGAAGGCCATCATGTGCTTCCTCTGAGATATATGAATCCAGCTGAATGGAATCTTTTCAAACTGCTGTTCGTGCTGCATCATGGGGTGGAGTAAGAAAAGTTCAGACAAAAGTTCTACCCACCCCACCTTCTGCATACATGAACTCACAGATGCCCGTGACTGAGTCTCTGTGTAATTATCAGTAGAGTTTTTTTTTTTTAGAAATTCCAACTCACAATCTCCAGACAAAGGGCGAACGCTTTTCTGTTGCCCCACTCAGGAGCCCCTGAATAGATTATTTTCCTGCAACATCACTCCCGGTTGTTTTATTTCTTTATTTCTTCTAGCATGTGGCTAATGCATTAACAAGATGTAGCCCAGATTTTTGAAACAAGAGGCTGTGCTAAGATGGTCACAGAGAGGTCAGAGTAAACCTCACTAGGCAGCAGCTCCGTTCAGCTCAAGCCTGCGTTATCTTGACTACTTCTAACCTCAAACCCCCCCAGAATCACAATCTCAGGGAACTCATTACACACCCTTTAGTACTCATTACACACCCTTTAGTACTCATTACACACCCTTTAGTACTCATTACACACCCTTAAGTACTGTTGATCAATCAAGAATCATCAAGAAATATCTACAATACAGCAGGATGAGTTCTATATAGTTCAGGAGCAACTTCATCCTATCAGGATTGCAAGGTTGAGCTGCTCAAGGGCCTTAAAAGTATCAAGAGAAGTACAGGATACAATGTAGTACAATCTTATCTTATATAATAATACAAATATAAACATATAAAATTATAGCAGATATATAGCATTTAAGATTTCTTGTTTCTAAACCCCTTAAATCTTCAATATTCTGATATTCTAATTATATGCACATAAGACTCAGGCCTAGAGAGCAGTACCCAAATATGATAGATCAATGGTATTGAATTCATAAGAAAATAAAGGCTCTTTAATCATTCAGAAGAGTGCCATTTGTTATTATTTGAACAATCGCTTCAACAAAGAGCGCCTCCAAACCACTGAACATTCTAGTTTCTCTTGTTTGCCTTCTCACGGCTCTGCTCAGAGCTGTTTACCCGAGGAGGAAAGGTTCTCATATTCAGAGACAGGTTCTGCAGCACAAATTGTCTTCAGGATTTTAGACAGCGCATTCAAATAGATCAGGACCCAAAGTTGCCAGATATGTCTTCAATCACCAGCACTTGCCTTTGCACATCTGACTTCTTCTCACTTGAGCAGAACAGATTTGTATGCAGTCGAGTTACACGTCTGTTTCAAAGATCGTATCTCCGGCACATGCAAGTGATTGTCACACAAATGTTCATGTAGTGCTTCAGTCTGCAGTTAAAGTCAGAGTTATGAGTTCTGTGTAATCACAATCTTTAAGCTTTTTTTGTATGTTTAGCTCATTCTGAGAGGTGATTCCAGTGTGTTTAAAACATTCTCTTCTTCTTTAAATGCTTCAGGCTGTCTGTAAAGCGATGCACTGCGTTGTTGAGCCCCATAATAAGGTATTCAGTTCAATGAACGATGTAATGTTATTTTGCCAATCTTCAGCTCAAATGCAGGCCATATATATGATGTAAAAAAAAACAACAACAACAACAACATGCATTGGCGTAGCGGCCGTTAAACCACATGATGCCTGAATACCCTCTGCTGTCCGAGAAGCACTTGTTTATTTGCTGCTCTATGATTTGTAGCCCGGTTTTTGACTGCTTTAGAGTATCCTTGACTTGTCATTATTTGCTTCAAGAAGCTTCAGTTCCTTCTCTCCACTGTCCCTTCAACCTGTTTTAAACATGCATGTGTTCTTTGGATGCTTTTTCCCATCAGCCACTCTGTGAGGTGAGGTTAAGTGTGTGGTTGAGATGCTAATTGATTGCAGGCAGCACTTCTCAGCTCCACAACACTTACCTCCCAGTGCCGGTTTATTGCCATGCATTGACACTGAGGTTGTTGTTGTGGTTTACTGCTCAAATACATTACTGACAGTGTGTGTGTGTGTGTGTGTGTGTGTTCTCACCCTCAGCATCTGGCTGTAGCTAAAGAGTATGACACTGACTCTCTGAGGCGATACAGCTGGACAGCAGACGCCCTGGACAATGTCAACTTGGTGTCCAGCCCAGTTCATTCAGGGTAAGATGTGCTGTAGGTGGCAAAATTCTATTGTTGGAATACAATGTCTTTCATTCAACACTTTTAATAGTGGTTCTACAGACAATCAGTCTTTTCCAAGTGCATATAATGTTCAATCTGGTCTGCTAAAGGTCTCTGCTGCTCTTTATGCCTCTATCATCTGACTGTCTTCTGTGTTCCTGCAAATGAAGCTCAAGGCTCTGGTGTTGGTGATGAAACTTGTTGATTTTTAATCTTTCCTTCGCCAGTTCCATTTTTTGTTGTTGTTTCTTCGCAGTGTTTCTACACCACTCCCTCAGTATGACTCCAGGTGATGATGGTTGTGTCCTGTGATAACACTTTTTTTCCTTCTTCTCTGCCTGCTTCTTTTCTTTCTCTTCTTCTTCACCTACAGAACAAACTAAGTCGAAGTCGAAACTAAGCAATGAATCGAATGAAAATGAAAACAATGAGCTTTTATACAGTTAGTTCTGGTCCGCTGATTTGATTGGACATGTTCGCTGTGTGTGTGTATTCACTGCGTGTCTGTGTTCATGATGTATAATTCCAACTCTAGTGACCGACACACTGACCACACTTTCATTACCACACTAGTGTTAGTGACATGTTCGGCAAAAGGGCAGAAAATACGTAGATCAAAATCGTGAAAAGAAAGAAGGGAAGTCACTTTCACATGATGCATCTGTAACAGGAATGTCCAAAACTCAATGATTTAGCCAACAGACTATCATTTAGTGTGGCTTAAAAAATAAACAAATCATCTGGTCATACTGCATCAGAAATATAACTTCCAGTGGTGCAGTTATACTTAATATAATGTGATAATGTAATATATACTCAATATCATGTTATATTGCTTAAATAACATACAGAAATATATTTGTGTCCTTTGAGGAAAATCATTGCTTTATATTAAGCTATTTTAAATTGAACTCCAACACCTTCATAATATTGACATGCTATTTTACCTTATATTTTTGGCCCAGGAAATTATCCAGCAGACCTGGATGTAACAGATATCCTTCTGAAAGCTAAGCCTGAACATTAGAGTAGACATGAGATTGGTGACAAGAGTCATTAACAGAGCTATCAGAGCACTGGTATCTCTGTCCATATGACTGTATGAGCCCAGACAGGATGGTCAGTCAGAGCTTGTTGAACATCTCATTCCAGATTTTATTCTCATTTGGTTTTTATAATAAACTTCGTGAAGGATTTAAGCTAGATGTTGGAACATGGCTGTGGTGATTTGTGATCATTCCAACACAAGAGCATTAGTGAGATCGGACACTGACGTTGGACTAAGGTTCAGTCGATGTTCCAGTTTATCCCAAAGGTGTTGACTGAAGCTGAGATCAGGGCTCTGTGCAGGACACAGAAGCAACCTCCAGCAACCTCATGGTCACTGGAGCACTGTCATGCTGGAACAGGTTTGAACCTTCTGATTCCAAAGAAGCGAGATCTTATCTTAAAGCTAGAACATACAAAGACATTCGATATAATGATGTGCTTCCAACATTGTGGTAAGTGTATTGGTGTAATCTTGTCCAAATACTTTTCCAACCCATAAAGTGGTTTTAAACCTCATCCTTCAGAAGATCCTTAAACTCACAACCTGATCAGATCTCCTCATGCAGAGCTGCAGGAAGTTGGATTGCTCCTAACACTGATTAGTCATCAGAATCACAACCTCTTTTCTTCTTTTCTCGCAGATCTGTATGAGATTTAAATGACTGAAAAGCATCAGAAAAAATCTCAACCTGTTCAGCTCATGGCTTGATTTATCACAAGCTTCAGAATGTTGAACATCTCCATGTGTATACACATCCAAGTGCCAAAACATTAAAGAATTTTTTTGGAAAATGTCGCCAGTGGAACTAAAAAGAAAAAGTTCATATCATTGTTAATCATTTCTCAGAATTGAGGTCAGTGATTATTAAAACAAGATCTCCTCGCATGTTTCCTTGATGAGCTCCAGGAACTCTGTGGTTTGTTGTCAGTCGAATCAAAAGTAGAAGCGTCTTGGAAAGAAATCTACCAGATTCTCCTGCAAATGCTAGCAGCTGGCTTGCAAGGCTAATTTCAGACAGATCATTTTAAAAACAATGTCAAAAAGGATTGAATAACCCTTAAATCCTGTACAGGCTTAAAGTACCACATGGTAAAAGCACCTGTGTGATCAGATTTGTGAAGAGATTACACTCATAGATGTTGCAGTAGTGAACACACACATTTGGGCTCAAACTCATTCTCAACAAACTGATCAGTTCAGCCACAGGAGCTTGAAATGTATTATGAAGGTGTTGGAAATAATTCATTCTGATTATTATATTTGATTAAGGACAGAGATGTTTCAATACTGAGATACACATGGTGAAATTCCAGTTACTGACTCAGTCATTATGGGTAAAATCACAAGAAGTGAAAGCCAGTGTTGTTGGTAAACTATTATCTCCTCACCTGGTTTTGATAAAGCACGGAAACGAGTTTGAAGACGCTCTTTTTCCAGTAACACAATTTTTTTCCAGTAACACAAATGACACGTTTGCTTGTTGAGTGATCTACCTTGGCAGTTTGTGAAGCGCTTTAACTTTTAAGCCATGTTTGTTCGATTGTTATTTATCATTAATAAGGATCTATGATGAACCATGCCAAATTCCTCCATGAATAAACTGCCAGGGCTGAGCTCTCATGGTCCCACTTTCCAGCCTTTCTTCTCATTTGCCTCTTTCCTCTGGTGTTTGGTTGTGTGAGTTCTTTATCACAGCATGGAAACAGTCCTCACTGGTGGTCACTGAAGGTCAAAGCCTCTTGGCCTGTTCCTCTTTTCATCAGCGTGGTGTGTTGCTCTCTACAGGTTCCTGGTGAGCTTTATGGTGGATGCTCGTGGCGGCTCCATGCGAGGCAGCCGTCACAACGGGATGCGCATCATCATCCCACCACGCAAGTGCACGGCCCCGACTCGCATCACCTGCCGTCTGGTCAAGCGGCATAAGCTAGCCTCGCCACCGCCCATGGTGGAGGGAGAGGGACTGGCGAGCCGACTGGTGGAGGTGGGCCCTGCTGGAGCTCAGTTCCTCGGGTAGGTCATGCTCTTCTACCATTTGGGTTTTCTTGTTTCTTCTTTACTGCCCATTGCCATGAACCCCATCTGTGTTTGGAGTGTGTGGTGGCTAGGCGATTCGGCAGTGAGACTAGCATCAAGCAAGCCTCTGATACTTGACAGTAATGCTGCTATACATCACAGAGCTCAGTGTAGCCCACTTCATTTGCTATTTGTCAGCCTCCAAGTAGATGAGTGAACTTTGCCCTGAAGATTTTAGCACTAGTTTAGATCAGCTAAACCCTTCTGAAGAAGCTCCACCATAACAAATGCACAGTAGTATGTGGAGAGGTTTTGAAGGCTAACTAGTTGAAGTGACTACATGAAACGCTAGTTCCTGCAGCAATGATGGACTGTTTTGTGTTCCTCCTTTTTGTTCCTCTAATTGCTGCATGGATGTTATTCAGTAAACTCCATCTTCCCCGAAAACTCCCCCCTCTTAATGAGGGCGAGAGCTTCGTTAGCCGAACCCTGCAGCTTGGGCCTCAAGGAACAAAATTTGCTGGGTAGGAGTGTCGCCGAGAAAAGACGACACTGCTCTTGGTTGAAGCCATTGTTGATTTTTTGTTTTTTTGTTTGTTTTGTTTTTTGGGTTATTTTCTTTTCAGTCACCCATTTTTCTTTAAGGCTTTCAGCCGACTAGCGAGGTCGCTGAAAGTGGATCATGCTCGCTGTACTGTGCTTGTTGGGCATGTTATCTGCTGCTGTTATGGCTGCCAATTTTTGCCCATGTTTGACCAAACTCAGACTCCCACTGTGCCATCCCATGTGGGAGATGGATTCATTTGCTCTTTTCTTTCTGGAGAAGGTATCATTCTGCTTGCAGTTTTAGAGAAAGGCATGAGAGTCAACACTACAGAATTATATTAGAGGAATATCATACATTACTTGATGTACTGTACAATATGCAGATGATATTTATTATCCTGTAAGATCATAAAATGCAAAAGAACAGGAGCAACATAGCTGGAAAATATGCTGAAAGTCAAAAGTTTTTGAACACCTGATATTTTACAGTCCTCTAACTAGGCATTTGTAGTGAACAGCTGCATTTGTCTTATATTTAATATACACCAATCAGGCATAACACTGTGAGCAGTGCCAGGTGAAGTGAATAAGACTGATGATCTTTCATCATGGCACCTGTTAGTGGGTGGGATATATTAGGAAGCAAGTGAACATTTTGTCCTCAAAGTTGATGTTAGAAGCAGGAAAAATGGACAAGTGTTAGGATTTGAGCAAGTTCGCAAAGGGCCAAATTGTGATGGCTAGACCACTGGATCAGAGCATCTCCAAAACTGCAGCTCTCGTGGGGTGTTCCCGGTCCACAGTGCTCAGTATCTATACTGACCTCTGCATAGCCGCAGACCAGTCAGAGTGCCCATGCTGACCCCTGTGCACCGCCGAAAGCGGCAACAATGGGCACATGAACATCAGAACTGGACCACAAAACAATAGAAGAAGGTGGACTGGTCTGATGAATCACGTTTTCTTTTACATCACGTGGATGGCCGGGTGCGTGTGCGTCTCTTACCTGGGGAACACATGGCACCAGGATGCACTATGGGAAGAAGGCGAGTCGGCGGAGGCAGTGTCATGCAATGTCAATGTTCTGCTGGGAAACCTTGGGTCCTGCCGTCCATGTGGATGTTCCTTTGACACGTACCACCTACCTAAGCATTGTTACAGACCATGTACACCATTTCATGGAAACGGTATTTCCTGATGGCTGTGGCCTCTTTCAGCAGGATAATGCGCCGTGCCACAAAGCAGAAATGGTTCAGGAATGGTTTGATGACCACAACAACCAGTTTGAAGTGTTGACTCCGCTTCCAAATTCCCCAGATCTCAATCCAGTACAGCATCTGTGGGATGTGCTGGACAAACAAGTCCGATCCATGGAGGCCCCACCTCACAACATACAGGACTTAAAGGATCTGCTGCTAACATCTTGGTGCCAGATCCCACAGCACTATGGATCTAGTGGAGTCCATACCTGGACGGGCCAGTGCTGTTTTGGTAGCAAAAGGGGGACCAACACAATATTAGGCAAGTGGTCATAATGTTATGCCTGATCAGTGTAGGCTTTATCTTCCCAACATCCCTGCCATTAGAAGAAGCACTCATACAGGGCTTATTAAAGATACATCTCTAGATACACTTTTCAGTGTTTAATTGACATTCTGCAGAACCTATATGTGTTGAAAAACTTCTGACTGGCAGTGTTCAATGTACTTTTTCATGGTACCTTCTCTGGGATTATACATTGAATGTAATTTTCTGTTTTCTCATGACTCAGTGTGGACAGTGTCTTGCTTGTCTGTATCTAAATGTCACTATATATTTATATACAAATGCATCTCTGTTAGCGATGTTAGCTTTAACTTCTACCAGAACAAAATTTTGAATGTATGCTGATTAAAAATTGAAAAATAGCCTTCTTTTTAAACTGATGTGTTATGGATTAAGCACATGCATCAGATCAGTTCCTCAATCCTCATTCTAGAGTACCCCAGTCCTGCATGTCCTGGTGGTTTCCCTCCTCAAACTCAAACACAGTTGTTAATTAGCTAATGAGTTGGTTGAAAAGTAAAAAACAAGAAGCTGATGGTTTAGGAGCAGGGACAACACCGAAATGTGCAGGGTGGCTGTACTCCAGGCCCAGAATTGAGAAACCCTGGATTAGATGTTATTCTAATAAACGTAATTCCGTTATTCCGCAAAGTGAAAAGTCTGGAATGTTTTTATTCGTTTGTCTTTTTCTGGGGTTATAAAGCACAAAGTACTATCGCTTGGTGGAAATAACTGTACATGTTTATATAGAGAGTACATAAAGACTTGTATATAAATGCTCTTATTATCAGGTGTACCACGTTGCACTGCTGAAGTATGCTCCACGCATACCATCATCAGTCATTTCTCAGTAGAAGAGCCTCTTTAGAAGTATAGTCAGCTCTTAGTGTTGTATGATCTGTCCTTGCAGCCCTGTGATAGTGGAGATCCCTCACTTTGGCTCCATGAGAGGGAAGGAGCGTGAGCTGATCATTCTTAGGAGCGATAATGGAGAGACTTGGAAGGAACATCAGTACGACTGCAAGACTGAAGCCCTCAATGAGCTCCTGAATGGCATGGACGAAGGTAGGACATCATCAGGACACTAAGAAGCTATCATAAGCAGACTGTCATATCTCTGGCAACTTAAAGTAAATTGGAAGCAAAGTGGTGGAAAAAGAAGCACAAAACATAATCACGAACAGAACAGCAGTAAAAGTGGCTCCATGGGAGCACATGTCTGGAGAGCCAGTAGTGGTTTACTTTAACACTGCCTGTAGTAAGCCAGTGACTTCTGTAATAAACATTTTTATTATACACTTTCACTCACCAGCCACATTAATAAGAACACTTGCACCAGTCATATGGAAGGATCACAATAAATAAAATCATGTGCATTAAGAGTTGCACTGTGTGTTTGTAGACTTGGAGAAAGTGTATTACAGGGTGCCAAGAGAAGAGCTGTGGTACTGTATGAGGAGTAGCAGAGAAGTATGTCAGAGTGGTGCAGGACATGTATGAGAGGAGCAGGACAGTGGTGAGGTGTGGTGTAGGGCAGACAGAGGAGTTCAAAGTGGAGGTGGAACTGCATCAGGGATCAGCTCTGAGCCCCTTCCTGTTTGCTATGGTGATGGACCAGTTGTCAGAGGAGGTCAGGCAGGAGTCTCCTTGGACAATGATGTTTGCAGAGGACATTGTGATCTGTAGTGAGAGCAAGGAGCAGGTGGAGGGAAACCTGGAGAGGTGGAGGTTTGTGCTGGAGAGAAGAGGAATGAAAGTCAGTCGTAGTAAGACTGAGTACATGTGAGTAAGATTACAGTAAGATTACAGGGTGAAGAGGTGAAGAAGGTACAGGAGTTTAAGTACTTGGGGTCAACAGTCCAGAGTAATGGAGAGTGTGGGAAAGAGGTAAAGAAGCGAGTGCAGGCAGGTTGGAATGGGTGGAGAAAGGTGTCGGGAATTCTGTGTGATAGAAAAATATCGGCGAGAATCACGGGGAAGGTGTGAGACCAGCCATGCTGTATGGTTTAAAGGCAGTGTCACTGAGGAAGAGACAGGAGTCAGAGCTGGAGGTAGCAGAGCTGAAGATGTTGAGGTTCTCTTTGGGAGTAACACAGTTGGACAGGATTAGGAACGAGTACATCAGAGGGACAGCTCTTGTTGGACATTTGGGGGACAAAGTTAGGGAGGACAGATTAAGATGGTTTGGACATGTCCAGAGGAGGGAGAGTGAGTATATTGGTAGGAGAATGTTGGACATGGCAGGCAGGAGGCAAAGAGGAAGGCCAAAGAGGAGGTATATGGATGGAGGATATGAAGCTAGTGGGTGCAAGTGTTGAGGATGCAGAAGATATGGATAGGTGCCCAAAGAAGAAAAAGGTGTGCATTAAGAGCTGGTCAAATCGCTGGTTTGAGCTTTTCAGGAACTGCATATTGAATCTCCTGTAATAGTCTAAGGAATTTATACAGAATGGTGTAAAAAACCATCCTGTGCACAGCAGCAGTTCTGTGATATGTGTTGTTGATGAGAAAGGTCAAAGGAAATCAGCTAGCAATGTTCAAGCTGACGAAGTCTACTCTAATATTTTTCAGCCATTATTTTCCCACTCTGTCCAGTTTTCAGTAAGTCCGTTCCCTCTGCAGTCTCACACTCCTGTTGTTGGCTGATGTAGTCTTCTGATGTTGTAGTTCATCCACATCCAAGTCCAGCATGTGGAGCATTCTGAGATTCCTTTCTGCTGACTATGGTAATAAAGACCAGAGCCTTCCTGTCAGCTTGAACTAGTCTGTCCAGTCTCCTCTGACCTCAACAAGGTGTTCTCTGTGTATGTTTTCTCTGTATAAATATATATATATATATATATGTATGTATATATATATATATATATATATATATATATATATATATATATATATATATATATATATATCAAGCGCAGTAATGGTAATTGTACATGGTTTGTCCCTAAAGAACTGGACAGCATTGAAGACCTGGAGAAGAAACGCATCTGTCGAATCATCACTAAAGACTTCCCACAGTATTTTGCCGTGGTGTCACGGATAAAGCAGGAGACTAATCATATGGGTCCCGAGGGAGGGGTTCTATCCAGTATGACTGTTCCTCAAGTCCAGGCCTCTTTCCCTGAAGGAGCTCTTACCAAGAAGATCAGGGTTGGACTTCAGGTATAAAAACACTTTAATATCCATGCTGTCCATGCTGAGCATTTTAAATATTATTGCAAGAACTGACTTAATTACTGCACTGTTGTAAGAATCTTCCCAAAGTCCCACATGACACTGTCAAGAGAATGAAGAGAGAAAAAAGATTGGAAACATGCATTGGTTGGCTTCATGTGTCTCAGAGGAAGCATGTGCTAGCCTTTATCATCTGGCAGGAGCTTGCTAGAAACCTAGTCAGATTATGAACAAAAAGCTATGTTTCTGCATGTCTTTGTTTACTTAATGAAGTGAAACATAACTGCTTGCTTGCTGTTCAGACCCAGCCAGTCCCAGATGAGACGGTGAAGAAGATCATAGGCAACAGAGCCACATTCAGCCCCATCGTAACAGTGGAGCCACGCAGAAGAAAGTTCCACAAACCCATCACAATGACCATCCCTGTGCCTCCTCGATCAGGGGAAGGCATGAACAATGGCTACAAAGGAGACACAACACCTTGTTTACGTCTTCTGTGCAGCATCACAGGTAGGATTTGTCCACAAACCAACCCTTCTCTGACACACCCTCTGTCCTCAGTGGCTTATAAAATAGCTTTCCTAAACTGGCGTCCATCTCATCTCCAGCTTTCGGTTGATGGTTTTGTGTATCGCATATTTCCTTTTACATGTATGCTAATGAGGTCTCTGCTACAGGTGGCACCTCCCCTGCACAATGGGAAGACATCACTGGGACTACTCCGCTCACCTTCTCGAATGACTGCGTCTCGTTCACCACCAACGTGTCTGCCAGGTATTTGGCTCGGGTTTCATTATGCTTCACAAAATCATGATAAATATATCGATCTGCATCTCCAGAGATAACAGATTCAACAGAAGCATTTATAAGGCTTCATATTCTTTTTTTTTTTTTTTTTAAATCACTATATTTAACTCCAGTCCAAACATTTTGTCTTTATTACCAGGTTCTGGCTTGCAGACTGCCATCAGATTCCAGAGACAGTAGCTTTGGCCACTCAGCTGTACAGGGAACTCATCTGTGTGCCCTACATGGCCAAGTTTGTAGTCTTCGCCAAAATGAACGATCCGGTGGAATCCAATCTGCGATGCTTCTGCATGACGGATGACAAAGTGGACAAGACCCTGGAGCAGCAAGAGAACTTTGAGGAGGTGGCCAGAAGCAAAGACATTGAGGTTGGTCATTCAAAAACAAAAAACTTCTCCCATTCGTCAGATCTTATTATGTCTTAGCAAATATTGTACTGTTGTGTTGGATGTCATTGGAATGAAAGTGAAACACATTTGTTCATTTAAAGATCATTCATTTGGGATTTTTACAGGTTTTGGAAGGGAAGCCTATCTATGTGGACTGCTATGGCAATCTGACGCCTCTGATTAAAGCCGGACAGCAGCTGGTTCTTAATTTCTATGCGTTTAAAGAAAACAGACTGCCATTCTGTGTAAAGGTAACATAGTTGGTTCTTATCTTTCAGATAACACACTACACAGAAAATGTCCATCACTAGAGACGATGCTTTTGCACGCTATGTATGGTGGCCTGGGAGTCCCTGGTTTCCCACAGGATTTCCCAGACCACCAAACATATGCTAACCTCATGTAACTTGTGGCATATATCTCAACTGGTCATTTTTCTGTAAGAGAAGGGAATTCAGTTGAGCTGTGGTCATAATCTGTGTTGTTCATGTGTTGTTCATGCTTATCTGCTCATTCTTCACCCAAACACCAAAGGTGAGGGACAACAGCCAAGAACCTTGCGGACGGCTGTCCTTCCTCAGAGAGATTAAAAACGCAAAGGGGCTTCCCCAGACCGCTGTGTGTAATTTAAACATCACTCTGCCTGCACTCAAAAAGGTAAGGTTGTAATGATCAAGTCATTTGTGTCATATATCATGTCATCTTCATACTCAGGAAAAGGTAGATCAGTGTTTGCAGCGATAAGGGATAAACTTGGTCAAAACTGCCTGAGTGTGTCTTTTATCTGTTTTGAGCTTCTCTCTGGTCTTTGCTCTGGCTATGGCTGACCAAATCAGAATTTTGATTTGGAACCATGCTTTGGCTGACGGTGCACAGGCTTACGCTTTTTTGTTTTTTTTTCAGTGGTATAATTTGTGGTTGCTTCCTGTATCTTTTTGAGTTGATTTTTATGTTCCGTTTCTGTTTCTTTGCTATGGCTTTGCGGTGGCTCTTTTTCTGTGTGCTCACAATCGCCCTTTTCACATCCTGATGTTTCTTACCCCTTGCTCTCCATTGCGTTATTCCCCGTTTCTGCAATGCATCTTGGGAACCAAAAGGATATGGACTCAGATCCTGATGAAGAGGTAATAGTCCTGTCCCCTCAGTTCCATGTGGTGTGCTGGTGATTCATTTGCTTTAGTTTCTAGGTATTTGCTCTGTCGAACCACACATTTGTGCAGCTATCGCCTGTCATGGGGCTTTATTGTAAATTTGCATTGGCTTAACTCCATACACTGTAAAACCACATATACTTCATATCACTGGCCAAAGACTGCCATCATTTTTATTTCTCCATCCTTGTACTCTGTCACATTGCTTTAAAGATAACCAATGGCTTAGTTTAATGGTTTAAGATTGTTACCTCAATTTTTAGTTTTTCAGTAAACTACATAACATGTCTATGGGGAATAAAAATAATGTTAATTCTATAGTCCATGTTTCATTTTTTCAGTAACATTATCACAGCACAAATAATGAAAAAAAAGTGTATGGTTCACATCATCAGTAGCAGTATTTTGACAGCAGAGCACCAACTGCCCCCATATAGAAACACTAGCTTTGTCTTATTCTTAGATGTACATACAATTTGAAAACAGAATTTGATACAATGGCACAGTCAGACAATTTAATATAGTAAAGTCAGGTTGGAAATTCTGAAGAGTAAACTCAAATGATTAGCATAGCTTGACATTCAGGGCTGATAAGGGGGGGAATTTATAGGACATTTTTGTTATTGTTGTTGCAGACTGAAAAGCCAGAACGACGTCATACCTTTGCATCTCTAGCCTTACGTAAGCGGTACAGCTATCTGACTGAGCCTGGATTGAGTGAGTGTGATATTTCATTAACATTCTTGGGAGACTAACATTTAGTAGTGTGTAACGTTAACATAAAAGCTAACATGTGACCAGTCTAGACTATTTTACCAATTGAAAATGCAAATGTAATATATCTGCACATTCTTGCCATGCATAACAAAGTCCTCATGCTTGTTCTATAGTTTATTTTTGCATGGGTTATTATGATATTTAAGTTGCTGTGCTGTGCCTGCTCACTTTGTTAGATATTGTTCACTGTCTATGTTCTCTTTTCTCATTGGCAAGAAAACCGATGAAATTACCCGTTTAATATCCATAATGATTTTTTTAAAAGTCATAGTCTCTTCTTTTTCATCCCTCCCTACAACTAGTATTGCTCCTTTTGGCTTTGTGATTGTGCAGAGTTTTCATTTATTTTTGGACAGAAATGCATGGAGAGTCATGAAGAGACTTTCTCTCAGATGCTTTCACAGTTTGCACTGAATTGCCTGTCACCAAGACTACTCAGTTCTGCATGATGAGTTATTATGGACTCAAGACCTACTCACCTAGCCTGCTTTTTGCAATAGTACAATTTGCTAAAACACAGAAAATAGGATAGCATTTTTTTTGGTTTAGTATTATCAATTTCCGGTTTGTCAAAATACCCGAAATTTGGAATGAAACTGGTTTTTCCAAACAGATAAAAGGCACTTTAGTAAAATCAAGGTAGCCAGCAACAGGGGAATGTAGCACATCTAAAGTCAAAAGAGAAATTGTTTTCCTCTGGGTTCCTTGCATTTGTCTTGCCATTTTGCAGTTTGTTTTATTGTCTTGTCCGTTATGTCGCAGCGTGATTTATTTACTTATTTATTTTGTTGTTGTTGTTGTTTTCGGGAGGGAGGGTCTTGTCTTCTTTGTTGGACTTTTAAGTTCTATTATTTGTGCCATTTGTGGATCATGGATCACAGTGATTTTTTTTCTTTTGTTTTGGCTCTTCATCATTCAACTCATGTATACCACCATGAAAGCATTGTTCTTCTTTCTTCTATGATACAAGCACCACTGACCAATTTTTTTCCCTCTGGTCTTTCTGTTTCTCAACCATTTTTGTTGATTTTGTGTTGGATTTTAATTTATCTGTTTAAAGAAACAGTTGAGCGAAGTACAACAAGAACACTGCCTGCTGGTTACCCTCACAAACCTGTCTTTTCAACAAGATCTTACCAGGCATGGTCAACTGCTCCTGTTACCGTCCCTGGGCAAACAAAGTGTGGACTGGGTTCCCTCTCCAGCTCACCTTCCAACACGCCATCTGCTTCGCCATTAAAGTCCGTTTGGTCAATAACCTCAGCTTCTCCACTCAAGTCCACCCTGGGAACCACAAATGCATCTCCTGTAAAGTCTGTTAGTGACATAGCATCACCCATTAGAACATACAGATCTATCTCTTCACCTATAAAAACTGTTGTTCAGCAAGGCCAATACCCTTCACCAGTTTCTAGCGGGCTCATGTCTTCATCTTTCAAAACCGGCACAGATCCTGTGTCAATCAAGGGACTTGCTGCTTCACTGTCTTCAAGACCTATCTCTGTACCACCATCTGGTTCTATACTGGATAGAACTTTCACCACGATGACCCCCCCTGAATCTCCAAAGTCAGTTGCGAATTTGTATTCTTCAGCTTTGTCACTCCGATCAACTCTTACCTCTGCACCTACTGCAGCAACACCCACGTTTAAACCCTTAACAAGTCTGTCATCTATGAAAACTTCTCCAGATCGAGGTGCGGTCTCCAACGGGACAATTCTCTCATCATTCTCTTCATCAGCTGGGCCTACCGTTGCCTCTGCTGAAACAGTCCTTCTTAATGGATCTGTGTCCCCAGTCAAATACCCCTCTTATTCTCCTATATCACCCCGTCTACTCTCAGAAGGGGCTAGCAGTTTGCAGGAGAGGATACAAGCTACAACACAGGCAGCTGCTTCCAGTGTTAGCGCAGCTTTTTGTGAGGCTGAAAAAACACTAATTGGCTATTCTACATCAAGCTATGACACAATGAAATCTATGTCATCTCCTCTGAGATCAAATGTGTCAAATTCAATGTATGCTTCCTATAGAGCCCCTGGTCCTTCTGGTGCCCCTCTATCAACTAGTGCTATGACCGTACCAGTTTTCTCTGTAGTGAACGTTCTCCCTGAGCCCCAAGAAAAGAAAATATCTGACCCGATATTAATGGTACCTCAGACCACCACTCAAACACCGACATTTACCCCCAGATCGAAACCTTCAAAACCCCACCTCTATATCCCTTCTGCAGCGTTTAAATCAGCCACTGCCACATCAAGTCAAGATATTTTACGTGACGTGGCAGACATGAAAGAGGGTCTTATAAAAATGACTGCCATATTGCAAAATGACGCCGCTAACGTATCAAAGACATATCAGTCCCAGGCTAGCAGAGAATCTAAAATGGAGGATGAGGAACCTTTCAGTTTAGTTGAGAAAGTTAAAGAAGATCTCGTGAAAGTCAGTGAAATCCTTTCTAAGGATGTACTGAGTGAGACAAAAGTCTTTGCTAAGGACAAAGCATCTGAGGATGAGTGGGAGGAGTTCTCTAAAGATGAAATAGAGGAGGCTCAACAGAGTGTCCTGAAATCTCATCCCACATTTGAATCCACCCTTCCTGTTAGACCACAGTCAGTGCAAGACAAAGACTTGAATTTAGCCAAGGTGGTTGACTACTTAATGAATGACATTGGTGCTAGTTCACTTACAAAAATTGCTGGTGAAAAGAGCAAATACAATGAGTTGAAGGAGGGAGAGGAAAAGCAGAAACGTACATTCAAATCTGAGCATAAACTCAAAATGCCACCTCCAGGCATGCGCACCTCTCCTTCAGAGAAAGATTTATGCAAATTAACCGATTCATACAGTGGGACAGATGCCATTCTGGAATCCCCTGATGACTTTTCCCATGATCAGGATAAAAGCCCACTCTCAGACAGTGGTTTCGAAACCCGAAGTGAAAAGACTCCTTCGGCTCCTCAGAGTGCAGAGAGCACAGGACCCAAACCTCTATTTTCAGATGTCCCTATTCCCCCAGTCATAACAGAAACCAGAACAGAGGTCGTTCACGTGATCCGAAGCTATGAGCATCCCGAAGAGACCTGTGAGCCCCTACTGGAAGAAGCTGCTGCATTGCAGTCACCTGCTTGTATTGAACCAGAGTCAGCTGCTGGCTCCATCAAAGACAAAGTAAAGGCCTTTCAGATGAAAGTCAGTGCTGAGGATGATTCGGTAATGAGCAAAAGTATGTGTCTGAAAGAGGAAACTCATATAACCACCACAACTAGAATGGTCTACCATAAACCCCAATTAAAAGAGGCAGGCTCTGACAGAATTGAAGAAACCATGTCAGTTCGAGACATAATGAAAGCTTTCCAGTCAGGGAGAGACCCTTCCAAAGAATTGGCTGGGCTATTTGAGCACAAGGCTAGTAAGGATTCTATCAAAGGAGATGAGTTAACACCACGGTTCCTCGACAAGGACACAAAACCCAAAGTTGAAAGAATAATCGAGGTTCATATAGAAAAGGGCAACACAACAGACCCAACAGAGGTAATAATCAGAGAGACAAAGAAACACCCCGAGTATATATGCAAAGGCAGCCGTGGTCTGAAGGAACTTGCTAACAGAGTAGAAGGCGATTTTGGGTCTCTGCAAGAAGATGAACTGTTTACTGCTGAGGAAACAATGCCCTCTTTCTTAGAAACATCTAGAGTCAATACACCTGTTTCTCAAGAGGAGGAGAGCCGACCCGGTTCTGCTCAGCTCATTGCCGATGACTCATATAAAGCTTTTAAACTCCTAAGCCAGCAGTCCATTGAATATCATGATGATGAACTGTCCGAGCTCAGGGGAGAGTCTTATAGATTTGCTGAGAAAATGCTTCTTTCTGAAAAATTAGACACGTCACAGTCTGATACTGAAGATTCATTTGTTAACCAGGGAAGTGGCAGCACTCCTGAATTAGGAGCAGAAGGATTTTATGGCCCCAAAAAGGAATCCATTTTCAGGTCAGCAAGGGAAGCGTCTGACAAATTTTTCCATAAAGATCAGTATGATAAACTGACGGTGTTGCACTACACAACAGAACCTGGCAGCCCCAAACATACAGTTAGGATGCACTTCACCCAAGATAGGCAAGACAGAAATAGAGAGAAACTAATATATGAAGATCGCATTGACCAAACTGTTAAAGAGGCCGAAGAAAAACTAAGTGAAGTTTCGCAGTTTTTCAGAGACAAAACAGAAAAGCTAAATGATGAGCTTCAGTCCCCTGAGAAAAAGCCTCCCATGAGAGACTTCAGAGAGACACGCTCAGGCCCAAGCTCTGTGTGCAGCAGTCCTCAGAAAACAAAGCCCAAAGCTGATGTGAGCTGCGAGGAATGGGATAAGGGGAAACAGAAATTGTTTGGTAGCATGAATGAAAGAAAAAGTGCTAGTTTGCCGAGCAGCCCAGAGAGGCGTGCACAGTCATGCTTAAATGAGGACAAATCTAAACAGGAAAGCAGTGCTTGGCAGTCAAAGGCAGGTGATATTTCTTCCCCAGTTCAAGTTAAGACTTCCAGAGTGAGCTCTGTTAGGCTCAAATTTGAAACAGAGGTCCAGAATCAAGATAAAAATATGCCAAGTACACAATCAAGACCACCTGTGAAAAAACTTCAGGAAAGCAAGTTACCTGTTTATCAATTTTTTGCAGGCTCAAAGGCTTCAAAGGTAGATTCCACAGAGGAAGGAAAGCCTCTGAACAAATCTGCAGACAGTGATAAAAGTAAAGTGAGCTCCAGCCAAAGTCCGTCTTTTAGCAAATTTGGCACTGCGTCATGTTCATCAGAAACAGCCGACACCATTTTCAGCAAGCCACAGTTTGAAAAGGTCAGTAAGCCAAAAGATGACACATACGAAAAACCTGACACCAGTAAAGTCAGAACTAGTGAAAATGGTAAGGATGCTAGTAGTATTGATAAGCAGAGCACAATCAGTGCTGACCTTAAGGGGGAACATTTTAAAAATGTATTTGTAAAGGAGTTAAAATCAGATTTGGCATCAAAAGAGAACCAAACAGACAGCGAGGACACACATATGAAGACGCTTAAAAAAAAGATCATGGAATCACAAATTCCTGTGAGAATGTCATCCAGTCTCCCTGATGCTGATCAAGGAAAGAAAGTGAAACAAGATACAGTTGTTAAACAATCGGAAAAGAGTCCATCACATATACCTACCTTAGCTAAAACTAGAGTTCAGGGTCGCTCAGAAGTGTCTAGGGAAGAGGCTTTGACAAAGACAGTTGAAGGTTCTGGTATAGAGGGGGGTGGTATCAGAGATCCAGGTTCAGGTAACTACAAGGACACAGTGGAAAGGGTTACCACGGTCACCACCAGGGAAAGTTTCAAAGGACTGAAAACATTACCAGTTTATGTAAGCGTGCAAGTAGGAAAACAAGGTGAGAAAGATTCAGCAGGAGGGACAAATGGATCGATCAGGAAAATAGTCGGATCAGAGAGCCGGACAATTTACACAGTCAAACAGAGACAGCAAACTTCCCCTCAGGGTAGCCCAGATGATGACACGTTAGAACAGATATCTTTTCTTGATAGCTCTGGGAAAAGTCCCATAACCCCAGAAACACCTAGCTCTGAGGAAATCAGTTATGACCTCACCTCAAGAACCCCTGAATGTTTCATGGCATTCATACCAGGCAGTGCTAGTCCAATAGCTGAAGTCTCAGAAGAATCAGAGGATTCAGAGCAAGGCAAAGTGTTTACATTTAAAGAACCTGTCCCAGAAAAGGTCTCAGACACTACGGCAGCCAGCAGGAGTCAGGATACCGGACAGACAAATAAAGACAAAAGAGTTGCCTACATAGAGTTTCCTCCTCCCCCTCCCTTGGACTCAGATTCATCACAGACAGAGAAAAAAGGGTCCACTCCTTCCTTAGAAATGGACACTGATATGATGGAGGTGAACCTCCAGGAGGAGCATGACAAGCATCTTCTTGCAGAGCCCATAATTAGAGTCCAGCCTCCATCTCCTGTGCCTCCTGGAGCTAATGACAGTGACTCAAGTGAAGACGAATCAGTATTTCAACCCATCCCTGTAAAGAAATATACCTTTAAAATTGACGAGCAGGACCAGGGGAAGGAATCCAAACCCAAAAAACATGACAGGAATGGCAATCATAAAGATCCCGGGATAAACGGTAACGGCAAAGCCGAGGACAATGACTACGAACAAAACGGCAACGATCAGTCTATTACAGACTGCTCGATAGCAACGACTGCCGAGTTCTCTCATGACACAGATGCCACAGAGATTGATTCTCTGGATGGATACGACTTTCAGGATGAGGATGATGGCCTTCATGAAAACGATGTCAAAACATTTGGATTTTCCAATGACAACAGAAAAGACATTTGGGCATCAGAAAGCATGCTTAGGCCTAGCGACCGTTCTTTCAGCCAAAGTAAACTAGAAGTAATTGAAGAAGAATCGCCAACTGAGGAGTACAAAAAGGCGAAAACGAAGACCGAGCCTGCTGGTAAAAAAGCAGAAAATGGAAAGGACAATGAAAAGGACAAAAAGCAATCGAATGAAGAAGGACTGTCTGACACTTACTTTAGCTACAAGCTAGAGGAAGAGTTTAATACTCCATTCAAAACTGTCGCGACAAAAGGCTTGGACTTTGATCCCTGGTCAAGTAAAGGAGGAGACGATGAAGTTGTCGATGCCAGAATTAAAGACGACGAGCCCAAGCCTTTCGGGCTAGCTATAGACGAGAAGTCTCAAGCCACTACCCCTGACACGACTCCTGCGAGAACTCCAACTGATGAAAGCACACCAACTAGTGAACCTAACCCGTTCCCCTTCCATGAAGGGAAGATGTTTGAGATGACCCGCAGTGGTGCAATTGACATGAGCAAACGGGATTTTGTTGAAGAGAGGCTGCAGTTTTTCCAGATTGGTGAGCATTTATATGGACGGAGACCTGGGAATAAAAGGGAAGGGGTCACAAATCCAAGTGTAGTCACATCACAAGCACAGCAAGTAGAGCATGCACAGGTTAAGATGGATAACAGCTCAGTAATATCATACAATATCATTCAGATTTGCGCCGATCGCTCGGACACTCCATCTCATGACAACATTATGGAGCCACCCTCATATTCAGAAGTCAGTTCTAATTTGTGTTCCTCTTTTAAGATAGGAGTCAAAGACACATCTGGTGAGAATAAGGAATTGGTGTGTATGGACTGGGACAGTTTTACACTTAAAACATCACTAGCTTCAGAAGGCCACAAACCAGAAACGAGTACAGAAAGCCAAAATGAGCCGAGGACAGATTTTTCCAAGACAGAGCAGAAATGTATCCAGACACAGAACTGCAATAATAATAATAATCTACAGGCTTCCAGTGTTACACATATATACACACAGTACAGCACTGTAGAACAGCTTCAGCACTCACATCCCGAGACCAGCTACTTTAAACCTATTTCAGAGGATTTACTCAAAACTGGCTCAGATTTAGTGAGAGAAGAGACCAGGGTAAATGTAATTCCACAATGCCACGAACAAAGTGCTGCGTACAGAGAAAGCGTAATTCCACAATGCGAGGATGTTAAAAGAAAGCCACTAAAGTCTAGGTTGCCGATACTGGAACGTCGTTCAACAAAAGGCTATAGCTGTGCAGGTATGAGTTTACAGCTACCAAAGAAAGATATCAGACCAGTACCCAGCAAAAGGCTAGATCCATTCCCGATTACAAAGCCCACATCTCGCATCCCAGTGTTGAAGGTTAAGAAAGATACTAATAGTCCTTCTTCCATAGGCATATGTAGAACAAGCACATTAGTGAAAGAGAAAAGAAGAACTCAGGTAATAGTAGCTAAGAGTACGTCAAAGACAGACTCACCAAGAACATCGAAAAGTAAGACAAAGCAGAAGCAGGTGCAGGCCGCGGGCAAAATCGCTAACTCGAAGGCTAGTGAAACAGTAAAGCTTGTGGACTGCCATGCTGATGAAGACAAAAAGATGCAGGGAGATGATAAGGATGAAGAAAGGAGCACATCCAGGAACACGTCTTTGTCAGAAGCTTCCCAGCCCTCCACTACATCCAGGTCTGCTAGAGACGTGAGAGCAGAGGTTGAGCAGGCCGGCAGAGACAGGAGGAGGAGGAGGAGGAGTAAGAGGACGAGTGGAAGTGAAGGCAGTCAGGGTGCTGGGTCTCAAGTGGCCCCCGGCGTGGAAATCGAGCCTAGTTTGTAAAATTTTCCACTTGTATGATCTTAGTTGCATGAACCATTGTGATTGCTTGTGGCGTGATTGAACTGTAGATGTCTTTCCTATCATTATTTCATCTTTCTCTCTTTGTGTACTTGTGTCTCTTGTTATGATTTCACCCAATATGACGTAGTCAGCTTTACTGTAGCATGCTGAAATGAGAGGACAGATCGCTGGACAGACCGTCAACCCATGCAGAGTGCTAAGCAGTTTGCAGTGGACTGTATGAATTATTTATCTTTCAGAAGAAGCATTTTTAAAAAAAAATTCCATTGTTCATTTGTGAGTCTTGTTCATCATCATGTATCGAGTGAGGTTTTTATTTTTGTTTTGGTTTGTTTTTTATTGTAAGAGGTATTATTATTAGTAGTAGATTAGTAGCAAATTATTCTTTGCAAACTTCCTCTTTAACACCACTGACCAATTATTAACCAAAAGCCTTAAAACATTGCATTTGTCCTCTTTTCTCTTCAACATATCTAAAATGTAGTTCATTTTTGGGGCAAAAGGTTATACCTCATAGATTTTCTCATTTCTATCATGTTAGATTGTATTTGTTTATGAATCTATTTACTCATTGCTATTTTTTACTAACAGGCCCTCAAAGTCCTTGCGAGAGGACAGACCTGCGAATGGCTATAGTGGCAGATCATCTTGGCCTTAGCTGGACTGGTGAGAGGAACAATCCTAAGCGTTTCTACCTCGAGGATTAAAACTTTGACTGTGACAGTTTCACTTTTATTTATTAGAACCTGGCAATCTTAAAAAATAAATATTTGTCAATGCTCTATGCTGACCTGTAGCTTTATACCGAGTAAATATAGCATTGACATGGTCCTGGGTGAGATCGGTCAGCAGAACCATCTGCGTTCTCCTGACCCAGCAGCACTGCAGTATTA
This sequence comes from Hemibagrus wyckioides, assembly GCF_019097595.1. Classification (NCBI taxonomy): domain Eukaryota; kingdom Metazoa; phylum Chordata; class Actinopteri; order Siluriformes; family Bagridae; genus Hemibagrus; species Hemibagrus wyckioides. The sequence goes on along the minus strand of NC_080722.1, from coordinate 26,237,105 downwards.
TGTACATGCGACTGGAAGAGAGACAGACTGCTAATCTATTTTTAATGTGTTGCAGAGCTGGCCAGGGAAATGGATTTCTCCGTTGATGAGATAAATCACATCCGTGTGGAGAACCCCAACTCGTTGACAGCTCAGAGTTTCATGCTATTAAAGAAATGGGTCAGCAGAGACGGTAAAAATGCCACAAGTAAGTTATTATTTTCTTTCGCTAGTTGGTAAACAGGAGGGTATGTTACATACATCGAACCTCTGAAGCTCACAGACAGAGATACAACATGCTCCTCGCTGTAAGCTATGGATAAAACCTCTTTATTGTGAATAAAATTCAGAGTGGCCCGAACTCGTTAAAACATATTGGTTCTTTTTTTATTCTACGCTATGTTTAAACAGAAGATAAATATTTCCACTCTTTTTTTCTCTTTACTCATATGAGCTCTGAAACTAAGTGTATTCTTTTTTATCCTTGCAGCGGATGCCTTAACCGCAGCACTGACAAAGATCAATCGGATGGATATTGTGACATTGCTGGAAGGGCCAATATTTGATTATGGTAACATTTCAGGCACAAGGTGTTTTGCAGATGATAACGCAGTTTTCCGGGATCAGGCTGATGGTAAAGTTTAGCCCCATCTAGCTGAACTCTGTCTCTCCTTTTATTTCTTTCTTGAATCGTTGCAGGAGTAGAAAATCATAAAGGCTAAACACTTAACGAACTAAATTCCGAATCAAAATTCCAATCTCGGCTGTACTCGATCCTCGATCAAAACCCGACCGATATATGTGATTCTCCAATTAATTCTACTGCTCCTAACTCTAACTGGTGTGACTAACCAGCGTTGGGCAGTGTGATATGATTGTGTTTAACTGTATGGATTGATATAATGCATGCAGTTATGAATATTAAAACTTAATCCCATCTTAGCGAAATGAAAACATCTTCATGCAACACTTAATGTAATGACTAATTGGGTTCATAACTTGTTAGAACTCTAAAACGTTTCATTGCTGCTTTAGAATGTGGTCATATATGATGGGATTAACATTTGGTTCATGCTCAACCGACATAAACATTATGTTTATATGTATATATAGCATTAGAAAACAATAAAAAATAAAAACCTAGCTGCAAAATTTGGTTCAATCCGTTCTGTAACTGTTGCAAATACTTCGATACATGAAAACATAATGCTAGCTACATTGCTTTTATGTAACGTTTATGAAGCATGGTAACGGTTTCATGTAAGATCTTTTACATAGAGCATGTTGGAATGTCTGCTTTGTTGATGCCTGTAGAGCTTGATAGATTTTCTAGTATCCCAAATCTCTGAACCTTCCTGCTAGAGTGCCTTCTTCTAGTCTTCTGCAAAACCAGACCCGCTACTCTTCAGAGCCACCTGGCCGCTCCCACCGCAACACCTCTGCGCGTTCGAGCAGCGCTCTCGGCATAGCTGCTGCTGCTGCTGCCTCCTCTCACGCTCTCTAGTTCTTCGACTGCACTAATAATGCTAACTCTAGCTGCAGCGCCTTACTCACTGACCGCTCTATTTACAGCATCGCCAACTCTGAAGTGCTCGCTTCATTCTACCGATATTCACAACTAACTCTGCATTATCATTTTCTTTTCAAAACTACACCCTATAGCAACCTTGATCTTCCTCCCTCTCCATCATCCTCTGCCTCCTTACCTGTTATAACTGTGTTATCTGTTTGCAATATTCCGATGCTGTGTTTCTTCTTTTCCCTCCATTTTATATCGGAATCCCATCCATGCCCGATTCCTACATGCTACAGCCGCATTGTTTATGTGACATTCACCTTTTAACAAATCTGTATCATAATCATAACTGTTTTGCTGTGTAATATTGTCATATTTCATTTCAATATCATTACCACTGTTATATTTTTGTTTATTGTGCATGTTTAAAAAAAAAAAAAAAAGCTCACCTAACAAATCTGTTGATGTGGTAGTAGCATTTTGGAGTTGTGGTGTTGCATGCACCTCAGTCCTGCTGTGTTGTATCACTCAGGTTACCACGACATCAGTCTGGAGCTGCAGAGTCCCTCAGAGTTGTCGTATGAACCCCCCACCCCTCTCCGCCAGGATGATTTCTTTAGCGAGGACGGTAGCATAGTCCTGCCCAGTAGGTCCCCTGTTAGACCCAATGAACTGTCCTTGGCGACCACTTCCAGGGACGCGCTCTCCCCCAGTGCAGCACCTCCTACTGTGGTAGCTGAGGATTCCTCAGTAGGAGGCAGAGGGTCTTATAGTCGAGACGGGGGCTCGACCGAAGATGACCTGGAGGCCCATGACAGTGATGAGGTGTCTAAACATCCAGAAGTGTTCATGCAGAGCTCTCCCCAAGAGCAAGAGGTCCCTTCCAATGGAGCCCACGGTGCAAGAGAAAGTAGCAGGTCTGGTTTTGAAGAGCAAGAGGACGAAGATATGACACAGGAGAAGTCCCTTTTTAAAGGCATTAACTTGGAGGAAGGGTCAGAGAATGAGGAGATAACCAAAGAAAAAGTGCAGGAAAATCTCTCACAAGTGGAACAGGCAGAAAAAGAGATGTCTTCACTTGCAGGCTTGCAAGAAGGGCCATCCAGTGTGAGCCAGGAGATCGCTGCTTCTGTTCTGCACGCTGAAACACAAATGCAGGAGAGGAGGTGAGATGTGCTGCTCACCTTTCCTTTTTTCATGTTGTGATCCACTAACCAGGCCCCGACGTCAGCAGACCAAGCAACGCTGGACAAACTCATGACCTAACTCTAATCTCTTTTTAGCCAAAAGACAACTGAGAGGCAGAACGGAGAACATCCAGAACTTCAAGCTCAAGCCTGCTCACTGCTTGAAGCCCAGGAATCATCGAGTAAGGCAAAGGGCAAAGGCAGCAGGGACTCCCCAGATGACACCGCCGCCGGGCCGAGCACCATGGACGAGGAGACGGCAGAGCCGAAAGCTAAGGTACCGTTGTTGATATTCATTCATATTGAACAACGAGACCCAGAATATTAAATGAACTCAAACACAACAGGTAATAGATGTAGTGAATGTAATGGTGTAAATTAATATGAGATGGAATTTGTGGTCTAAAGTAGGAGTAAGGGCTCTGGGTCAAACAAAATATACTGAACTGCTTTCAGCAGGAAGCACATAGAGACAATGAGTCCAGTACTGATGAGGAACACACAGTCACCACCAGGGTGTATCGACGGAGGGTGATTCTGAAGGTACTTGGTGTTACTAGTGCAGGTTGTGCAGTGCTCTTTGTGTGTGTGTGTGCTTATTTATGTACGTTTGGGCATGGAGTGATGCTTTTCCATTATATCTTTCTTCATCAGTTATCACATCATCTTTTTTGTCTCTATCTTTTGTATCTATCCTGTCCTATCATTCCAAGGCCAGTTATTTAGCTCATCATACATCTCATTCAGGGCACTTAGATCACTTCCTGTGAATCCTTCACACAGAATTCTGTACATATACCTGTATCCGGAGGATGTAATTAATTAGTAATTATGGTTGATTAATTAACATTCAATTAACATTCTCTGTAGAGGTTTCTTCACAATGTGTCTTCACATTGTTATTAATGTTATTTTATGTTTGTTATTTTTTTATTAAGTAACCTAAATAAATGATTGTTTACTGTAAGCACTTGTTGTAGTGTTGTGGCCACTTAAGTTGGGATAGATCATTAGTAGGTCACACCACTTACATGTAGGCAGTACTTACCCCCTAAAAAAATACTCATAGTGGAAAAGAGCACTTTTGTATTTAGACAGATAAAAAAAAAAAAAAAAGGCAAAACCCCGAGCCTTATAATGGACTCTGTTGTAATAAATCTATCTGGACATGTTATAGATACAGTTTTGTTCAGATGGAGAGAATAAAATGATATATAAAGTAAGAATTACATTATCCCACACCGTTATTTAAAACTAATCCAGTCTGAATAGGCCTTCAGTCACTGCCTGTATGCTGATTGAATACATTTTGACATAGGTAATACCACTGTTTTTTTAGATGTAGGTATTTCCATTTATTCACAGCTTCTTTTCTGTCAATCAAACTGATGTCAGATGTCACACACAGCCAGTGGTTGTGAAATTACCAGTGAAAAATTCCTGGTCACCTTCTGCTTTATGGAACTGTTTGTGGCTTGCACAAGTCCTGCGTGTCTGTATGAGCATGTCGCTGCTTATGAATACACGAGTAAGTGTCTTTATACATCTTCCTCAATAGGGTGATCAGGCCAAAAACATTCCTGGTGAGTCAGTCACAGAGGAGCAGTTCACAGATGAAGAGGGAAACATTGTCACCAGAAAAGTAACCTTGCAAAATCAGCCATTTGTCACATTTCCATCTGTGTGTGTATTCCGTCCAGCTGCAGATGTGTGAGAAGCACATTGTTTGGTATGACTTTCTCTCAGGTTATCCGGAAAGTGGTGCGTCGTGTGCCCGGAAAAGATGAGAAAGGGAAGAAGAAGAGGAGCAGGCGCTCCAGACAGGCCGCTAGGGCCGAGCAGCCTGCTGAGGAGGAAGAAGGGCCCTCTAAGAGCCCTGAGGGCCTGGGTGAAAACTCTGAGGTTGGGATGGTGTGCTGTGTGTAGGCTTGATCATTTCCACTGAAGTTAAAAGCGCTTGCGTGTGACTCACACCTAAGTCTTAGATGCTTGTGTGGAATAATATATAAACAAATGCGATGGTTACGTTCCTTCACCGAGTCGCCAGCTCACATTGTTGCGCTATTTTTTTTTTTTTTTAGAATTAGCATGTAATTAGCACTACCTGCTCGAGTGTGTCGGTATCGTTTCCAGGTTTTCAGCAGCTTGCATCCTCCAGGAACTGATACATGGCCTAACCTCTGGATGAAGGGATAAATAAAGATTCTAACAGCCTCGCCATCTCTTTCTTTCTCTCCTGCAGGTCGGAGAGGGAGACAAGAAGAAAGAAGGGAGACAAAGAGGAAAGAAGGGTCAATCGTAACGGTCACATGTGCTATCTGGTATGTCATACAGAGTTGTGCTAGATACTGTTGAATGTATAAACACCGGCTGCACATCCTTGCTTTGTAACCGTTCCTTTCTTTGCAGCAGAACTGAAATGTAGTCGCAACCGCTATACAGCTGCCACATTGTTCTCTGGCACACAGTACAGTGACCTGATCACTAGAGAATGCTTTGAAGGCCTTGAAATTCTGTGCGCTCACCATGCAAGCAGCCAGATTCATGTGTTTCGTAAAAACACAGTGGGTCAAATATCTAAATCTCAGTATTTACTGTTTTAAACAGCCAGCCAGCCATTTTCTATTCCAGGGGAACCAGTGGATAGGGTTCGGTCAAACGAGAGGTATTTGGTCTTCTCAGTGACGGTACTAGCTTGTTATTCACTGCTAATGACCCTAATTGGGAATGATCTGCTGGAGCCTATCCCAGCACCCATTGGGTGAAAGGCAGGGGTACGCCCTGGACAGGTCACCAGTCCATCACAGGGCCACACATATAGACAGACAACCACACACACTCACACTAACTTTAGAATTACCAATCAACCTAATGTACATGTTTTTGGACTGTGGGAGGAAACTGGAGTAAACCCACGCAGGCACGGGGAGAACATGCAAACTCCACACAGAAAGGCCCCTGCCTGTTCGAACCCAGGATTCAAACCCAGGACCCATACCTTCTTACTGTGAGGCAACAGTGCTGACCACTAAGCCACCGTGCTGCCCTACTTTACACACAACCATTTATTTAAAAAAATACCATAAAACCAGTGTATAGGGTTCAGTCATACGAGAGGTATTTGATCTTCTCAGTGACGCCGCTAGCTTGCTGAGCAGAGATCCGCGTTTCTGTGAAGCATTGTGTAGCAGTGTTTATTTATTAACAGCGCTATACAAATAAAATAATAATAATGGAATTGAATCCAACATGCCTTTAACATGCTCTCTCTCTCTCTCTCTCTCTTGCTCTCTCTCTCTCTGATGTGTTGTGTTCCTTTGCTAGAGATCTGAACTTGTTTCATCATTGTTTTCCTGGGAAAAGGATCACTGGAAACGCAACGCAGGAGATCAGGACAGGGGATTGTGCGTCTGCAGCCTTTACATAAACGCATGGTTTTTAGGAAGAGGACTTTATGATTTCGCATGAGCATGGAAAACCTCCGACTTTCTGTCAACGACACAAAGCATCTGATCGGTGCCAGGAAATGACACGTTAGCTCAAGACTGTTGGTGGCATGAAGCTTCTTCTGCGCCTTACGTTGGAGGAGTGCCAGCGACCACAAAAACCGGCACTGAAGCGTTTCCATGACCAAAGATGGTACAAAGAGCATTGTGGACTGACAGAAAATGTTTTTAAAAACACCTTCTACACTCGCCTTACTTTTTCTCCCCCCCTCTCGGACTAGTGTCGGCTGTATAATGCTGTTTTTAAAGATCCTGTACATAAACCAGAACTGTATAAATTCTAAAGTAGCTCACTAAAATCGTGAATGCACTGGGTTTAGACGGCGCGTGTCGGAATGAGAAACGAAAGGAAAGGAATGCTGATATTAATTCCGGATTTAAAGATCAATTTTGGGGAGTGACTCCAGGTTGTAATTACACAAAGAAAAAAAAATAGAGAACTTTTTACACGAGAAAAAGTTTGCTTGATTTCAACAGAGTACCTTTTCTTTTTAAGCATACCACAATAATGACAAAATGACATAGCTGCAGTTGTGTTAAAAGATTTACTCAGAATAACTAATATTTTGATGCATGTGATTCACCTTCTTTTTGATTTGTTTCCTATCTACATAACCAGAGGTGTGGTAAATGTTCTATCTGTGTGCACACTCATAGCCTTGGTATTTGTCACTAATACTGTTTTATAAAGACACCACTGTACCACAACAGACTCACAGGAAGTGAATGGACACGATCGAAGATCTTGCAGCTAAAGTTTTCCTATGCTATGCAGTCACAGAGAGAGAGAGAGAGAGAGAGAGAGAGAGAGAGAGAGAGAGAGAGTAAACTGGCACACCGTTCAATTTTAACCAGTCTCATGTGTATTAGCACTAAGAGGTCTTTCTGTAAGCCAAGCGTTTGTAACCATCCTAACAGTGTATTACTAGGTTCCAAGGCTGCTGTGGTCATAAGGGGCATTTTTTAATTTTGGTTTGGTGAAATATTTCCTTATGTTGAATATACTCAAAAGAAAAGAGAGAGAGAGAGATCACCTTCAGGTATTCATTGAATGATCTGGTAACAAACTTGTATGAGAAACCATACACTGGATGATTGAATTAATTATTTAAGCATAAAATAAATTGTGTTCAAACTCAAACTGTGATTCCCTCTTTTATCTGTATGAAGACGGAAGAAGAAGATGGGGGACTTTATGCCAAGACTAGATAAATATTCTATCTATCTATCTATCTATCTATCTATCTGTCTGTCTGTCTGTCTGTCTGTCTGTCTGTCTGTCTGTCTGTCTGTCTGTCTGTCTATGCACACACACATTAATTCTCCATAAATTTGGGAAATTAACACCATTCACCATTCATTTAGGAAATAAATTCTTTTTTCATGAAGAAAAACATAACATGCCATTTCTTTGTTTAACACACACACACACACACACACACACACAAACACTGTCATCTTATAAGCTAAGAGGAATATAATTTGCTTCTCATTTGAATATCGTTTTCACAGCTGAGTTCACTGTGGTGAAGTTGACCTAAAACCCTTAAACTTCCCATTATTCTTCTATTCTGAGAAGGACAGCGAATGGACACATCATCACATGTCACATGTCACACACACGAGTTGTGTAACGCAGAACGTGTGTCAGATTCGTAAGACTTGCTCTCACTACCCCTTAAAAAACATCTAACCAGTCTAGATGCTCACCAATCTGCAGGTCCTGTGTTCTGAACATTACTCAACATTGAGTTTTTTACACTACGCTTCCACGCTAACATAAAGCAGTATCAGAAATGTATTTGGACTCTACATGCACCTACAGAATGGGATTTGGTTCCAGTCTCCTTTAAGAGATGATGAACTGCAGGTCTGCACAGTCCACACTGCAGTGGTCCACTTGTTTACTGCAAGACGAGCAGAATGATCCTTTCACAATCACAGAAGCATTATTAAAAAATGTCTACTCTGTGCAACTATTGTGATCCTGCAGCAGTCTCTTTTCTTGTCTCAAGAACTGCAGCAGTTCTTGTTTTGTTAGATAACTAGCTAAAATTGGCTCTACATTTATATTGCCAAAAGTATTGGGACACCCCTCCTAATCAGTGAGTTCAGGTGTTGTTTTTCAGGGGTTGGACTCGGCCCCTTAGTTCCAGTGAAAGGAACTCTTAATGCTTCAGCTTCATACCAAGACATTTTGAACAATTTCATGCTCTTTGTGGGAACAGTTTGGGGATGACCCCTTCCTGTTCCAACATGACTGCACACCAGTGACCAAAGCAAGGTCCATAAAGACATGGATGAGTGAGTTTGGTGTGGAGGAACTTGACTGTACAGAGTCCTGACCTCAACCCCATAGAACACCTTTGGGATGAATTAGAGTGGAGACTGTGAGACAGACCTTCTCGTCCAACATCAGTGTCTGACCTCACAAATGTGCTTCTAGAGGAACGGTCAAAAATTCCCATAAACACACTCCTAAACCTTGTGGAAAGCCTTCCCAGAAGAGCTGAAGCTGTTATAGCTGCAAAGGGCGGGGCAACTCCATATTACATTCATGTGCATGGAAAAGTAGACGTCCTAAAACTTTTGCCAACATAGTGTATTTGAAACCATTTGTTCAGTAAATAGTCATGTGTTTATTCAGCAAACGCATGCGTTGGAAGCAGTATGTCTGTAAGTCTGTACCCACAGTCAGATGAACAGTGACTCAACTTTAACTGATGACGATGAAGATCTGGACCACAGACGTCACCGGTCATCTGCTCACACAATCGTCCCTTTGAATCTATACATTTGTTATTCGTCTAATCAAGATATATCTTTAGCCATTCCAGATAAGATTTAAGGCGTCAAAATGTTTTTAAGAGGAACACGGAAAATGGAAGACAATGCAATAAATACAATTTCATCATAGGAAATGTCCAAAAATAGAGCCATAAAGCACTGGCATGAAGAGCTGATGATGCAGTGGGGTCAGGAGGAAGGAAAAGCAGAAGAAATGTTGACATTTTTGTTAACACTGCAGTTGATTTTGTAATAATATAGATGCTACAAACATATATACTACACTTATAGTCATATATCAGTAAATGAAAGTCATATTTCAATTTCATTAGCAGTTCAAGCAGCTCTCACCACCATGGCCTGGGTTTCAGTTCCTGAGCAGGGATCCAACCCAGACATTGAGGGGTTAATATTCAGAGAAGGTTTCAAAGACTGGATAAAATGGGGAGGGTTGCATCATGAAGGGCATGCGGTGTAAAATCTGCCCCAAAATCAAAGATGAGGCTCGGATGGTCCTGTGGTGACGCAGAACAGGGAGTGGCTGAAGGACAACAATATCAGCATATAAACAAAATAGTGTTCACATAGAATGGTAAAAAGTGGTTTTGTTATATGAAAGTAAGATATGAGTTGCTGTCTGTCTCTGGGCAGGCTGTGATACCTCAGACTCACCGTTAGCAGAGGTGAAGGTCCTGTAGTCAGAGCGTCAATTAATTTACAGGATCATTTTCAGCATCTTAATGAGCTATTAATCTAAACCTCAGGTGTGAACTCATCACCTGAACGTACAGTTCACCGTCTTTCGGCTGAAACGATCACTACCACAAAGGAAGAGGCAGCCATTTCAGTTCAGCTTTAAAAACATGTCTGGCTTTTGAGGAACCATAGCAGATGGACAAGTCTTGCACCTTTTAGCACTTTTCAAAGCTCATGATAAGTTTCAGCTGCTAGACCGTTTATGAAGAAAACAAAGCAACTTACATAGTAAGAAAGCTAAAGATAATTATGGTTTGGATCAACTGTCCTGGTACCTGGTGTCTGCAGCCCAAGCTGGATTTTTTCGGCAGGATAGATACTGAGCATTAGTCTGCTAAATTATATTATTTTATTTGATCATTTTACAGCACATATGCGCTTTACAGATCAGTGAGCACCGAAATGAAGATTATATTGATTACTGGATGTTCCTAAGCTTGGAAAGCTTTGATCAGCTTTAAGTTTAATTGTTGCTTCCAAAGTTGTCCGGAAGAGGTCGCTGTATCCCGTTAGTCTCCATCCTCCACTTCACTGTTTTTTTCCCCAATCGCTTTGCGTCAATTCACGCCTCCTGCACTGTGATTGGTTGTGGTTGTGAGTAGTGCACACTGAGACGCATATACGCCTATCAGACAGGCTCTGCTGACATTCCTAGCCACTCACATCACTTATAATAAGGTAGGAGGCGGGGCTTGTTATTGAATGCGGGTGGGAAGAGGAAAGAAGGAAACAGTAGAGAATGACGCTGCTGAGCTACACTTTGCTGCTACTGCCAGTCTCAGAGGCTCACAGTGATCATGGCGGACAGCGCGAGTGAGAGTGACACTGATGGAGCGGGCAGCAGCTCGGCTACTCCCCAGTGCTCCACTTCTTCCTCTTCCAGCAAACAGCAGGGTTTCATGATTTCCCCGTTTCGTCTCGAGGAGCTGACAAATCGCCTGGCGTCGCTGCAGCAGGAGAACAAAGTGCTAAAGATCGAGCTGGAGACGTTCAAACTCAAGTGTAAAGCCTTGCAGGAGGAGAACCGAGACCTGCGCAAAGCCAGCGTCACCATCGTAAGTGCAGCAGAGGGGACAGATCACTGGTCAGTTCACGATGTATTGACGATTGACCATCGATGGTTTCACCTGAGGCTGCTCTCCTGTCTGGTGCTAGGCGTGTCGAGCTGGAACGCAGTCTGGCTAACTATTTTGTTTTGCTAGGTAGCACGCGCCACAGCTAGCTAATGTTATTTACCTCAGGTGTAGGCTAGGTTAGCTTGACATTCCTGTCACGTGTGGACATGACGACGTTCTTCGCTCGTGCTAACTCATTAAATAATAATAATAATAATAATAATAATAATAATAATAATAATAATAATAAATATATATTAGCTGCACAGATAACTCATGTTCTGAGCTCATGTTCATTGAGCTACCTAGCCGAAAAATGGCATAACGTCGCATTATTAACAGTTTTAAAGCACTAAATTATGTCTCAGGTGATCTGAGTGGATTTTCTTCTGTTTTATAGTGTTGTGCATCTGTTAGCATGGAGGATTGTTAGGCCTTAGCCAGGCTGTAGGTCAGATAAATGCTCTGAATAACAGATTTTAGGAAATGACAAAATCCCTAAATATATATCAAGGAGGGGGGCGTTGACGAGATTTATTTAAAAATGGAATAATTATAAATAAATCATTTGGTGTTTCTTAATAGTAGAGCCTGTCATTGCTGTTAAAATGAAGCCCTATTTGGACTGGATTAGTTTACCTCAGGAGATTATTACGTTTGGGATTTTAGTCAGATGTTTTGTGTATATTCTTTCTAAATGAAACGTTCTGGAGGATCCCAGACAGTTCTAGAAACAACCTGATATCAATATAAACCATTTTCAGATTAATATACTAATAAAACAAAACATTATGTCATGTTGGGAAAGAGGTTTAGCATTTTTTCTCCTCCATATAAAAACATGTCTCTTTTGCATTATTTCCTGTCTTAAAAATTAACTGTCTTGGAGTAAAAATTTAGAATGCACAGAAGGTATGTCCGGCGCTTTCTGTGTGACCTGTTATGGACGCTAGGGACAGCACACAGTCTGTTAAGTCTGAGGGGGCTGTGTTCAGAGCAAAAGTGGTCATATTTTGTTAATCAGTAGTCTGAAATTCGTCTCTCGTTGCCGTGGCCGGGGTTCGAGTCCCGGGCAGGATGCTAACCCAGGAAGAGTTAACTCTCGGTGCCGGTCCCAAGCCCAGAATTAATGGGAGGGTTGTGTCAGGAAACCTGTGCCAAATCAAAACATGTGGACCAAATGATTCGTGATAGATAGATAGATAGATAGATAGATAGATAGATAGATAGATAGATAGATAGATACTTTATTCACCCCAATGGGAAATTTACAACTTCCAGCAGTATCCACAAACATGGGTAATAAGGCATGTAATAAATGCTAAAACATATTGCATACTAATTTACTTACTAACTTGCCGACCCCAAACAGGGAGAACCAGAAAGAAGAAGAACAACAGCAACTAGTCTGAAATTCGGAACAGTCTTTAAAATACTAGACTTCATTTATCAGGTAACAGATTAAAAAGCTGGCATTGAGCATCATACACAAAACACCTGAGTATCGCCACAAACCTGCTTATCAGAGTCACATGACACATGTAAACAAACCCGGGTGACCAGGAGGAGCTCGGTCAGTGTTGATCCTACTCTCTAGTCTTTAAAAACTTTTTAAGATGAAGTTTGTTTGTTCTGTCAGCACAAAAATCCAGCTTATTCACTGTTATTTCAGCTTTAGCATAGGAATAATCATCCTTAAAGTTCTCAATGTAATGTGAACAATACTCTATACTGCCAAAAGGTTTGGGACACCCCTCCAAACCATTGAATTCAGGGGTTGGGCTCGGCCCCTTAGTTCCAGTGAAAGGAACTCTTTATGCTTCAGCTTCATACCAAGACATTTTGGACAATTTCATGCTCTTTGTGGGAACAGTTTGGGGATGACCCCTTCCTGTTCCAACATGACTGCACACCAGTGACCAAAGCAAGGTCCATAAAGACATGGATGAGTGAGTTTGGTGTGGAGGAACTTGACTGACCTGCGCAGAGTCCTGACCTCAACCCCATAGAACACCTTTGGGATGAATTAGAGCAGAGACATGAAATTGTCCAAAATGTCTTGGTATGAAGCTGAAGCATTAAGAGTTCCTTTCACTGGAACTAAGGAGCCGCGCCCAACCCCTAAAAAACAACACCTGAACTCAATGATTTGAAACTTTTGGCAATATAATGTATATTTTAAAGGCCTTTTTCATTTTACTGGACCTTATGAGAGCTGGACAGCCTATATATATATAATAGAGAGAGAGAGAGAGAGACCCAGGGAAGTTCCTCTCACAGCATGGAGTGTTTATCATCATAATCTCATGCGTCATTTTGACAGCTTTAGGTGACGATAAATGGCCTCCGGATGTAAAGACTCTCCCTGAGATGCGTCCATTGATCATATGCAACCTGAGCCAGCCAAAACACACTTCTAATAAAGGTCACAGCGATCAGTCCGTATGGATTAATATGAGGTGTGTTGTGTACACGGTGCACACACTCCATTGTGTGTATGGAGACTGAGATCTCTAATTACATGCAAATCCATTCTCTACACCATGGTGGTGTTTGAGTAATACATAGAGCTGTCTGTCAGAGAACCGCGGTCACTTTGGATCATATTACAACATATCTGACCCAGCTTCCCTATAGAGTGAATATGATTAGAGATTTGCATCATAGATCAGTTTTAATAGGCATGAAGAATAATGCACTGTGAGACGGCACTGTGATGCCAGATGTGTCTTTTTTTTTTTTTGCTCCCCAAAGGTTATTTTGCACATGGACAGCTTTGTGTTTTGCCGTCAAATATAAATATATATGTGATGGTTTAAAGGAGAACTGAAACTGTAGCCCAGGTGGAGAAGGTTCATCAACATGGGAGAATGTGTTCTCGGTGTTAGTGACATTTCAGACACCGGATTGTGGAGAGATGGAAAACCATAAAGTTCAACACACCTTTACTAAACACAGAGGAGTGAAAGAAAAGAAAGAGATAGAGATAGAAGGGTTAAGGAAGGAATGAAAAAAGAATGAGATAGAAGCATTAAAGATAGAAAGAACAAAACAAGCATGGAAGACAGAAAGAACAAGAAAGGAGCATTAAAGAAAGAATGACACAGAAGGGTTAAAGAAAGAAAGAAAGATACAAGAGCAAGGAAAAAAAGAAAGAGATGAGCATGAAAAGAAAGAAAGAGAAATGAGACAGGAGCATGAAAGAAAAAAGAAAGAAAGAAGGAAGGAGACAGGAGCATGAAAGATAGAGAGAAAGAAGGACACAGAAGAGAAATAAAGAAAGAAGGAGACAGGAGCAAGAAAGAAGGAAGGAGACAGGAGCATGAAAGAAAGAGAGAAAAAAGGAGACAGGAGCATGAAAGAAAGAGAGAAAAAAGGAGACAGAAGAGAAATAAAGAAAGAAGGAGACAGGAGCAAGAAAGAAAGAAAGAAAGAAAGAGAAAGAAAGAATAGAGGGAGACAGAATAGTAATAAAGAAAGGAAGAAAGAGACAAGATCATGAAAAGAAAGAGAAATGAGAAAGGAGCAAGAAAGAAAAAGAGACAGGAGCATTAGAGAAAGCCCCAGACTGTCCTGCAGAAGTGTCATGATGTTGACTGGGACATGATTTCAGCTTGGTCATCATGTGTTCGCCGGACACACAGCTCATGATAATGTTAAGAGTGTGTCCGCTTCATCATTGTGGACACGGTGTGCTGGGTAACGGTCATGTCCTGGACTCTTTAATTACACATGTCCATATTGTGTGTGGGTTTTATTCATTTGACAGCACTCTTCTGAGACTTGTAAACCTCTCTCTCTCTCTCTCTCTCTCTCTCTCAGCAAGCCCGAGCAGAACAAGAGGAGGAGTTCATCAGCAACACGCTGTTTAAGAAGATCCAAGCTTTACAGAAGGAGAAGGAAACTCTTGCTGTCAATTATGAGAAGGAAGAAGAATTCCTCACAAATGACCTCTCTCGCAAACTTATGCAAGTAAGTGCTGAACTTTGGCCGAGTCCAGAAACAGCCGAGGACTCACCACGTCCTGACCTGTCCAGCACTTTTTCTGTGAATGTATCAGTAAACCTGTGCGCTGTAGTAAAGTCTTCAGATGTCCCGATGTGATATTTTTGTCACCTAACCCAGCCCTACTCCTGACCCACCTAGCTTATCTGGAGTAACTAGGTCACTCCAGATGAAAGAAGCTTCTCCACTTCGTTATGCAGCTGTGAAACAATGTCTTTATCTGCTCTAACTTCATTTAGGGGTTCTGTAATTACATGCACAACGAATCAGGTGACCTGGCAACAACACTCGAGGCATAAACCATCCGGACCGGTTCTGATTGTAGAGTGCCAAAATCGAACAAAACAAACACGGAGGCTCCAGAACCATTCCGCTTCGTCCTTCTTATCATATCTGCGTCATAAACCTCGTCGATCTGAAGCTTCTCATTTCAGAAACTTGCCTGTGTGTGCATGCATGCGTGTGTGTGTGTGTGTATGCGTGTGTGTGTGTGTACATGTACAGAGCTGTGGAAAAATGTCTGCAGGAGGAAACCAGGTGAATGTTCTATCAATGAAAAGAATATCAGTGTGGTTTATAAATGGGCTGAAAAGATTATTTATTTTTAAAATAAAGGATCGTAAAAATGATATAAATATTTTTATTTAGTCTCAGTTTTATTGCTGTGTGAAATTGACACTGCCGTGGTTTTTAAAAAATAACGGTGAAAGTCTAATTTTTATGTTGGCTTGAAAAAGCCAGAGACGGTTTTCCTGTAGAGCCACGCCCCAAAATTAGCAAAATGGCAAAACTACTGCAACATACACATAACGTATCAAAACACTCGGGTCGGGACCCTATCTGTCTGCTCTCCACCAAATGTATTGCCACTGAATCTCCCCACTCTCTACTTGCTTCATCAAGCCAACATCAGAGTTTGTCGCGATGATCTTTAAAAATGTAGTTGTTATTGTTGTACATGTGATGAGTTAGGAAGAACACACATTGCACTCTCAGTGACGAGACAGTGAGACACGCAAGTGAAGTTCCACTGCTTCCTGAAGTCTGCTGTTCCACTTACACCACAGCAATCTGCCCACAATTACTGTGTTTAATTTATGAATGATTTAATTATTAATGAATGATATGTTCTGCTTTATAGTTAGGATTAAAGTTAATGTTGTTCCTTCCTGTTGTCACTTGTGGTGTTCTGCGATAATTCCCTCACCAGCTTTCCTTCCTCTTTCTGTCTGTCTCTCCCTTACCCCCTCTCTCTCTGTCTGCCCCTCCTCTCTGTCTGTCTGTCTCCCTCTCTCTGTCTCTCTGTCTGTCTCTCTCCCTCTCTTTGTCTGTCTTTCTCCCTCTCTTTGTCTGTCCATCTCACTTCTTCTTTGTCTCTCTCTCTCTCTCTCTCTCTCTCTCTGTCTCTCTCTCACTCAGCTTTCATCTGAGGACAGTGTAAGTGTAGGAACGGCTGTAAGCTTAGCGATGATTATTTTGCTCTATTACATGCGATACCTCAGACATCAGAGCAGAACCAGGACTGTTGGTCACCATGTCCAGACAGCAGGTGTTCGGTCACCTCACTCTTGCTCCTGTATGAAATTCAAAAGCACTCTCTGTTTGTAATTTGCTTAAACGATGGCATTTTTGGCTGAAGTCTTACCAAGCCATTAGGTGGTGAGTCATATGCTTTCAGGGAACATTTTAAGAGGCTGGATGTTGTGAAGCTCTTTCCCAAGGTCACACTCAAAGCTTTCAGATGTTTGGTTTTTTTTTAAATGAAGTAGTTTAGAAGTTGTACAGAACCCGAGTGGTTTTCTTCCTCCTCATTGATGCGCAGCTGTCAACATGAATATTTCATAGAACTCTCTCTACAGTACTCCAGTCCTAAAATGTGTCTTATTTCTTCTCTTCTCTCTTAGCTTCAACACGAGAAAGCTGAGCTTGAGCAGCACTTGGAGCAGGAGCAGGAGTTCCAGGTCAACAAACTGATGAAGAAGATCAAGAAGTTAGAGAACGACACCATCTCCAAGCAGCTCACCTTGGAGCAGGTACACTCACAGTCTGGCTCATGAAGGATTCTGGTCCTGCTTGCTGATTGCAGCCTTCTCAAGCACCTTATTATATATATATATATAGGACCAAGGAAACCTTCAACACCTGTCTTCTTTCTTTCTTTCTTTCTTTCTTTCTTTCTTTCTTTCTTTCTGTCTGTCTGTCTCTCTGTCTTTCTTTCTTTCTTTCTTTCCCCTGTCTTCTTTCTTTCTTTCTCTCCCCTGTCTCTTTTCTTTCTTTCTTTCTCTCCCCTGTCTCTTTTCTTTCTTTCTTTCTTTCTTTCTTTCTTTCTTTCTTTCTTTCTTTCTTTCTTTCTTTCTTTCTTTCTTTCTTTCTCCTGTCTCTTTTCTTTCTTTCTTTCTCCTGTCTCTTTTCTTTCTTTCTTTCTCCTGTCTCTTTTCTTTCTTTCTTTCTCCTGTCTCTTTTCTTTCTTTCTTTCTTTCTTTCTTTCTTTCTTTCTTTCTTTCTCCTGTCTCTTTTCTTTCTTTCTTTCTCCTGTCTCTTTTCTTTCTTTCTTTCTTTCTTTCTTTCTTTCTTTCTTTCTTTCTTTCTTTCTTTCTTTCTTTCTTTCTTTCTTTCTTTCTTTCCCCTGTCTTCTTTCTTTCTTTCTTTCTCTCCCCTGTCTTCTTTCTTTCTTTCTTTCTTTCTTTCTTTCTTTCTTTCTTTCTTTCTTTCTTTCTTTCTTTCTTTCTTTCTCTCCCCTGTCTTCTTTCTTTCTTTCTTTCTTTCTTTCTTTCTTTCTTTCTCTCCCCTGTCTTCTTTCTTTCTTTCTTTCTTTCTTTCTTTCTTTCTCTCCCCTGTCTCCTTTCTTTCTTTCTTTCTTTCTTTCTTTCTCTCCCCTGTCTCTTTTCTTTCTTTCTTTCTTTCTTTCTTTCTTGTCTTGTTCATTTTTTTCCATCTCATTCCTTCACCCTTCACTAATCTCTGTGTGAAGTCTTGTGGTTTGTCCCAGTATGTGCTCAGATGGTTACATGACTGTTAATGTTTTTTTTCTGGTATCATCTACCTGTAGTTCCTCAACAGTGGTTTTCATCTTTTTTGTGTTTTGCTGCATGTTTCCAATAAAAATGCAGGTCAGATTACGTAACCCGATGGCCTCCACAGCTCCCCTGCGTGCCATATAACCGCTAATTCGTGTGTGTGGACTTGAGACTCAGCTCTGACTTGCACTTCGTCTGACACCCGCCTCCACAAAACCACAGCCTTATGTGCACGGGTTTAGTAGAAAGCGACACCCTGCAGCAAGTACATGAGTTGGGCTCAGATGATGGAATACAATCCATCTATCCATTGTCTATACCCACTTTATACCTAATTAGGGTCACAGGGATCTGCTGGAGCCTATCCCAGCACACATTGGGCGACAGGTCGCCAGTCCATCACAGGGCTGATGGAATACAATATCATTTTTAAAACATCTCCAGCTGACCAGTCTGTATCAGTGTCTTGTTAAGACCATCATTCTCAAATCTGATTGGTCAGACAGTGTTGATTAATTTTCTATAACAGCATTGCTCAGTAGTGGCTCTGTAACCAAGATCACAGGTTTATATTACTCCTCATCATTCACAGGGACATGTAGTGTAGGGTTGATCATAAAAACCTGTGTTTAAATAAACAAATAATGATGAGGACATGGTGAATGCGTTCTGCTTACAGACTCACTTTTTCTTTCTTTTTTTCCCCAGCTCAGACGAGAGAAGATCGACTTGGAGAACACGTTGGAGCAAGAGCAGGAGGCACTGGTCAACCGGCTGTGGAAGCGCATGGACAAACTGGAAGCTGAGAAAAGGTCCAGTTTCAGTTAATGCTTATTAATTGAGTAGAGTATTATTTAAAACCAAGACAGGTTAGTTATTTAAATAATGGTTAGTTGGTTTAAATAATAATAATACATAGAATTTTTTAATATATTAATAATAATAAAGGTAATATGAAACTGGGGGTTTTAATAATAATAATTTTTGATAAAAATAATAAAATGCGGGTTTAAATAATAATAATATTAATAACAATAATATTAAAACAGTAAAAAATATTTTAATATTTAAAATAGTGAAATATTTTTATTATGATTTATTTTTAGATATTAGCTGGTCATTCAAATAGGTTTGGTCCAAGCCTCAATAACAAATGTTTGCATAAATCTAATGACATTTATTCTTCTTAAATAAATTTAAATAAGAACTAAATAACAAAAAACTCTTGGGAAAATTTAGGGATGAATAGCTCTAATATTATTACATGTATTTAAATAATGTGCTTAATATTTGAAATGTAGATAAAACAAATCTCCACAGATTTATTAATTTATTTAACATCTAAAGCATTATTTAGATGTTAAAGCTTAATATTCTGGGATTTTAATGCTTTGTTCAAAATATAAATGCTGCCCTGATGTTTTAATCACACACACTTTAGCATGAAGTACAGTATCCTACTTATTGATGGTCCTGTGTCTCATCCATGTAGGATTCTTCAGGAGAAGTTGGACCAGCCGGTCTCCGCTCCTCCATCCCCTAGGGACATCTCCATGGAGATTGATTCCCCGGAGAACATGATGAGACACATCCGTTTCCTGAAGAACGAGGTGGAGAGGCTGAAGAAGAACCTGCGTACTGCCGAGCTCCAGCGTGAGTGTTGGAGCCCACTGAGGTCCATGTTCTCACTTCCTCATTTCACCAAGGCTTGTTTTGTAGGATAGATGTTTTTTTAGCTATCTGTTTGAGATATGATGAAATATAACACTTAAGAGGACTTTTACCCTCTAGTGACACTTTTACCCTCTAGTTTATGGACTGCTGATGTAGCAGTTTTCGGCCAGTGTCCACAAGATGGCACTGCATACAGTGAAATGAATCAGACGCTCGTTTTCCAGCGGACCACTCTGATGAGATCCTCAGCTTGGTTTCCTCACATGTTGCAGACGGGCACGATGAGGAACAGACATTATGCCAAAGATGAAAATTTATTTAGATCCCTGACAACTATCAGCATCTCCTTTTGTAAGAAACGCAAGGCTTGAGTAAGGACTCGCATGCTAATATTATTTTTAATCTGTCCAAACAAAGTGCAGGAGATTGCAAGATCATGTCCCAACAGGGAAAAAGCTTGGATGTCCATCTTTTTCTGTCCTTCTGAGTTTGTACAGACCACAGGATCCAAAGTGTAAAGCATTTAGTGCAGTCCTGGTTAAGGTTTTATTTTTCCGTACAAGCGATATGCAGTCTTGTTTTCTTATTTCCTGTAACACAGTAATGGCACTGGCGGTTAATCTGAAATATGTTTGTGTATAAACATATATGTGGGTACAAGTTGTTCAGTCCTGATTTGGTCTGTTGGAGATGCAGGTACATACCGGTCACGCACATAAATGCTACTTCCATTCTGATCTGCTTTGACTTGTTTCTGTATCTGCTGCTGTTCTCTCAGACACGGAGAAGCGAGCTCAGTACATTGAGGAGGAGCGGATCATGCGGGAGGAGAACATTCGGCTGCAGAGGAAGCTGCAGAGGGAGGTGGAGCGGCGCGAGGCTTTGTGCAGGCAGCTTTCTGAAAGCGAGTCCAGCCTGGAGATGGACGACGAGAGGTCTGGAGACCGTGGTTTTTCTTTACTCGTGAGCTTGTGTATCAATGCAGCACAAAAAAGAAGTGTCTCATGTTTTGCTATATAATTTTAACCCTCTAATCTGTTTTTTTAATAGATACTTTAACGAAATGTCGGCCCAAGGCCTTCGCCCTCGCACCGTGTCCAGTCCGATCCCTTACACACCCTCCCCAAGCTCTAGCAGACCCA
This sequence comes from Hemibagrus wyckioides, assembly GCF_019097595.1. Lineage (NCBI taxonomy): Eukaryota > Metazoa > Chordata > Actinopteri > Siluriformes > Bagridae > Hemibagrus > Hemibagrus wyckioides. The sequence continues at coordinate 26,216,421 of NC_080722.1, read as the reverse complement.
TATCTCCAGGTACACACACACCCTTCTCTTCCTGCTCCACTCCATTCCAGCTTAACCATGACTGCTTGTATGGTTTGTGCTATTTAAGCTTCTTTCCCCTGATTACCCCTCTTTGTAGAGACTGTGTTCAACATTATGGGAATATTTTACCCCATATCTTTAACTTTATGTGTAGCTTGTAGGTGTAACTATAGCATAACATTTTAATGGATTTTTTCTTCCGGTCAGTTTTAGTGGCTCCTCCTTCCAGTTTTTCATTCATTCTTGTTCTTTCGATCATGGATAAAGAGTTTTCCTGACAAACAAATATTGTCATTGTCTTGGCACCTTAATAAATTGATTTGTGCAGGTATTTTTTCTCTCTCTCTCTCTCTCTCTCTCTCTTTTTTGTATTTAGACCTGTCTGTATAAATCACCACCCTGTATATAGAAATTCAGCTCAGAAATGTCCAAAGCTCTTTAGCTTGTTTGTGTGATGTGATGTGAACAGTATTTGTTGTTCCTCTGGCAGGGCTGTCATATGCCAGTCACACAGTGGGCTTTACCCCTCCAGCCACACTGACCCGTGCAGGCATGTCTTACTACAACACGCCAGGCCTACACGTGCACGTGGGAGCCTCACATGGCATTGCGGTGAGTCACTACCATCAACCCCTCACAGCTTGTGTGTTTCATTTCCTCTAAACATCACCTGTAAAACCAGCACATTTTTAACTCCAGTACAAAGTGCTCTGAAAGTCTGTATGCTGACGAGCACACGCAGAGGATTGTGAATATGGATAAACTTCATCTGATCACGTTGGTGTGGATGGAAGGTGGATTTCTCTGGCTTCGTCTGAGAAACGAACTGCAGCGTCCATATAAATACTTGTTTACTGCCAGTCCATTCTTACTTATTTTTCTCCTTTTTCTGACCTGCTTGTCATGGTTTGTGTAACAGTGTTACTGTTCTGTTTTGCTTTGCATCCCAAAGTTAATCTCCTTTCACTAGTTGAACAACTTTCACATAATCTCTGAAATGCACTGCTTGAACCCAAGCCTCTTTTACATACTGCAATTGTTTTTCCGTTTTTCTCTGACAGAGGCCGTCCCCGAGAAGAAGCAACAGCCCAGATAAGTTCAAGCGCCCAACGCCACCTCCTTCCCCCAACACGCAAGCTGGAGCTCAGCCCGGACCCCCCCCTCCTCCTCCACCTCCTGCAGCACCAGCGCAGCAGCAGCCCGCAGCACCACAGTCCTCACAGCCATAATGCATGAGCTCAGCGTGGACTCAGACCAGAGTTACTGTATTCCCGCCAAGCCAAAGGCTTATCTATCCTATGTACATGGAGTCAGCATCTTCCTCTTGCACTGAGAATCAAATAGGCTTCACTGTTAATCTGTCTTGTGTTTTTTTTTTTTCTTTTGTTGTTGTTGTTGTTTTTATTTTTTGTCCCCCTAATTCGTTTTTGAATGCAGTTCAGCGGTCTTGTGGCATTGATTGCAACACTAAACCTGCTTGTATTTATTCCCCCGCCCCCCCACTAGAAGAAATCCTCTTCTTAAAAACAAATGCAGAAATGCTTATAGCAGAGAGCGTTAAAGGGAGCAAAAGAAATCGATTTCCTGTTAAGCCTCAGATTTCGGATTGAAGGATTTTTATCGTAACGCAAAAGTACTGAGAGAGTACTCTCATCCACTGTGCTCACAGAAAAGGAAGATATTTGAGAAATGTCTAGTGATTTATTGCATTTTTGCATTTAAACGAGTCTCCTAACAGCGAGACACTAGACACGTGCAGCTGGTCAGGTGCTGCCGAGAGCTGCTTTTATAGACGCTGGGAAAGTGCAGCTAATGGCTTTTAATGGATGCAGAAACGCAACCATGCACACTCGGTCAAATGACCAATTAGCCTGAGCAAAGAGCAAAGACTGCAGAGTCTGTTCAGATTGTGCCTATTGGCAAAAGATGCTTGTGGGGCAATAGAGGTTGTTTCGATCTAGATCAAAAAAATAAACATGCATGAAATGCAACCTGGGCTCACTAGGGAGATGAATTGCTTGATGCTTACACATGGTTGATTTTATTTATATATATATATATATATATATATATATAATATAAGCGTGAAAGCATTCTTTTTAGTGCAAAGGGAGAAAGAATGGTTTACTTTATATGCTGCTGTTGGTGTATCTGTCTAACTGTAAGCGTACTGATACACCACTTTTTCCTCTTCATGTGTTCGAACGAAATGCCTCGGACCAGGCAGAAGGGCAGAGGTGTGTACGTTGTTCTCGTACCCGGTTCACCTCCACCCACATCCTACTCTGAACAGTGTCTGTAAATGGTACCACTGTGACCCCCCCCCCCTCCACTCATTCACTCCTCCATAATGTATTCTCAAATATAGATGTGTGGATTTTTTTTTGTTGGGGGGGGGTTATGCTACACCTACAAAGTCTGTCACAAAGAGAACGTGTAAATAGTCATATTCTCTTTTTTGTAAGCTTTGCAAAATATTCCAGGACAGAGAAAACATTCATCGTTTTTGGAACCAATTAAAATTTTTCCCCTACGATTAGTATGTATCCGTGATCACGTCTTCGATCTTCTCGTCTCTGGCTGACCCAGGTTCTTATTCATTCGTACAGTCTGTTCCACCTTACCAAATAGCATTCAGTGAGTGCAGCTAAAAAAAATTAAATAAAGGCAGAACAAGAAAACACAGAGCACTTACCGTCTCTTGTGAAGAACGCTAATTTATTGCAGAATTACAGCAGATCAAAATGAAAATCAGATGGAATTACTGGTACTAAGCAGTTCCCTCGTGGTTAAGGCACAGATGTTTAAGTGAGGACACTCTACAGTGTCATGACCCCACCACCTCCTTCACCTCCACCACCACCGCTGTGTGTGTTGTGTATATAACACCAGCGTGGTGTTTGGGGAAACTGTCTCGATACAAAACCTGTTTGCAGTACATACGTGTATCGCTTTTCTCTCATCCTCTTCTGTGCCCCCCCCCCCACACACACACACAATATACGCAGTTCCTGGAAATCTACAGGGATTTTTCTTTTGTTAACCTTTTTATCATTTCAATGTAAATATTCGTTTTGTTGTGTAAAGGAAAAAAAAGAAAAAGAAGTCATTTGTTTTACCATGAGGTGTTGCAAAGACATTTCATGTTTGTGTTCAGATTTTACTAGAAGGTAAGATTTTGCTCGTTTTTGGTTGCATTGGCCATTTTCTTTCTTTTTAAGACAACTGAATGTAACGTTCGCTCATCTTTTACTGCTATCTTCAGTGGATGGAACACCTTTGAGCCTTAACTCACTGTGGTATTGCTAAATGTAAGCATTATCTAGCTTATCCCCACATCAAATAATTAAAGCCTTAATAATGTGGTTCCATTTGTCTGGACTTGATTGGATGTTCGTTAATAACCAGGTTTTCTTATTGCTGTAAAGATTCCTGAGATTAGTTCAGGCTAGGAGGAGGTAAGAACCCACACTGTGGCACGGTTGAACTTTTCAACATCGTTTTAAATGTCAGATGGCTATGCAGGGGGATGAGTTGTGCTTAGTGATGTCTTTTTTTCATGAAGCTTCTCTGGAAAGGGAGCTCTTGACCTTGCACTTGACCTTGGAGTAGTCCTGGGTGCTGGCACCACTCCATTCTGAATTTATCTTCTTGTGTAAACAAGATCTCAGGTTAGGCAAACGTATTGCAGCGTTCCTGAAATCCAGGTGCCCCTCACTGAAACCTGTGCTGGTTTGCTGTAACACACACACACAATCGATGTTCACGTGTCAATTGCAAAGATGCGCATGCAGACTGGACTTCAGCACCAGGTCTTTATGCAAGACGCTTCAAGTTACATAATCATCTGAATCTTCATTAAAATAAGTCCTGCACTTGTCGTTTGATATAATTAGATGTGTAAAAACTTAACCGCTTATCAAATGCCAATTATAAAATATCCATAAACAGGAGGAAAGAATTTGCTTGTCTGTGTTTAGGAGGTGAGAATGTTGCTGCAGTTAACTTCTAACCTGTATCAGAATGCAGATGCTTCTCGCCGAGGGTTATAATCTTTGTACTCTGAAGACCTGTAAAACTTGTATGAGATACAAAACTGGATCTTTTTTCTTCTTCTAGCTGCCATCTCTGAGCTCCACTGTTTGATCCTGAGCTCTGCTTCCTTTCTGCGTGAGACTGTGTTACGCCTCATAGTGTTCGTGAGAGAAGCTTCAGCTCGTCCTCAACCCTGACCAAGCGGCTACTACTAATTATAATTCTTCACTTAATAATCTTAAACAATGACTTTACCACCAAAGCTATGAATGTTTCCACAATACATATTTTCCATACATGACCTGGAGACATAAATACACTATGTTGGCAAACGTTTTGGGACGTCTTTACACTTTTCCATGCACGTGAATGTAATATGGAGTTGTTCCGCACTTTGCAGCTATAACAGCTTCAACTCTTCTGGGAAGGCTTTCCACAAGGTTTAGGAAAGTTTTTGTGTCTATGGGAATTTTTGACCGTTCCTCTCTAGAAGAAGTGCATTTGTGAGGTCAGACACTGATGTTGGACGAGAAGGTCTGGCTCACAGTCTCCACTCTAATTCTTCCCAAAGGTGTTCTGTGGGGTTGAGGTCAGGACTCTGTGCAGGACAGTCAAGTTCCTCCACACCAAACTCACTCACCCATGTCTTTATAGACCTTGCTTTGGTCACTGGTGTGCAGTCACGTTGGAACAGGAAGGGGTCATCCCCAAAGCTGGGAGCCTGAAATGAAGCATTAAGAGTTCCTTTCACTGGAACTAGGATGATTTGGATGGGGTGTCCCAAAACTTTTGGCAATATAGTGTATCTTTGTAAATCCCTGTTTAGTTACACGTTTTTCTATAAACACTTATTAGAAAAGTCCTGCAAAAAAAAAGGTTTAATATTCAGCTTACGTTTCTTAACAACAGTTATTTAACATCCTCTCCCTCTCCACAGTTCGGTTTTCTGATCGCTACTGGTAACCTCAGATCTCCATAGCAACCGCTCTTACCGCATACTAGCCTATTATATAGCCAAGTGCACACCGTCTCAGGCTACACAGTGTAGATGTGCACTATGTAGTGCGCTAGTGTGCTGGTAAGGACGTGGCCGGTTTCGGATGTGGGACACTGGTGAGTGACAGTTGTGTCTTCAGTAACCGGTTTGGACCGGAACCGATCCACGACAGCACAACACAGTCACCAGTAATACATAATACACACATTTAGCATGGATGCTAACTGTATTTAACAGTGCTGCCCGGCCCTTCCTGTTACGTTTTCACAAATTTGTCCAGTCGCACCGGCATTTCCATTTCAGACCAAACGAACGAGTTCTTCATTATAAATCAGACGCAGTGTAACTGGGCTTTTCTGTGGTGCCTTTGTGTGCTGTAAATGATTGGGAAGTTATAGAGAGCATCGAAATGTGATCAGACCAGCGGGAACAGCTTCAAACCGGTTTCAGCACCGCCGTAACAAAAGCGGCTCCAGCACACTGTCTGAGCACACACACACACACACACTCACACACACACACACACTCACACACACACACACTCACACACACACACTCACACACACACACACACACACACACACTCACACACGACAGCTGGCATGATTCAGCTGAATAAAAGTGTAACATCGACTAGGTTTTTCTTGTCATTTATCCAAAACGCCATGATATTAAGGTTCGGTCCAATAGCGGCCCAGAGAGGCACTTCAGCATCTTAACCGCTCTCATTCCGGTACCGCGTCTGGTTCTGCACATTTCTGGGTAAGTCTTATTTTTTCTTTATAACTTTATAATTAATTCGTTTTTAATTCTGTTGTTGATAGAGCTAACCTCGACTTATCCGTGTGTACTGTTCAGCACGGCTGGTACTTTCGTTTCCGCGTTTTTAATGATTTGTTTTTGAGATGTTTTAGATTATTGGCGTGTTTACATTGTTATTCTGTTGACATCCGGTTATTTAATAATGATGAAAAAACAAAAGCAAAAAACGTTGAAATTGTCCTTTTCCAGAACGTCACAACATGAGGCACAAACAATATAAGCAACAAACCGGTTCATGTCCAAACCACTCCATATGTCCTAGTGCACTAGATAGGGTAGAGGAGCCATTACTTCATGTTCTGTACAGGAACCCGTTATAGAGTGAAGCTCTTACATGGTGCTAGCTACTGTCCAGTGTCACCCAAATGAGGATGAGGTTCCCTTCTGAGCCTGGTTCCTCTCAAGGTTCCTCCTTCAGATCATCTCAGGGAGTTTTTCCTCACCACCATCACCTCAGGCTTCTCATTAGAGACGGTGGTAGCTTGAGTGGTTAAGGCTCAGGGTCGTTAAACTGGAAGATCAGGGTTTAAGCCCTGGCACTGCCAAGCTGCCACGGTTGGAAAAAGCTGCTTTGAAACAATGTGCGTTGTTAAAGATGCTATACAAATGAATTGAATTTTTTGAGCTGAGGTAAGTGGTGTTTGTTAACAGGTCATGTCATTCTTGTGAAAGCCAAACCTGGAAATATTTACTAGTTCTGCTACTGTTAATGAATAATTGGGCTAAAACTGCAGGGTGGGGCGCAAAAACTTCCCTTTTTTGAAGGTGAATGAAAGCAAAATTGTTGCTGATAAACAAAATTTATTTTTTGATAATGAAAGAACATAATTTCAATCTTCAAATCATGCTGTTTTAAACAAAATATCTTGAAGGTGGTGGCCACCGTTCTCTATGCACTGATGCAACCGATTTTTGATGTTTCCCTCTACACGTTCCAATATGTTTGAGGGCAATGTTCCCCGGACGGCTCATCTCGATTAGAGGTGACATCCTGTGGGCGGCGCGCTCGCCCGATCTTTTATGGGGATACCTCAAGGCAGAGGTGTTTAAACATCGCCCCACAAACCTGCTTCAGCTGAAGAATGTTATTCAGCAGGAAATAGCCAGAATTTCGGTGGACATGTTGGAACGTGTAGAGGGAGACATCAGAAATCGGATGCATCAGTGCATAGAGAACGGTGGCCACCACCTTCAAGATATTTTGTTTAAAACAGCATGATTTGAAGATTGAAATTATGTTCTTTCATTATCAAAAAATAAATTTTGTTTATCAGCCACAATTTTGCACTCATTCGCCTTTAAAAAAAGTGAAGTTTCTGCGCCCCACCCTGTACAAGAAAGTATAGGTGTGTGTTTATGTGATGGCTTTTCTGTCTTTACAGGATCTCTTTGAAGAACCCAGCATCTAAGAATGAGTGTTCAGAGCTCAAAGAAAGCCATGGACGGAGGTTGGGGCTGGGTCATTGTGGTGGCCTCGTTCTCAGCCCAGCTCCTCGCCTACGGCTCACCCCAGTCTGTCGGAGTGCTTTATCCCGAGTGGCTCAATGCCTTCCAAGAGAGCAAGGGGATGACCGCGTGGGTGGGATCCCTCGTCTCTGGGGTCGGCCTCATTGCGAGTAAGTTGGATAATACATTAAAATGTAACCGGTAAACTGGAGCAAAAGTTTATCCAGGTCACGGTGTGCACAGATCTGTAGAGAAGGAGGAACCATTCAACAGCCAGGCATCAGAAGGCTGAACTTTCAGTAAAGAAAAAGAGTGTGTGTGTGTGTGTGTGTATACGCCAGCAAGTTACACTTTGAAGCCACAGCCATAAATTCTTCACTGAGTTGGCATGCGCTCTGCAGAGACTGCTTGCATACTCAGCATACTGTTTCATATAATAGCCTAAGTACTTAACAGGAAATCCCTTTCAGTTTAAACACCTGCACTGAGATATAACGAGGAGCCTGGGTGAGGAGCTGCGGTTCTCAGAGAGGGGTTCTTTTCCTGCTGGAATAATCAAAAGAAACCTCCATGGTTCTAATAAACAGTGTTTTCAGACACATTTGAATCATGAGCCTGATATTTGAATAGTTGGATTGTGTTCATGAAATAAATCTGTACTGAAATGTATTTTAGTAAAAAGTTACCAATTCCTTTTACTGTGTAAAAAAACAGACATCACTAATTTCATACACGTACTCAGTAACTAGCAGCGATGAGTCAATCTTTAAGCCCTGGATTTCATAGAAAGTGAAGAAATACCGTGTAAATGTTATAGTGTTCTCAACCCTGTTGAAATGATAAGCCCTGATCTGATCTTGTCAGCACTGACAGCACGTCTTCTTATGAAGCAAGCAGTTAGATATGTGAAAGAAACCTTACATCACACTGTTGGAAAGCTAAATGCTTTTTGAAGCACCGTTTGTTGTTGCCAAAATTTTTGTTGCAAGAAATCTTGAGTTCATCTGTGCACTTGTTCATCAGTTTATTGTAGACTGGCTTTAATAATACAGCTTAATAAACTGCTGCTTTTTCATCATCATTTCTGTATTGCTTTTTATAACAGGGTGATATTAATCTCCTTTTTCTTGCACAGGTCCCATCTGCAGTGCCTGTGTGGTAAATTTCGGCGCCAGGCCCGTGACCATCTTCAGTGGAGTCATGATCTCTGGAGGCCTTATGCTGAGCGCCTTTGCCCCCAGCGTCCACTTCCTCATGTTTTCCTATGGCGTAGTCGTTGGTATGTCCTGTGTTTATGTTTGTGAAGATAATCCTTGGCCTCACGGTAGTAAAATTAGGCCAGTGTACTAACAATGGCGTCAGTGTTCAGGGTTGAACTACTGTATGTTTCTCTGATCACCCTAGGAGGAACATTTAGAACATTTATACAGGTGATACAAGGGACTTTTTTAGCAGTGATGTTGAAATGGACATTTTAAAGAACATTGTGTGTTTGTGGCTGATGATAATACGGTAAAACTTGTGCTGGTTGTTAAATATATTTGGAATGGGGGTGTAGGAAAGTCAGCTGCACGAAGCATGCATTCCTTTAAAATTACATTTGAGCATTAACCGTATAGTTTGCTAGCGGATCTGTATAATTTCCCCCGCAGTAGCCTCGTGCTTTCTGTTAAACAGGAGTAGGCTGTGGACTCCTGTATGCTGCTACTGTGACCATCACATGCCAGTACTTTGACAAGAAGCGTGGCCTTGCTCTTGGCATTGTTACTACAGGTAAGCACGTTAAACATAGATAATAATAACCCTTAGTTAATAACCATTAGCATCAAATGTATTGTAATGTTACATTGGATTTTAGTTCTGAATAATCCATCATCACATTTTAGGTACAAGTATTGGAGGATTCCTCTATGCCACCGCACAGAACGAATTCATTGAGCTTTTTGGACTCGATGGCTGCCTGCTGCTCATTGGATCGTTTGCATTGAACATCATTGCCTGTGGTGGACTGATGAGGCCGCTGCACTTGCCTGCTTACTACCTCAAGCAGAGAGCTGCCCTGGTGGAGAAGGCTGAGGAGAAGCTTGGAGAAAGACCCCTGGCCTTGGACCACTCCATCAAAAAGGACCTGTCTGTCACTGATCTTCTGATAACGGCAGAGACCAAAGACACTCTGGCTTCTGAAAAGGAATTGCTGATCTGTTCAGCCGTGGTAAAACTGCTCAAGAAGAAGCAAAAAGCCTACATAGACTACTTACACTCCATCGCTGAACGAATGAGGGACCGGGTGTTTGTAGCCATGTGCTTAGCACTGTTCCTCTACACCGTTGGGGCATTTCCTCCACTGCTCTTCCTGGAGGACGTGGCCCAAAGTGAGGGCTTGATTGAGGGCATCAGCGTTGTCCCTCTGGTCTCAATATTTGCTATTGCAGGAGGTATTGGGAAGCTGCTGCTGGGAATGGTGATGGACATCCGCTGGATGAACAGCTTTTTTCTCTATGGTGTCACACTGGTGGGCAGCGGCATGGGATTGCTGCTCATCCCTTTCATTAAGAGCTACATAGGGCTCCAGGTAATCTCCGCAGTGTTGGGTTTCTTCTCAGGGAACTGGTCCATCACACCCTACATGACCACCAAGGTGGTTGGCATAGAGCGGCTCACTGAGGCCTACGGGATCTTGATGTTCTTCGGTGGATTTGGGATCATGCTGGGACCTCCAGTTGTAGGTAAGCAACCCATACCTTTATCCACTGCATCTGAGTACCAATCCATAGATGAACTTTCCTCTCATTGTGGTTGTTCATTTTACTGGTTTGACTTTGGATTCCTGATGAATATTTTCAGGATAAAGAGAATCTGCTCTGTGTGTCCTGCATGCTGCTAGCTGATTGCTCTAATGCGTTCTTATTGTTGTCCTTTCAGGCTGGTTCTATGATTGGCTGCAGTCCTATGATCTGGCCTTCTACTTCAGTGGGAGTTGTGTGCTGCTGGGTGGAGTGCAACTTCTACTCACTGCCCTGTCCTGCTGGGACAAGACCCACGATTCGTCTCCCAAACCTGAAGCAGAGCGCACTCAGAACTGTGACAGCGTGGCTGCCGTCGCCTGAAAGATGGACAGTCCTTTTCATGGCCAGCGATTTGCCTGCTCGAGTCCGTGGCTGAACCTGTTTTTTTTTCTTTTTGTTGATTTACTTTCCAATGATACATCATGCCTTATTGTTAGTTGATGTTTTGTAATTTGATGGTTCTATCGGTGCTTTGAAGACACCATGGTAAATGAATGGACCCAAGCTCATCCTGTCCTCTGCTGGCATTTCCTAGCCTTGTTTTATGAGGCTTCAGAATATGGTGAAAAATTTGCAATTTATTAATTATTGATGCTGTTTTTTTTTTCTTAAAATGCACGTCCGCGCATTGTGTTTCTTTTATATTGAAGTAATAAGAACATGCCACTAATTCAAGACGAGATGCAAACGACATTTTTTTGTTAAACAAAGATGCAACACTACACTACATCCTGGTCCTTTAATAATGACTTCTTGACCTTCGTTGTTAGTGTTGTTGTTAATGTTGTACCAAAGTCATTTGATTTTTCATTTAGTCATGGACAGAAGCGTTAAATTGACAATCTCATGCCACACAAGTTTTAATAAACCCATCGGTCTTTGTGCTGCTGAGGTCATCTTTTTCCACAGTGTTGGCCTGTTTTTATCAGAATCACAGTTTGTTTTGAAAAGATCTGACTGAAAAGTGTTTGCTGTGTGTCTGCATGTGAGGCAGATGATCACCTGTTCACCTGAATTTCATTTCAGTCAGTTTCATCTGTTTCAAGCAGTATGTCGACATGTTATTTCTCTGTTTCTGTTCCTATCCTCTAACTCTTTCAGACTGTTGTATTTTTCACGCGCACTGAAGTTAGTTTTGCGCACTGTCGATCTCTGTTTTTTTTCTTCCTTTTTTTAGATGAAGAGTTATTTTACTTGAACTGCCGTTGATGTTATCGTGTAAAGCAAACGATGACCTTTTGCTTATAGGGTCATAGCAGGTGTGAAAGACCTGTACACTGTCTTAAAGCACATGATGCCACCTGTGATATTTATGTATTTATGTATTGTTTTTTTTTTTTTTTACTTTATATGATTTTTAAAAATAGAAATAAACTAAGCTTGATAAATGAGTTGTCAGCATCAGTTTCATATCATCTGTAGCACAAGGTCTTAACACGTGATGGTGAACCTTTCAGTCATAACGTGATTTAAGTAACGTGCAGAAGGTGTGGACTCATTTTCGACATCAGCAGCTCTGACAGATGTGTAGTAGCCTGAAAAATCTCTGCTAGGGAAATTGTTTTATTGGGAAATCACAGTTTTATTTTATAATATAGCTTTGGGGCAGTGGTAGCTCAAGTGGTTAAGGCTCTGCGCCATTGACCGGAAGATCGGGGTACAAGCCTCCAGCACCGCCAAGCTGCCACTGTTGGGGCCCTTGAGCAAGGACCCTAACCCCACCCTGCTCCAGGGGCACTGCATCATGGCTGACCCTGCGCTCTGACCCCAACCCCCAAGGATGGGATATGCGAAGAAAGAATTTCACTGTGCTGTAATGTATATGTGACAAATAAAGGCAACTTAACTTTGCTGTAGTGACAACTACACACTTCACAGAGACAGCTACTGAAAAAGATAAAAGAATGAAGTATAATTATTAATATGGTGAAGGTTTCTGTAAGGAGATGCGTATTGCTCTTTGTGCAGTAGACGTCAGCGTGCTGAGGGTACTTTAATTCACATGTTCTGGACGTGTTTCTGGTGATCAATATTTAACACCCTCTCGGTGGTTCTTCAACACAGATTAGAGTTAGATCCTCTTGTGCCATTACTTGGAGCTGCTCTGGAGGAGGCGTAGTTGTCTTTCTAAACCTCTTTAAGATGTGGCGCCCTTGCATTGATTATCTTGACCATTTCAGATAATGCTCTATTTTTAATTTTATTTTCCCCTTTTTTCCTATTTATTTATTTATTTATTTATTTATTTATTTATTTTTTCTTTCTTTCTTTCTTTCTTTCTTTCTTTCTTTCTTTCTTTCTTTCTTTCTTTCTTTCTTTCTTTTTAATAACATCTGTAATTCTTATTGGAATTAATTAAACAATATATTTTATTTTATTTTATTTAACACCTGTAATTCTTATTGGGATTAATGGACAGCATGAACGCTACTCTACGCTTTCGTTGGTAAGCACTGGGGGTTTGTTAAATGCTATGTATATTGGAAAATTCAATAAAAATATTAAAAGCAGAAGATGCTTATTTAATATTTATGTAAAGAGTCTCGGAGATCAGCGATATGATTTGCTCCATGAGACACTTCAGGACAGAGGACTTTATAGTTTCTCAGTAACAAGACAAGCTGCATTTTCATCAAACTTCAAGCGAGGAAAAATCAGAGGCTGGTAAAGCAGAGGTCTGTTTATGTGTGCGATAATCTCAGTAATAATAGGAGCTCATTTGTTTCATGTATATTCCACAACCTTAAATATAACTGTAAATTATTTTTTTTTCTTTAAAAAAAAGTATGAAAAAAATATTCGCTCACTGGTATGAACCATTTTGTTGATTATTTTTACACGAAAGCAAGCCTTGTGTTTTCTTCCTCTCATATCTCTCTCTATTTAAAATAAATTATTAAATTAAATTATTAAAATACTTTTTATCCTCAATTTATTTTATCCCTAATGAGAAGCCTGTGGTGACAGTGGTGAGAAAAAACTCCCTGGAATGTTATGAGGAAGAAACCTTGAGAGGAACCAGGCTCAGAAAGAAACCCATCCTCATTTGGGTGACACTGGACAGTAAATAATGTAACTGATTAATGTCCTTTCTACAACAGCAATCAGTGGCCCATGAGGAACTATTAGGTCAGTGTAGATTCTGAGGTCATTATAGACACTTTTTCTTTGCTGTCAGAAGCTGACAGATGTAACGGCAGATCTGTGACGGTGTGAAAGTCCCCAAGTGGCTCTGTCCATGACTGTCTCCTGGGTCACAGGCTGTCCACACAGATCCATCTACAGCATCAGTGGGCACCATCAAGTGACTAGACTCCGACCAGGGGTAGAGGCAGTGGTCACAATGGAACTGGCAAACACTGGGAGCTCAGGAGTGTGGTGTATTGTTCGACAGAGAAAGACAGAGAGAGAAAGAGAAAGATATTAAGTATGCTTCTGATCATGTGATGTTTAAGACAATGTAGATTATGTGTAAAATGTGTAAAGACTAGCTATGACATCATAACTAAAAGGGAGAGCCAGAAGGTCACAGACATGAAGGCTTCCCGGGACATAAAGCGCCCAACCACTTCACAGTCAGTGACCTGAGCGACTTGCGAGGGTGGTAAGATGACAGCATCCAGACATCCCAGTCACCAAACACTCTATGACCATGAACCTTCCAGATCTGCTCCTTTACCTAAGAAAACTATACATTAAAAGCTCGACTAAACAAATGTGTCTTCAGCCTAGACTTAAACACTGAGACTGTGTCTGAATCCCCAACACTAATTGGAAGGCTGTTCCATAACTGTGGGGCTTTGAAAGAGAAAGCTCCGCCCCCTGCTGTAGCCTTTGCTACTTGAGGTACTACCAAGTAACCAGCACCCTTTGATCGGAGTAGGCATGATGGATAATAAAAGTCTAAAAGATTGCTCAGGTACTGTGGCGCGAGACCATAGTCTTAGACGAGCGCTAATCCTGTGTGATCTCCAAAGTATTATTTTATCATATCCAGCTGTAAAACCGTGCCCTACTCCAGGTAGCATGTGCAGGTCAGTGGTAATATAAGTACTGTAAAAGTGTAAAACTCATAGCTATAATAAATAATTGCAGCTAGAATTTATCTCTCGCAGACAGCATGAACGTCTGACAAGAAACTTTTATTTACTATACTGCTGGTGACATTTTAATGAAATTTCAAAAAGGCTCCTGCTTTTATCTTAATAAGAAAACGCTGAGCTAGCAAAAAAAAAGTTAAAGAAATTACACAGTTACATACTTTAAAAATAAATCAACTCCCCTGAGACCGTTAGGTCACATTTGAGTAAAAGCTTTGCCTTGCAGATCAAGAGATTTGTGTAAAGCTGGGAACGTATTAGAAAGAAAATTTTTTGAGAGCGAATACATTCCCAACATTTTAACTGGAGGTCACTGTTTGGAATCAGTTATATAAGCAGAGTCAGATATTTGCATGATAATATGAACACGTGTTTAACCTGCGAGAGCCTGTTGCCTGATCCTGCCACTGGATTTTGCAAAACTGACTATGTTCTTCTCATGTCATGTTTTTATAAGCAAGAGAGAGCACAATACACACACCACACCCTCTCTGTCCTGAGCACAGAGCCTCCAACAGCGGCGTGTTGTCTTCAGTCTTCCTAAGTGAAATTCTAGGTTAATGGTAAACAGATACCCGTCTTCCTGAGGAGAAAAAAAAACATTATGCAAACACAGGTAATAAAATCACCCGGTGAACGACTTTCTGGCTTTTAGGTGCAGCCAGGAATCATTACAGATAAACAACGTGCGCCGGGGGCAGAATGAGCAGTGTAGAAAAAAGATAGTGTTTTTTTCCCTTGAGCTATTTAAAGAAGAAATCGTTCCTTTCCCTGGGTGTGTCTGCTTCTACTTTCATTTGTTTACATTCTCATTTCACTATTTTCAAGCCAAAACTTAGTAATGTAAAGTAATGTAAATACAGTAATTTAAAGTAAAGTAAAGTAAATGAGGTAAAGTGATGTAAAGTATTGTTCATTGTTTACTGATTTATACTTTTCAATAACTTTGCTCTAGACTTTTTCTTGATGTTTTTTTGTTTCTGGGGTTTACACACTCAATTAAGCTAAAATTGCACCAGAACTATTTTTTTTTTTAAATTAACTTATAAATAAAATAATAATAAATAATTAAATATATTAATTCATCCACTTATTTTAATATTATGAGCAGCTTTGTGTAGATTCATGTCCTCAATTTTCCTCCATGCTGTAAAACACAAGGGGACGAATACTTATGAAAGCCTTTGTACATGATCAGATTAAAATTTATACACAGGTTCTTTTAGTTCGTGTTCGTTTTGTCCACATGGGGAATTTGGATTGGTTTAAGACTAGAGAACGATTACAGCTAGCATGATGTTATATGTCCATAGCTTTATGTCAGAGTGAATAACTGTGCTGTAGGAAAGTTTCATGGCTTTATAAGTATGTAATAAACAGTAATAAAGCTTATTACTGAGATAACTGTCAAGATATAAGAGATATATTCCAGGATTAGATACACATTTAGGTCACTGCTGCTGATATCAAGATAGAATAAAGATCAGAGAAGGAAAAGAACAGTCTGGTCATTAACGTTTTAATAACGTAATGCAGAATATTCATGAAGTTAAGCAGTTAACTACATTTGACCGATTTCTTCTTAATACAAACCCTTTTCTGTTATTATGAACATGTAGTTATCTAATCAACTGCCAAACCAGCACATCTGACCAGTTAAAGCGGTTAAAATAAAAACATGGATCGACTCTATTCTTCTTCTTTTAACACCAGAGGGCACTATTTACTATTTATCTTCACCATTTTAACCATTTAACTGATTTTCACTGCATATAAAAATTATTTTCAATGCTTGGGAAATGTGCTTTGGGCAAAACTTAACAATCAAGGTGCGTAAATGCACAATTATATTCCTAAAAAAAAGAAAGAAATAATGACAAAACAAAGTGGTCCTGAACAAATGTCACTGCTCGAAATGTTTTCTTTCACACGTGTGAGATTATTGATAGTAGCATATTTAAAGTAATTGACGGACACTCGTGTGACCATGGTAACAGGGCGAAGGCAGGAGATTTAGTGCTCCTCTGACGTGCCATGTAGATTGCAGTGTTTGATCAGGGTATAAATAGCACAGCGAGGCCTAAACCGGTAGCTTTCCACTCTGCTCATGCACACTCCACACACACACACACACACACACACAGAGACAGAGACAATGAGTACACAAACATACACAAATTGATATCTCGGTCAAACAAAAACCTGAAGTGTAATAATTCACACAGAAAGAGGAGGACAGACACTAAGCACTTTAATATGAATCCCTGCCTGGCTTTTTCCCTTAATCATAACCTTTATTTATATATTTACATATCATTTAATAAGTCTAGTGCTTTTCATAATATGTACAAACTCTAGCTAATTTATTTCTACCACACAGCTCATTTTTTGGAGCTCCTGTGTCCAGTTAAGCTCAGCTCCACTTAATTTAATTGCTCTTGTGGGGTTCATTTGTTTAGTTAATTTAAAGACTTCAGTAAATTTAGTCTTGGGAAGGTTTCACTATCCAAAATTGGATCAGGTTGTCCCAGTGCCTCAGCATGCACGTGTTGTATGTGTTAGTTATTCATTTTGTCGATTTTTTTTTTCTTTTTTTTCTTTTTAAAAAGAAGGGTGCCAATAATTCTGCAGACGAACATTTCTTCATGTCCAGAGCCTTGCTTATAAAAAAAGCTGAAGCTGAAGATAAACAACAGGCCATATAGTGTAAGATTACAGTAAGGAAGTTTATTGATGCATATCATTATATCATTTGTAGACCAATAAATGACCACAATAAACCGATTCTGGTACCAGTCAATGAGATCAGATAAACTTTATAATTATAGTAAAAGCTGTTTTTTGTTTATAGTTTTTTAAAAAAAAAGCCTTTCAGGAGCAATAAGGAGCAGCTCTACAGATTTAAATCATCAAACCCTCAGCAGTGGAATGATCTTCCTGGAAGAAGATGAACCTGTGGAATGAACCTCAACCAGGACAACAGAATCCATCATCATCTTCACACCCATCTCTTCAATGAACACTTAACTCCAAAAATTATACAAATCTACACTTAAGCTACACTTTAACCTCTACTCTGTGCACTGTCTCCTCTAGCATGCAAATAGAAATCTTGTTTTGTCCTCTGCTTCATATATTTTGCTCTGCATGTATTTCCTCATTTGTAAGTCACTTCAGATTAAAGCATCCTCTCGCACCTCACTGTTTCACCACAGAATAAAAACATGGCCACCCTGGACTCCCTCCCTCATGCCTAGTTACCATCTATCTGTGTTTAATTAGTATCTTCTGTTAGCACTGTTTATATGCATAGGGATGTGGTAGCTTAAGGTGTTGGAACACTGATCAGATGGTTGTGAGTTTGAGTTCCAGGTCCACCAAGCTGCCACCGCTGGGCCCCTGATATATAAAATGAGAATAAAGAGCCAATTCTATTTATTTGTATAGCACTTCTAACAATAGACATTGTCTCAAAGCAGCTTTACAGAAGTTTAGAAACATTTATCCCTAATGATCAAGCCTTTGGTGATGGTGTGAGGAAAAACTCCCTGGGATGATCTCAGGAAGAAACCTTGAGAGGAACCAGGCTCAGAAGGGAACCTCATCCTCATTTGGGTGACACTGGAAATAATGTAAGTTAAGTTGTCTTTATTTAGCAGATATACATTACATTACACTGCCACTAAGCAAGGCCCTTAATCCTGAATTGTTCAGTTATATATAAGTTAAGTTGTTGAGTATTTTCTGCTCTTGACCACGATTTTCAGAGCCTGTTGTACCCAGTTGATCCACCTGTGCTTGTTTTGACCCTGCTTTTTTCCCCATGCCTGTTGGCTTGTTTGCTGTTCCTACCCAGGTAGCAAAATAGGTCTGGCCCACACAATTCACTTACACTCGGCCCACATACCACAAAGAATGTCGGCCCTTTGGTGGCTCATGTCTGGTTTGCCAGACGTGGGCCAGCACAGGGCCAGCACTGGGCCACACCACATAAACCAAACCATAACTGGGCCACATCTGCCATGCCATCATATGAACAGTGCCATCACCGCCAGACCTGGTCCGCATCTGGTTGACATACCACTTGCCATGCCAGAACTCAGCCAGCAGTGCCGGCTTAATGCCAGATCTGGCCCAGAACTGTCTGCTATATTTTGAACTGTTCCTATTTTTGCATCCACTCTTTAAGTGTCTGTGTCTGTGAGATAAATTAATAATCATAACATAAACATATATTTATATTTAAATCTCTAATCAGCCAAACAAAGGCAACAGTGGCAAGGAAAAACTCTCTGAATAGTCATGAGGAAGAAACCTGGAGAGGAACCAGACTGAAAAGAAAAGGGAACTGATCTATCAAATAGAAAAATGACAAATTATTATTCTTCATGTTCAATACATTTACATTTCTGGCATGTGGCAGACGTTCTTATCCAGAGCGACATACAAAAGTGCTTTAGGTCTCTATCAATGAATTTATTAAAACTGGTTCAATAGAACACAGACTTACATACAACACTACAGTACATAAAACAAACAGGAAAAAATAAGTGCTAGTTTAAGTGCTTCAGGAAGAGTTAGGTCTTCATCCATCGTTTGAAGACATTCACTGAGCTGTTTGGACATCTAGGGGAAGCTCATTCCACCACCTCGGTGCCAGAACTAAGAAGAGTCTAGATGTAGACCTTCCTCTGACCCTGAGAGATAGTGGACCAGTCGGGCAGTGCTAGTGGATCTGAGGGACCGAGGTGCAGTGTGAGGAGTAACAAGATCTTTGAGGTCAGATGGAGCTGGTCCACTCTTGACTTTGTAGGCAAGCGTCAGTATTTTGAAGCCAGTGGAGGAGCAGCAGTGGGGTGGTGTGGGAGAACTTAGGCAGGTGGAAAACAAGTCACACAATTTCACGAATTGCATTCAGAGGTAGACCCGCCAGTAAAGAGTTGCAGTAGCCCAGTCTTGAAATGACCAGAGACTGAACAAGCACCTGAGTAGCCTGTGTGGATAGAAATGGCCAAATCCTTCTGATGTTGTACAGAAGAAATCGACATGAGTGTGTGACCTTATTAATGTGGGAGGAAAAGGACAGTTGATTGTCCAAGGTTGTGAGCAGTGGCCGAAGAGGAGATCATGGAGTTGTTCAGAGATATCGTGGGATCCTGGGCTGGGGATGATTAATTTCAGCCATTATGCAGAAATCTACAGTATCCAGGTGAAATTATGCACAAAAGCAAGTGTGAAAAAACTTGTGTATAAAATATTTTTGAGACAATTAATCTTTATCATCTAACAGATTATTATATATGTTCTTAACCTACATGATACAAAAGTTGGTACAATGTGATCAAAGTGCAAGCAACTCAGTCAGGTCTAATTATGACACAATAACCTAAAAGAGAGAGAGAGAGAGAGAGAGAGAGAGAGAGACAAGAAGGTAACACAGAAAAAACAGGACCCTGGGATATAAAGCGGCTCACCACACTAATAAGAACATGATTATAGTCTGGAATGTGTTAATTGCTAACTTGCCACGTAGAAGCATCAAGCCTCACCACAGCTAGGATTACTGTATGTCACAATATAAATACAGGCAAAGTCTGGTGACGTAGTGAAACTTTCCCTGTGTTATCTGCTCTCTCTCACAGAGGCACCACGTTATCATGAAACAGCACCATCTGGCCGCTGAATGCAGTACAAAATAGCCACATGCTCGAACACACAGCAAATCAATAATCCTACTGAGCAAATTAATAGAGTAAATCTATCAGCCTTGGGCACAGACAACTCTGGATAAATTACTGGTAACATGATCCTACCTTTCTGCTGACCAGATATCTCTTCACGGTGGAGGGGGAAGGAGTGAGACGAGGTCTATCGGGTCATAAAAACTATAAACTGAGCTAAAGGCAAAACACAGTATCTGAAACTGTGGTTAAAATGTTACTGAAGATTCTTCATAGATCTGGGTTATGTTTATTAAAAAGTTGCTGTCATTTTCTGTATATTATCATATAAACAGAAACAAACTCAATTATGGGCAGCACTTTGGCTTAGTGGTTAGCACTGTTGCCTCACAGCAAGAAGGTCCTGGGTTTGAATCCCAGGTTCGAACTGGCAGGGGCTTTTCTGTGTGGAGTTTGTTCTCTCTGTTTGTGGTTGTACTCTGGATTCCTCCCACAGTCCAAAAACATGCATGTTAGGTTGTTTGGTAATTCTAAGTTGTCCATGGTGTGTGTGTGGTTGTCTGTCTATGTGTAGCCCTGTGATGGACTGGTGACCTGTCCAGGGTGTACCCCTGCCCAATGTGTGCTGGGATAGGCTCCAGCAGATCCCCATGACCCTAATTAGGAATAAAGTGGGTATAGATGATGAATGAATGAATAAATGAAATGAAATAAATTACAGTTAAAGAGGTTTCTAAAAAGTAAGACTTCTCCACAGCTCCTGCTCTCAGACTTCCTGACCACTGGACCTTGGCTCTTGAGGTTCGCTATTCAGTTAATAATTTCAGTTTGATTCGATGCTTTACTATTATAAAAAGTTCTTCAGAAATGAAGATGCTCACACACAAGTTCCTTAACACAATTAGTACTTTTTGACGATATAGCTCCTCTCAAGCTTTCTCCCTCATGTCTTCTCAGGGAGTTTTTACTTGGCATCAAACACAATGTAAATCTTATATCTGAATTTCTGTAGCGCTGAAATAAAATATTCTCTAAATAATTACATTTCTGAATAAAACTACAATACAGCAGCATCAACAGCCAGCAGCATGTAGCTTAGCAACAAGCTAGCAAGAGGACAATGGTGAGTAGCTTAGTGAAAAGTTAACTAGCTAATAACAGTGATAATTTTAACGTTACAGCTCACTCTCGGGGCAGTCATGGTTTGTAATTTGAAGTTGATTAAGAGTTATTCTATTCTTTTCGACAGACATGAGCTGACCGATGCTCACGACTGAATGATGAATGAGGGATAATGCCATCAGAGTTTTTTAAAAAGTTTGATGTTTTTAAGTGCTAGTGTTTGTACTTTAGGAAAAGGTAGGTCTTTAGAGGTTGTGTGAAGACATCAAGACAGCTTTCCTCACATGCCTCTACAGATAGCTGTTCCATTTCCTCATTCATGATCTCCTGACAATAAGATGAATGCTGTTTATCAATTTTTTTCCCCCAATCTGACTTGCTATCGGCAAGGACTGCGACTTTTGACATTTCAAAGCATTTCAGCTTTTTGAAGCCCCCAGGCTTGACAGAGGAAGTAGGAAGGGACAGCTTGAACTTTATCACAGTAATTCGCTTTGGTCTGTCCGTTTGAAATGGAGATCCATGCTGTAATTGGATGTCTCCAGTGTGTAATCCCTGCCAGTGACCGTGTGTGTGGAGATGAGTCAGGCCATGAAAGCTTCAAGATCCGCTTTGCTGTAGTGACTCAGGCTGTCCTGCTCTCTCACGTCCCTATGACTCTTTTGTACACACAGCAAACATCAAACAACACAGGGTTGCCAAATGCCAGATTATCAATCTTTTGATTGCTTGTCTAACACCTGTGCTCGTTCATCGTGAGAAGCTGGACCAATAAAATGCAGCTGAAGGTGATAATGAAATTCTCACAGAGTTTCATCCAAATAATGAATAAGACAGCGCAGGTGAAATGACGTCATTAAGCTTGCAGTCAGTGTCACAAGGTTAGATGGAGTGGGAGTAGTAACCAAAACACAAGATTGCATGAGAAAATTACAATATCTTTTTAAATTATTGTTGCTAAAATAACCTGGTATCTTATAGACATCAGAATAGATTAACTAAACAATTATTGTACATTTTTTAAAATTACTGCCCATATAAAAGCCCATGATTCAGTGATTTGATAAACTTAATGATGAAATGCAAACATATCTCATTTATAGAACATGTAGATTCACAGGACGCGGTAACGAAGGGATGGCAGGAAGCTCTGACGTGCGACTCTGGGATTTTTTAATTATCTGGGATTTGTTTGAACTCTTTTTACCCGGGTTTTGTTCAATATTGAATTTCTTTGTCACGTCACACTCAACAGTGATGGTTAATGGCTCATATGAAAGAAGGTGGTTTAAGTTTTCTGTATTTTCTGTTTTTGCAAGCCTACTAGGGGCTTATTTATTCATAAAAAAAGTTGAAAATAAATGGTGATATTAACCTCAGTGCTGTTCTCTGAGATTTCCATCCCTCTGGTGCACTGAAATGCCAATGTACTGGTAAAAAGGGTTAATATAGCCTTGATTTTGTCATGTTTCTTTCCACAAAAAGCACCAAAAACTTTAAAAACAAAAAAAGAGTGAAGTAAAATCAAGCATTTTTGGCTGCAACAATCACAAAAAACTGTTGTGTGTTTTGTCATGTACATGTTAAAGTTCTGGATTATTGTTTCTGTCTGTCTTGTGTGTCTCAATATTTTATTGTGTGGATTTTTTTGTTTTGTTTTATTATTTTATTCTAAATCACTTACTATTACTACTTACTATTAGAGCTAGATAAATAGAGTTTATTTACTTTTAACTACTTTAACTAGCCATGTAGATCCCAAAATGGCCTTTCCTGATGTGTTTATCAAAGCTGTACAAGCTGGAACTGATGGATGTGATTTCAGCTGTGTGCCTTCAATTAGAAAAACATGTAGGACCATTCAAAGGTGCAGAATATTTGGTTCTGTGACACCAAGGTCATTGAAAGAGAACAGCAGACTTTTTTTGATGCCTAAGTAACTGCCCCTTGGCTAGATCCTTGCTTTTTGACTGCACTTACAGCTGCAGGTCTGGGATATGTCTCTTTCAGCTTTTCACAGCTGGATCTTTCATTCTTCTTGGCACAACTGTTTCTGTTAGACAGCATTGAGACAGCAGTTTTCATGTCTTACCACAATTTCTCAATTAGATTGAGGTCTGGGCTTTGACTGGGTCATTTGGACTCTGGGGTTTAGTTTTGGCAGTAAGTTGTTTCCTGTTGGAAAGCTAACCCACACCTCCATCCCAAATCTCTGCAAAACCTGAACAGATTTTTTTCTAGGATTGATTTATTTCTCTCCATCCAACTAGCCTTCAACCCTGACCAGTTTCCCAGGCTTATAGATGAAAAGCATGCCAGTAACAAGATGCTACCACCACTTGGCCACATTTTATTGTGTGCTTCAATAGTATTCTCAGGTAATGGATTTTCTGCCAAGACAAAAAGTTACGCTACAGTCTCATCAGACTCTTGATGGGAAATCTTGCTGCATCAACATACTGCTGGTTAAAATGGTTTAATAATAGCTTTCTTCTGACCACAGTTCCAGAAAGTCCAGCTTCTCCTGTATGTGGATCCGTCTAGCCAATTGGCCTGTTGGTGGCTTCCATTGGTGGACAGCCTACTCTAGGTACATAGTGCTAGATTTTTGTTTCTTTTCTTTAATAATGGTAGGATTGATATGTTCCCAGAACGTTGTCATGTACGGCTTTTGATAGCACTTGGTCATCATACACTGGGTCAGGAGTATTTACACTTAGATTAGGTGACACTTTAGCATTATGTGACTTCTGATAGCACATGAATGCACCAGAAATAATTTTAATATGGTTTTGCCACAACAGCGGGTGAATACTTATAATGTTGAGCATGAACTATTTTGTCTAGATCCATGATCTCTAATCCCAGTTAAGTTTATTTGGGTTTATGTTCACTGCAAAAAGGGGGTGAATATTTATGCAAGGCACAGTAGCTAAGGTCAGAGTATCAGCAGGCAGCATGAACTCATACTCATAATCCAAACAGACAGGCTGAGGTCAGAACCAGAAAACGGCTGAACTCTCACATGGTACTATGAGCAGCAGAGTCGGGAAGAATCAACATAGCTTTTTATTAATTGTGACTGTTTATTGTCGTGTCTAGATTCGTCCTTTGTATTTTGAGCCACAGAGGCAGAAGATGTTTACAGAAGCACGGATTTGAGAGATAAGATTCAGACTAGCAATAGTTTTGTGACAAAACAATGCATTCTCATCGCTCTCATAACCTTCACTGACCAGACATCATAGCTAGCCATGAGGTCCCTATGGGTTTGTGCTACAAATAGCAAGACCAGCGTTCATGTCAGAGAAACCACAAACTAAAAATAAAACTGAACAGGAAATGTCACAGTATCCAGTAAGTAAAGGACTTTTATGTAACACAAGACGAGAAAGATTATTTATGTGAATAAAGATCCTCTGCCCATGACATTCATTTATTTTGTTATTAGTTGCATTTCTATTCTGTATAGAGTGTTTAGTGTTTTCTCATCTCCAAAATTATTAGCATACCTGATCCAAAATGATCGATTTATCCATCTTCTGTACTGTTTATTCTACACAGGGAACCTGGAGCCTAAACCCATCTCCATCACATGGTACAATTACACACACACACATTCCGGGCCAACAAAATGATAGATAGATAGATAGATAGATAGATAGATAGATAGATAGATAGATAGATAGATAGATAGATAGATAGATAGATAGATAGATAGATAGATAGATAGATAGATAGATAGATAGATAGATAGATAGATAGATAGACTGTATTGCCAAAAGTTTTAGGATGTCTGTCTTTACATGCACATGAAGGAAGGCTTTCCACAAGGTTTAGGAGTGTGTTTATGGGAATTTTTGACCATTCCTCTAGAAGCACATTTGTGAGGTCAGACACTGATGTTGGACAAGAAGGTCTGCCTCACAGTCTCCACTCTAATTCATCCCAAAGGTGTTCTATGGGGTTGAGGTCAGGACTCTGTGCAGGACAGTCAAGTTCCTCCACACCAAACTCACTCATCCATGTCTTTATGGACCTTGCTTTGGTCACTGGTGTGCAGTCATGTTGGAACAGGAAGGGGTCATCCCCAAACTGTTCCCACAAAGAGCATGAAATTGTCCAAAATGTCTTGGTATGAAGCTGAAGCATAAAGAGTTCCTTTCACTGGAACTAAGGGGCCGAGTCCAACCCCTGAAAAACAACACCTGAATTGAGTGATGTGGAGGGGTGTCCCAAAACTTTTGGCAGTATAGTGTAGATCCATAGATAGCCCTGAGTGTCTGATAAATACATTTTTGGCATCTGGTAAATAGAGTTAAATAACCATATTTTCTCCTGAAAACAAAAAAAATCTAATATATAACATAAAACTATTTTGTGGTTCTTATGGAAATGAATGCCATTCTGAATTCTGTCCTACCCTATTTTGCCAGGTCTTGACCACAGGTGAATATTATCACCTCCAATACATCTGTGATGCTTAAATCAACACAGGAACGATCACAGACTCAGAGAAAGAACGGAAATCCCAGAGTGTCTCCAACCCTGTTAGATTTCACAGGAAGCAGCTTGGGGTTGTTATTTTTCCTAGGCAGGGTTTCAGGAATTATTAATAATAAGCATGCAGATCATTTTAAAAGCAGAATATTATTTTTTTTACTCATGTGGTTAAAGATATACTAGAACATATCATTTCTGCACATTTTCAGTCTGAATGTCTGTAGATGATTGCACATCCATGAATAAAGACACTACTTGACTGCTGACGTGACGTGTGTCACTGGAGCAGGAGGCATCAACCACACAACGTGCACACAACCACATTGTTTGTTCCCCTGAGGACTAAATGAGTGAGTGAGAGAGAAAGAGTGAGAGAGAGAGAGATAGCTTAGGAGGATAAGAAGGGAAGGGGCTGGATGAGTCATCCTTGCACGTCTCAGTCTCCTTTCCATATATCTGGTAGAAAGAGAGGGGGATGCAGCTCCATCAAGGAGAAATACATCATTCCTTGACGTTAGTTCGTGCGTCTCTGCATGTATGGGTTCCTCTCATCTTGGCCTGCCGCTGGAAGCTGGATTTTCTCCTCCTCCTCCTCCTCCTCCTTTTTTTTATGAATGGATAAGGGGAGGAGCTATGCACTTGTATCACAAATTCTATCACGTGTGAGAACATCGGCCGTCCCTCAGATGCGGGAAAAACCTCCATGCCACGCCTGAGAAACCCCTTCCTCGCCTTCTTACCCCACGCATCCAGTCATCACTCCCACTCCCTCCCTCCCTCCCTCCCTCCGTTCATTTCTCCTACCACTTCAGCCGGTCTCATCCGGCCTGCCCTGGGGCTTGCTGACGCTAGCAGACCCCCCCGACCTCCCCCTTCTTTCTCTCTCTCTCTCTCTCTCTCTCTCTCTCTCTTTCCCACCACTGCATGAAGAACCCATGCGAGGCTAGGAGCTGCCGCTGCAGCATTCATATGATCGGAGCACGTTCACACACCCCCTTGTGAAGACGCGTGTGAGCAGCAGCAGAGGCAGCGCTGAGTGCTGTGTGTGTGTGTGTGTGTGTGTGTGTGTGTGTGTGTGTATGAGTGTGAGAGCGAAACTGCGGCGGTACTCCAGCTTTCCATCTCTTCGTTTGACACCCACCGGATTGCTCAGTCTCCTCTTCCTCCATCCCAGCCTTTCTGCCTGAACCTTGTTGGCATGTTTTGCTTCTGCCTGCAGGGCTCTCTGTTAAAGCTCCAGGCTCTGGAGGAGGATGCCAGTTCACCGCCGGATTCTTCTCCCGATGAAAGCCCAACCGGTACGAGTGGCAGGGACGAGACACAACCCCCATCACGCGGCAGCCTGAGAGATGAGAACAGCCCTCAAGGTAATACCTTCACCATGCTGAACGGTGCACCATCTCGCACATGTGCATGTCTTAGCATCATCATGCAGGTGGAAGATGTGACGTAGTACGTTTCTATATGTCACGCTTCCTGGAGCCACTGGATGCTGTGTGAAATGTCACGATTGTGGATGAATGCATGGCAAATTTAGCCTGACAGCTCTTTCTCTCCCATTGATTCATTCTCTAGAAGAATGAAGGATCGAGAAGGGGATTCGTTCGAGATGTGCTCGCCACCTGCTTTTGTTTTTTTGGCTCGTGGTGCCATTTCACGCAGGTGTCTATTAATAATGCGGCGAGTCGGAGGGATATGCAGCGTGGCCGCACCTCCTCACAGCATGGCTTTCTTTCTCTTCTGCTTTGACTAACACACACCTCTGAGCTGACACAAACATTTCAGCATCCTGCTTGCTTTATCATCTTCATCTTTATTTCTGCACATCTCTTTATTCAATTTTTTGAATATTTATTTTCTCTTGTCCAACCCTGTCTCATCTATTTATAGATCATAAAACAGGGGCAGGGATTGCCCGGAGCTTTCGCCTTATATTTTTGCCGTCAGAGCGAAAGGTTCGATGACTCACAAGTGTTTCTTCATACATGTGCTAGTGAACACATATACATGCAGAGATGCGTCCATGGATGTGAATTCCACCTGCTGTTTAACGTCCATCCTCTTCTCATCTCTCACGTCTATATTTACAGAGGGTTATTCTTAGAAAACCGTCCAGTTGATTTTGGAGATTATTATTATTATTATTATACAAATGCACAGTGCTTAAATTATAGCCGATGTGATAGACTTCGACTGAAAGCATCAAGTGAAAGATGTTTCTTGTAAACTGCTCTGACAAACCTGTAACCTGCTGACAAAATAATTCTCATATCAAATTCATTGCCAGAACTACAGAATGCACACAGGATTTAAAGTGACTTTTTTTCCCCCTGAGACAAAATCTCCTTTCCAAAATCTCTCTGAACCAGCCTGAAACGAATCCAAATCATATCCACCCACTGAAGGCCATTTTCTCCGGCCCAGTGTGGATAAAAATAACCAGATATGGGAGGTAATCCGACAATCTGGCAACACTGGGTAATTACAACGGTGCATTTGTTGCTGATACAAAAACAAAAATACCTGGATAAACAAGATCATTTCTCCGCTGTATTTTAATCCGTGTATCATTTATTATCCAGACAAATCTGTTGTTATTTTTCGGTTTTAAAGCGGTGTTGCCACATATCCGAGGTGTGGAGTAGAAGTTTCTAGATTTAACTTCACTCCCGTGACTAAATGATTGAGGTTAATTGGGGTTAATGTCTGCTTTTGTATTTGAAGCAAAGCTGATGTTTAGCAAAAAAAAAAAAAATCAATTGACATCACAAACAGTCCCAAAAGTCCCAGAGAATAACATGATTTATTTTTGGAGCAATGATGATCCAAGCCAGATTCTTCTCAACACACACACACACACACAGACAGACAGGCGTGGATGTGAAGCAGCATTGTAGCCATGTGGGACGTGATGTGAGCTCACGCAGGCTCTTCAGGGGTGTTTATGGAACGTAGGCGCTCGCTATGTACAGATACAGTGTGAAGTTTAGACATTTCTGGTCTAGCATGGACATGGGCAGTGTAGTTAAAAGTGGCTCTAGTAAGAATTTAGGCGAAGAGCAGCTCTAAAGTTTGTAGGCTGATTAAAGAGAGGTCTATGTAATTAAGGTCTAATAATGAATGGATTAAAAACAGTAAATTACTTAACTAATATCTGGTTTGATATGGTTAAGTGTTTTTTGAGGAGAGATGTATTATTTATCATTTATGGAAAGTGTCAGTGCTAAGTTTAAGAATGGAGAATGAAGCAGTAAAGACAAGCGAAATCTGTGCTGTACAGCTGAGATATCATAAATAACAAGTATAATTTCTGTAGCATGGAAGAGGAATAAATCACTTCGGGGTGAGCTGTTATTGGAAAATAATCAAGCAGCCTATTGATGAATTTTCTAGGAATTAGAGAAGAAGCAGCAAAAAAGGGAACAAAAACAACAAAAAAAGGCTCAAGGGTTAAAACAAGGAAATATAACTGGATGGATGGATGGGTGGGTTGGTGGATGGAGGAATAGATGGGTGGGTGTGGGGATGCATTGGTGGGTGGGGGAATGGATGGATGGCTTGATGGGTGGATTACTGATCCCACAAGGGAAGTTCTTGGTGTTACAGTCAGTTCTTAGATAGAACACACACAAAAGAAAAACCTTAAATATTTAATACATTAATTTAAATTAAAGCTATCAGTGCAGATATGAAACAGTTGTGGATTTAATTAGATCAGTCTTTACATTAAAGTACAGTACACATGTGTAAACTGGCAGTAGATCATAAAAATGAAGAAGGTTGTGAGTCTAGTGAAAAGTGTTAATAGTTGTAGTAGTGCAGTATGAGAGTGTGATTACCTGTCTCACACACACACACACACACACACACACAAGCTATTGTATAGCGTTGTGAAGGGTGTGAATGTTCTCGGTGACAAAACTGTACGAGTCTTTTGGAGAATGAGCTCCCCTGACTCTGTAGTGTGTTGTAGAGCAGGTCAGACGGATTGTCCAGTTTGTTCAGTGACCTCCTGTTCCTCACTGACTCAAACGTCTCCAGTTTGTGTCCAACGACAGATCCAGCCTTGTGAATTAGCTTTTTAATCCTGCTGGCATCCCTGGTGCTGATGTTGACCACAACACAGCAAACACACTCGCCACCACAGACTGGTAGAAGATCTCCAGCATCTTGTTACAGACATTGAAAGATCTGAGCTTCCTCAGGAAATAGACTCTGCTCATCCTCTGCTTGTGTACAGCGTCTGTGTGGGTCCTTCAGTAAAAATCGTAAAACCAGAGAAAACAGTGAAGGTGTACATAGAGAAGCTAATTAGTAATTGAACAGGTAACAGGTGGATAGATGCATCGTCAGGATGACACGCCTGTGACATAACAGAGGGCGGAGACAGGACCAGGAAGTGAATATAGAGAATGTCACAATAAGAGCGCGGGCTGTTCAGGTTCAGGAACACCTTAACACACACATCAAATATTCCATTCAACTGATCAGACATTTATATGTGAGAGCTTAAAGCAGTGAATTTACATGTGATGTAAATGCAACTCATATAGAGGTGTGTGTGTGTGTGTGTAGATCGTAGGCAGTCTGAAGGTGACTGCAGCAGTGATCTCCAGCAGAACCCTGGTCCCAGTCGTCTCATCTCTTACATTACGGATGGGAACAGCCCTTTACCCTCACCACGCTGCGCCAGCCTCAGCCTCAGCCAGCGCTTCAACACCGACCCCGAGAGTGCACCATCACCTCCCTGCACACAGCAGCTCATCATGTACCATTACACACACACACACACAGACCCTGACAGTGCACCATTACCATCATATATCCAAAAATACACACACACACACACACACACACATGCACATACTCACAGACCCTGGCAGTGAACCATCACACAGACTCACACACTCATATACATGCATACACACATACAAATGCACAGACACCAGCCTCATGCACAAAGCATCTCATTCTGTACAAATAAACACACACACACACACACTATATTTGCCTCTATATTGTATAATGTTGAAGAAAACCTTCCTCATCAGATGGAGAATTAAATCACTGTCCCGTTCTCTCTGTCAGGCCTCGTGGTATGGTCCGACCGGAGACGTCTGATGACGCTAAAGATGCTCCATCTATTCCATTACTCACTAAACACATCCAGACGCTCAAGAGACGGATACGCAAGTTTGAAGAACGCTTCGAACAAGAGATGAACTACAAGGTACGAGGTTGCCAGATTGTAGCAGCTGTTTCTACTTCCAAACACTCGCCAAATTACATTAATATTAAATGATATCTACACTATATTGCCAAAAGTTTTGGGACGTCTGCCTTTACATGCACATGAATGTAATATGGAGTTGTCCCGCCCTTTGCAGCTGTAACAGCTTCAACTCTTCTGGGAAGGCTTTCCACAAGGTTTAGGAGTGTGTTTATGGGAATTTTTGACCGTTCCTCTAGAAGAAGCGCCTTTGTGAGGTCAGGCACTATACACTATATTGTCAAAAGTTTTGGGACACCCCTCCAAATCATTGAATTCAGGTGTTGTTTTTCAGGGGTTGGACTCGGCCCCTTAGTTCCAGTGAAAGGAACTCTTAATGCTTCAGCTTCATACCAAGACATTTTGGACAATTTCATGCTCTTTGTTGGAACAGTTTGGGGATGACCCCTTCCTGTTCCAACATGACTGCACACCAGTGACCAAAGCAAGCTCATTGATGAGTGAGTTTGGTGTGGAGGAACTTGACTGACCTCAACCCCATAGAACACCTTTGGGATGAATTAGAGTGGAGACTGTGAGCCAGACCTTCTCATCCAACATCAGTGTCTGACCTCACAAATGCACTTCTAGAGGAATGGTCAAAAATTCCCATAAACACACTCCTAAACCTTGTGGAAAGCCTTCCCAGAAGAGTTGAAGCTGTTATAGCTGCAAAGGGTGGGACAACTCCATATTACATTCATGTACATGTAAAGGCAGACGTCCCAAAACTTTTGGCAATATAGTGTACAACCCCATTATAATACCCTCCCACCCCACAGGGCACATCTAATAAATCGAAACAAACAAACGAACAAAAAGTGTCATTTTGGAACAGAAATTCATGCTGGTGGAAAAGTAAAATAAATGTTATTTAATCAAAAGATTGTAAAGATATAGAAATAATAATAATATGAATAATAACATTAAATGTATATTTGAAACATAATGTCATGTTTATAAAGGTTTAAGGATGCCTATTAGATCTCATTAGAATTTTTAATGAATATGGCATTAATTAAGCACATCATGTAGACACAAGGCAGGGTGAAGAAGGAGTGTTAATGTTTTCTAAAATATTAAAAAGATCAAATCCAAACTGTTAAAGAATGCTTTAGCTGCTGCTCTAATCATGTATTTAATGTTTTATTGAAAACATTTAAACATTTCTTTAAAAAGCGGGGGGGTATTTAAGATCTCTGAGCCTTGCTGATGTTTTTGGTGGCTGAAGTGATTTCCTTTCACTGTTCTTCCACGAGCCGACAGAGAGCGAGGGTTAAAGGCGTTCTTCATGTTTTTTGTTTTTCTTGTATTTTCTGCCAATTGTCCAATACAGCAACATCAGAACTCTATTCAGCTCATCGAACTCAACCGCTTATATACAGCAGATGTACAGGAGATGACCAGAAGCCCTGCTGTATAAAACAGGAGCAGGGTCAAGGCTGATTTTACAACGTAGCATCGGTCACACATTTCATCGGTCACACACTTCAGAATGGATCTTAGACAGTTATGCATTACTGTAGTGAAATTAACGAAGAACCTTTTAAACCGAAGAACCTGAAACACAGGAAGTTTCCTTTACACTCTCACTAACACTAAAGATACCAGTGAGATATTTCTATAACTAGTTTTTTACTCATTCACATGGGTCACGTTACTGATCCCCCCTGGTGGTAAACTGAGTTACTGCATCTTAGTGAAATAGAACAAATCAGTCGTGTTTAGAAGAAGTCCAGACTCATGGATCATGTTAATCTATAAGAAATGTCCAGGACAGCGTTGAGTTAGGGATATCATCATCAATTATATTAATTCATTGATCTTTTTTCTTATTTTTTTTCCAATAGCCTTCCCATAATGACAAGTCTGCAAATCCAGAGATTTTCAAGCTGATGAGTGAACTGGCCAAATCTCGCAAGCAGCTCAAAGGTAATCTTTAACACTCTTGTAGCTTTTCTGATCATAAAAATATACAGAAAATTATATTTTATTATATTATATCCAGGTCATTTAAATATAACTTTCATAATAAAACTATGAGATCTTCACCAGAAAAAAAAAATCAGGAAAATATACCTTTTATGCATCCATAATTAAAAAAAAGCATGAACTTGGTGTTAACTATAATTTTCATATTTTAATATTAACCAATAAATCAATAAAAACTCATATCCTTACATCACCCTGCCATTTTTAACATTGTTAACAATGCGATGCATTCAAGACATCTCTAGAATATCAGAGAACTGAAAGAAAAAAGACTCCTAACTGCCTAGAATTTTTTTTTGGAAGCTTAATATCTTCCAAAGATGGCTTTTGGATGTGCCTTAATTACTATAATTAATCTTCTCTGTTTTTTCATTTAATATAAAATAACTTTGCATAAACATTTCAAAACGAAATAAAATATTTTAATGGTTTTATTTAGTTGAGTTGGCCAGGGGTGCCAAAACGTTTGCATACAACTGAACAGTTTGTTATTATGGGACCCTGGATATACAGTATTTTATGTATACGCATTTTTAAAAAATATTTTCTAATATTGTCAAAATATGAAAAGCATTAATAATCAAAACCAAGGTGAAAAAAAAGTGATTTTATAATAAAAATAATAAAAAAATATTGTAATAAATGTAATCTATCTGAAAGAAGCGTCTCTTTTTCTATTTTGATCCGTCTTTCAGATCTGAAGCTGAGGCAGTCAGTGGAGGAATCGAGAGGCCAAGAGAATGACCAGCCCACAGGCGTCTGCAGATACTCGAATGGCCTGCATGAGGCGCCAGAGCAGCAGCAGCAGCAGCACAAGCCCTCTCTGGAGGAGACGGTGGACATGCTGCTGAAGAGACTGAGGGAGAAACGCCAGGCTCTTGGACTCCCAGACAACATGAAGGTAAAGCCATCTGTGGATTCATTCTGTTCAGACGAGTTCACCGACTCTGACCATTAACCTTTAGGTTACACTCACACTCATATTCAGAAATGTAGAAGATATCCTGGTGGTCATTCTGCGGTCACATTATAACAAAATAATACTAGAAAAATATGATATTTTATCTAGATCTTATCATCTTAATATGCATGTTCATAAGACTGGAGACTTTTATAGGAGATTTATAGACAGTAATTATATGTGTCCAAGCACAGGGTAACATTTTAACACACTGTAATAAACACTCTATAAACATTTTAATGTGAATTAGAGAAATCAATCATATAGTGTTTTGGGAACCAAAATAATTTCTCCCAAAAAATGGAATGTGAAACACTGACCCATGATTAACCGTATTTGCTCAGGAGATGACCCAGAGGCAGATGGCGCTGGAGAAGCTCACCCTGCAGAAATGCCTGCTGTATTTCGAGAGTCTACACGGCCGCCCCGTAAGACCCTTTCACCCCCGAACTGACCGATTCATTACTCACATTGTAAGAGGAAGTAAGCTAAAGGCATATTCTGCTAAGCTTTGTGCTAATCTCTTGTTTATTTGTTTTTTCCAGGACACCAAGCAGGAGAGGAACCTGGTCAAGCCGCTTTATGACAGATACCAGATGGTCAAGCACCTGCTGTGTGCCACTCCCACCATAACCACCATCGTACGTGCAGCTTCACTACGCCATCAGAACGTTGTTGTTGTTGTCCTTCAGCTCCCATTTTATTATATTTTCATCTCGGGACCGGCCCTGAGATTTAACCCTTCAGTGTCTGGGTTCACTACTTCATCAGAACAACATACAGAATACTAAAAAACCCAGACACTGGACTGGTTCTGCTGCTGAAAATTAAAATAAGATGAAATTTCAGCATTTATAGGACTTACATCAAACTAAAAACCAGGAAGTAAAAACTAGGAAGAGTTGATCAAAGTTAATTATGTAGTAAAATTTACTGGGTCCCAATAATAAATTGGTAATAAATTGGTAATAAATTACCAATTTATTTTATTTATGTTTCATTAAATTCAAAGCATTTTTCTTAACATGGAAATCAGAGTTGATTCTCGTTTGGTATTTGTATTTGATAAATCCGTTTCATCAAATTTCATTATTCAAATACTAATATTATAAACCATAACTGAAGCAGCATTTAATTAAATTCATTCATGAAAAATCTTTATGATTATAGATTCAGATAATACGCACTCAAGTCAGCCATAACATTATGACCACCTGCCTAATATTGTGTTGCTCCACTTTTGATGCCAAAACAGCCCTGACCCGTCCTGCACTGTGTATTCTGACCCCTTTCTATCAGAACCAGCATTAACTACTTCAGCAGTTTGATCAACAGTAGCTCGTCTGTTGGATCGGATCACACGGGCCAGCCTTCTCTCCCCATGTGCATCAATGAGCCTTGACCGCCCATGACCCTTTTGCCGGTTCACCACTGTTCCTTCCTTGGACCACTTTTGATAGATACTGACCACTGCAGACCGGGAACACCCCACAAGAGCTGCAGTTTTGGAGATGCCCTGATCCAGTGGTCTAGCCATCACAATTTGGCCCTTTCGGTCAAACTCACTCAAATCCTTACGGTTGTCCATTTTTCCTGCTTCTAACATCAACTTTAAGGACAAAATGTTGACTTGCTGCCTAATATATCCCACCCACTAACAGGTGCCATGATGAGGAGATCATCAGTTTTATTCACTTCTCACTGCTCACAGTGTTATGGCTGACCGGTGTATAAAACTTTGTACCCTTAATCAGCAGACTCGTTTCTTTTCATTCTTGAGCTTTAATACTATAACTGTATTATTAAATTGAGCGAATTAACCAACATTTTGTAGAACAGTGCAGTGGTAATGTTAGTGTTTTTTTTTAATGTTTTAATATTTCAATTCAATCATGTGTATCTGATGAAGGAATTTAAATGACAGAAGCAAGACAGAAGCATTCAACAAGCTTTTCTTCAGTAAGACATTCAACTAATGTTGGATTAAAACTGATGGAAAGTATTTTTAGATTCAGAGCTTACATCGATTAGGCCCTCATGTTGAAATCAGAACACTGATTGCTTTTCATTCTTGCGCTTTAGGAGGAAGAGG
The DNA here is from genome assembly GCF_019097595.1 of Hemibagrus wyckioides. Taxonomy (NCBI): domain Eukaryota; kingdom Metazoa; phylum Chordata; class Actinopteri; order Siluriformes; family Bagridae; genus Hemibagrus; species Hemibagrus wyckioides. The sequence goes on along the minus strand of NC_080722.1, from coordinate 26,180,594 downwards.
AAGGTTCTGATGAAGAGTATGTGCAGCAAACTCAGCCCCCACGGCAACCGACCCCTGAATCGATGGAGGAAGATGAAGATGGGGACAGTGACACGGCATTTGTCTCACCTTTGGATGAAGTGAAAGCAGTTCGACAGCCTGCACTCAACATGTCCAACCTCCACGCTGCTTCCAGGTGAGACACACTTCAGTGTCGTAACAAGCCAAGGGTCAGAGGAATAGGAACAAGCCAGGGGTCAGAGGAATAGGAACAAGCCAGGGGTCAAAGGAATAGGAACAAGCCAGGGGTCAGAGGAATAGGAACAAGCCAGGGGTCAAAGGAATAGGAACAAGCCAGGGGTCAGAGGAACACAGGATATAAGCTGACAACCTTTACTAAATTTTGAGTTGTAATCTGTGTAGCTCAGTGTCCCTCTGTCAGAGTCACGTACGGCTAATAACATGATGTAAAAACATCCAATTTTGACTGAATAAAAAACACACCTCCGGTAACTCATTATAGTGTCATGGCAACAGAATCTTAATTAGAAATATTAAACAATGATTAATCTGGGCATCTCACACAGAGCTTAAAAACTGATTCTTAGAATTACAACCATCTTAAAATCTTAAATTTCATTCTGACTAAAAATGATCTATCTATCTACACGATATTGCCAAAAGTTTTGGGACATCTGCCTTTATATGCACATGAATGTAATATGGAGTTGTCTCACCCTTTACAGCTATAACAGCTTCAACTCTTCTGGGAAGGCTTTCCACAAGGTTTAGAAGTGTGTTTATGGGAATTTTTGACCGTTCCTCTAGAAGCGCATTTGTGAGGTCAGACACTGATGTTGGACGAGAAGGTCTGGCTCACAGTCTCCGCTCTAATTCATCCCAAAGGTGTTCTATGGGGTTGAGGTCAGGACTCTGTGCAGGACAGTCAAGTTCCTCCACACCAGACTCTGTCATCCATGTCTTTATGGACCTTGCTTTGGTCACTGGTGTGCAGTCATGTTGGAACTGGAAGGGGTCATCCCCAAACTGTTCCCACAAAGAGCAAGAAATTGTCCAAAATGTCTTGGTATGAAGCTGAAACATTAAGAGTTCCTTTCACTGGAACTAAGGGGCCGAGTCCAACCCCTGAAAAACAACACCTGAATTCAATGATTAGGAGGGGTGTCCCATATAGTCTATCTATCTATCTATCTATCTATCTATCTATCTATCTATCTATCTATCTATCTATATATCTATCTATCTATCTATCTATCTATCTATCTATCTATCTGTCTGTCTGTCTGTCTGTCTGTCTGTCTGTCTGTCCAACATTTCAGCCTAAATTCATGTTATAAATCCCTGATGACTGTAAACAATGAATAATTGCATTATAAATAAGCGATCAGGGTTTGTGAAGACACTCATGGTATAAACGTATCTCTTTAATGGCTTGCAGGTCTGAGCTGCTCCAGTGTCTGCGTGAGACTCGTGCGGAGAAGAAGAGGAAACGGAAAGCCATCAGAGAGTTCGAGGAGCACTTCTTCAGACAGATGGGCAGGTAGCACTCGAGGGACACACAGCAGTGACATTAACACATTTTAATGATCACGTACGTTACATTTGGCATTTGTAAAACACCAAGAGCAGGAGAAAGAAAAGATACACACATCCACCAGGCATTTCAGTGTGGTTAGCTTAATGCACATCAATACGATCAACTGGCAGAGAGAAGAAAAAAATAATCAATGCACCAAAAAACACAGTATTTCAAATGATTTGCAGAAAATAAAATCTATTTCCTTGTAGCTGATATCCACCCATGTACAAAACTATTTCAATAAGGCAGCACAAGGGTTATTCTCATTGGGTAAATGGGCTCACAAAGTCTCTATTAATGACTCTCTCTCTCTCTTTTTTTTTCTGCTCTCGGCTCTCACAAGGACTGCACAAAAAGACGATCGGATTCCCATGACGGAAGAATACCAAGAGTACAAAAGCCTGAAAGCTAAACTGCGCTTGCTGGAGGTTCTGCTAAGCAAACAGGAAACTACATAGACTATTCACATATAGACTATATCCTGGTTTGCCTTTCAATACAGATCTAGATATTTGGACCAAACCATGTTTTTTACGTACATATGACATGCTCGTGCCATAATAACACTACAATGCACTTTAACACCGGTACTAAAGTGGTCTGCCCCGAACGTCCCATATGCAGGGTTCGATCTATCTCTAAGGGAGGAAAAAAAGCCTTTACGTGGCTTCTGCATGACGTAACGTGTAAATGCAGGTCTCTGTTTTGTGCTCATTCTTCATTCCGAACTCAGCGGAGACTGACAAATCATGTGTGTGTCTTAAAGAGGAAAAGAAATGCTGAAAATATGGCACTTTATATTGTTTTTTTTTGTTTTTTTTAAACCAAAGCGTGAATCAATATGCAATTTTCTTGGTTTCTTGTTCTGAGTTTTTTGTCATTCTGAAGTAATTTGAAACGAAATGACAGTGTGCTCTCAGACGATCGGACCATGATGCTCAGGGTCGAGGCGGGCGGGCGTTAGGGCGGAAAAGGGGCGGGGACTTTTATGCTGAAAACCCAGAGCACTTATTTAGATTTATATTATATGCAAACTTACCAGCTGCTGAAGCACACAAATGCTTGTATTAGTGGCAACTGATGTGAACTATAATGTGAACTATTGTGAAATATTGTGAATGTGTCCCTCTATTACACTTTTCTTTTTCATTTTTTTTTTTTACAAAGAAGTGAACTGTGACACATTAAGAAGCCTCTTAAAGGAAGGGCAAAATGACAATGACAAGATTCAAAGAAAAAATATATATAAAGGTATAAGAAATTTGACTATGCTTTACCACTTTACCATGAAGCACAATGGTCCTTTTTATGGTCAGAAAGTTTAACACACTCAGAAAAATAAGAAAAAAACCCCCAAACAATTAACAACCTCTACAGATTATACCAACCCTGCTTTGCCGTTTCAGCCACAACAACTTATATTAAACAATGGTGTTTGTGTCTTGCATGCCAGGCCGACATGGAGCCGTCTTCTACAATCATGTGTGGTTTGTTCGGTGTCATGTGTTAGCTGTGTTCCCAGATGGAATTTTTGACGTACACAGCCACCATGACTATTTCGTTGTTTGAACAATAGATTTTAGTGCATGTTAATTTTGCATTGTTTTTATGCGGTAGATTTGTGCAAATTTAATTTTTTTGAGAAATTTCTTTCTTGCTCTCATGTGCATCCATTTCCTGTCCCAAAGTCCTTGGTATCGTGCACTTCTGGTCCGTTCCGTTTTCTATACACTGGTTAAAAAATAAATATTTTTCTATTTCTACTACTTGGCAATGTTTATTAAGTGTCAGACACAGTATAGTAGGTTTTTAGATCGGAATAAATAACATGAAACACTGCAGAACGCCTAGGAAAGAAGTGCTGATGTCATCGTTTCGTTATTGACGTCTACAATGTTCTTTAGAATGATCCGAAATCTGTGTAATATTAATACACACGTACAGTATATAGCCTCGTTGTACAGTATATATCCAGCTACATTATCAGATTGATGCTACTTTATGTTGTCACCTTTGGCAAAATATGGCACTGTAACTCTAAAAGGTTTCACAGCCAATAAGGATTAAAGGAGCAAATGAGGCATCCCTTTTTTTTTAACACAAGGATAGTCCTAATGATGCCTCTGGATACGGATAGAAAAATAGAGCTACGGTCGAATATACTCAATAAGAGATGAGTGTTTGGTAAAAAGCTTGAGAGACACATGCATTTCGAGGAGCCTTGAGACTCCTACAGGGTTATCAAAGGAGAGAGTTATTGGAAAGAAAAGACTTCGAACAAACAGGTAGAACAGAACAGAACTGAACAGCAGGGGGCGCTTGAACGGGGGTTTAGCGACCGACGCTGATGTTACAGGTCTTGCAGCTGGGGTCCTTCTTGGCGTTGATCGTAGACAGACTCATGAGCTGGTGCCCACTGATCTCAGCCACCGTGCCCAGGCTCAAGTCCACGGGGTCTGTATAAATCACCTCTAGGATGAGGTCCTGCGCATGGTGGAAGGAAAGCCGCCCTTCTTCATCCTCGGTGCACGTCATGAAGCGGTTGTTGGTGATGTCCAGCAAGGGGAGCCTCTGCTTGCAGAATTCATCGCCTGGTGAGCCGCATGGTGCCAGCACCAGGATGACGTAGTGGTAAGCCGTGTACATGCAGTAGAAATCTGCAAAGTACAAGTTAGTGTTGTGGTTGAAGAGAGCCTCGGCCGGCGCTTGGAAGCGGAAGCGGCCGTACGGCGAGTCCTGCGGTGGGGCACCCGTATTGAACTCGGTGTTACAGCTGAAGAAGATGCCTTCCAGCTTGCCACTGATGGGTGAGCCGTGGCTGCCGCTGTTGTCCTTCACCAATGGCAGCATCTTGTTTTTCTGCGCCTCCCTGTAACGAGGGTGCATTTAGACGTAAATATCTAATCATCACCATTCTTCATGCTGCATATTAACATATTAGACTTTGCTCTTTAATTAAAGAAAATAGAGACTCAAGAAACAGCTGCACACTTCAGGATCCAGTGAACTGCATCTACTACAAATCCATCAATTATAACTCAAACATCTACTTGTAAAGGAATAAAAAGGGAAGAAAAAGCGACGTGTTCAAACAGCAGTACAGACATGAATGTCAAGCTAGAAGCGGCACTGAAATATGTTCGATCGTACAGCAAAGAACGAACAGAACACAAAGGCTTAAACATATGATTAAGAGATAGAAGAGAGATGCCGAGAAAGAAGCAGGCTATGCAAACACACAAAATCTCTCCATAAAGTCTTTCGGAGCCAAATGCCACTAACAGGGCTCAGTGGGACTCTTATGTGGAAGGTAAATGAAGCTAATTAGATTCCAAGGTGTTTCTCACATCTCATTTCATCTCTTTTGGCAGATTTAATAAAGCGCTTTTGTCAGTTCTGTTATCTTCAGCTGCAGAACTGACCGTCTCCTTTCCTTTGATCTTTTTAGTCTTTCGCGAGCGTAAAAGAATGAGAACGTCAAATGAGAAGGCGTTCACCACCGTACTTCGATTCCATACTGTGAAATGTGACCTTTTAGAGAAAGTCTTAAGCAGTCTCATGCACTGTTTACAGACATGTAGTACATGTAGAGACTCACTTAAGGAATCACACAGACACTGGCTGGGGTTCTGATGTGGGATAAAATGTCATTATCTATATATGATCAATACATAATGGAACAAACAGACCTAAGTCGGAAAAATATATAGAACTATGGATATAAATATGAGGTTGTCATGGATACCGTCCCCGTTTCCCCACCAGACCACCAGAGTGCAACCCTGAGACTACAGGTTGGGTTTAATTCTCACCCGGAGGTTAGCAAGTAAAATAAAAAACACCTGCAGGAATTAGGCTAGTAGTTTCTTTTTTGGGAAATATGACCATCATTGGAAAAAAATTGATAAATTAAACTGAGAGAAAAAAAAATTCTGATTCAGGCCACACCCAATTCAGGTTTACACACCAATCAGATATTGACATATACACACACAGATGCTGGTGCAAATCTACATGCCTTGCATGGTCAAAGTACTCTTTGTTCTGGTTGCGATAGAAGACGGAGAAGGGCAGCATTCTCCCCGCGATAGCCTCGGCTTTCTCCAGCAGCTGTGTGAGATGGACTGTGGAGTAATCTGGAAGTAAGAAAAAGGAGAAAAAAAAAGAGGAAAGAGGCCAGAACGAATCTCAGTACCCAGATGAAACCATAGCAACAGACACCAGTGATAAACACTGCTCAATTATTCCACTACGAGATATGTGGATTTAATAAATGACTGTAATTTAAGTTGATTTTCTGCTTAAATTCTTCTCCAAAACAAAAAAAACCCCTTTTACTAAAAGTAAACAAATGTTAGAGATGTTTTTGCTCCATGAACCTAGAAGTCCTAGAATGGACATGTATAATAATTCTAAAATAAATAATAACAAAAAACACATCACAAAGCAACAAACCAATTGGCTAAAAACATTGGTCCTTCATTATGCAAAAATATGAGCAATTTAATTTGTTTCCCCAAACAAGTACAAGCAGCCAACATGTCCTCAGCTAATTTTGGCTTGGGAAATTTTAGCTCCTTCATGAAGTCTATTCCAAACACGAGTGAGTAAAGCTTCACCAGATAAATATTTCTAATAAAAGAAACAAATTTCTTTGTACGCTGCCTAATTCCAGATGTGCTAACATTCCTAAATTGTAGAAATTAATTAAAAAAAATTAATAAACCCATAGGATACCTATGGGTTTGATAGGATGTGATAGAAAAATATCAGTGAGAATCAAGGGGAAGGTGATACAAGACAGTGGTGAGACCGGCCATGCTGTATGGTTTTGAGGCAGTGTCACTGAGGAAGAGACAGGAGTCAGAGCTGGAGGTAGCAGAGCTGAAGATGTTGAGGTTCTCTTTGGGAGGGACACGGTTGGACAGGATTAGGAATGAGTACATCAGAGGGACAGCTCATGTTGGACGTTTGGGGGACAAAGTTAGAGAGGACAGATTAAGATGGTTTGGACATGTCCAGAGGAGGGAGAGTGAGTATATTGGTAGGAGAATGTTGGACATGGAGCTGCCAGGCAGGAGGAAAAGAGGAAGGACAAAGAGGAGGTATATGGATGGAATAAATGAGGAGATGAAGCTAGTGGGTGTAAGTGTTGAGGATGCAGGAAAAGCCCAAAGAAGAAGATAGGATACCTATGATGAGGCATGTTCAATCTGGTGAGTGATAGCCGAGTCTAATTTACATGAAACACACCCTAATTTATGCGAGCCAATAAAAGCAAAGGATTCATCAAGCTACAGTTCAGTCTAATTATGAAGTGAAATAAAATCTGGAATTGTGCACAGTTCTGATAACTGCCATGAAGATGTATTGGCATTTAAGATGAGCAGAGACAGAAACAGAGAACAGAAAATGAGTGTGGGTTAATATAATATCTAATAATATAACACATTTGTCGTGGGTTTTTTTGCTCACCGGCTGTGCAGAACTCCACAACCTCGCTCCACTCGGACACAGCGTAGTCTCGGTCACTCTGTTTGGACGCTGTTTGGACTGCTACAGTGTACTCAGTGCGTGGGCTCAGAAACCAGTGGCCTCTCACTGTCATGGGCAGAGGCACTGCCTTGGCTACCAGCTTGGTGGGGACATCCTGGGGCAGGCAGAGGGCAGAGCAGAGCGGTCATTAAATATTCAAACAATTACCCCTCATCTGAACTCCACTGACTCACATAAGGACCGTTCCAGATGCTCATTTGCTGATTAAATACAATACGTATTAAAATCATTTTCCTGCACAGTAATTATATAATGTTTATAATCATTATTACAATTCCATGTGTACCAGCAATATTTAACCATTTTTCTCCAAACATCAAAGGGATCTGGTTTTATAAGATTAATGTTGTTCACTAATAGCTGAATTAATACTTCCTTATTCATAACCTAATGATGAGTTAAGGCATGTACTAACCACAAACTAATAACTTTAACTATGACATGATGAATTCATCCATAGTAATGAACACATAAAGTACATGTTAGATCATGTTTGTAATTTAATGTACTAATTAAAACCGCTAGCACTGCTCGACTGGTCCACCATCTCTCAGAGTAAGAGGTAGGTCTACATCTAGACTCTTCTCTGTTTTTACTTCCCCTAGATGTCCAAACAGCTGAGTCACTGACCGTCTTCAAATGACAGATAAAGACCTACCTCTTCTTGAAACACTTTAATTATATCTTAATTTCCCAGTTTGTTTGTTAATAAAAATAAACAAACAACCAACACAGTTTTAGGCGGATGGTATCCTAAGTCTGTGACCTATTGAACCAGTGTTAATGTATTCATCGGTAGAGACTTCAAAGCACTCTTGTATGTCTTTCTGGATAAGAGCATCTGGTAAATGACAGAAATGTAAATGTAAGCATGCTTCTTTTCTGAACAAGTCCAAACTAATTCACGTTCAGCTGCATTTGCCTTTTAAAATAGCTGGACTTTAATAAGCTGAGCAGGAAACTTCACATACTCTACCATTGCATGAATTATACAAACCTTGTGCTTGAACTTGTTGGCGTTCTTGTTCTCTTTCTTGTTAAGGTCAATAAAGTAGTGTGTGATGCGCTCCTTGGCCCTGGAATCCATGTCCCAGCAGATCTTAAAAGAGTCACAAGTGATGTTGCTGATTTTGATGTTCTGAGGAACAGGGAGCTCCTCCATCTCTGCGATTCCACTGTCCTGGGACTTATTTCCTTAGAGAGGGAAAGAGACACAGAAAGAGAGAAATAAAGTCAGAGATTGTTAAAGATACAAAGACGTCCCTATGAGCTTGAGGACTCTCATTGTGAAGGCTTCTGCTTTAGAACAGTGGGCAGTATACTAGCCTACACCCAGCTGGGGCTTTGAATGTATGCTATATGGTCCTAAGTATGAGCTGATTTTTACATTTTTATTGTTCAACATCTTGTTTTCCTGCTGGAAACCAGGACCTGGAAATGATTATACATGGAGACACATAACCAGATTGTAATAACTGTGGCCAGAAAACTGTACAAAACATTTTAGACACTTTATGACCCCTGAGTGCAGCATCTTAGCCTGAGACTATATTTATCTCACAACTAATTCAGAGTGAGGCTCAGTGGCTGATACTGACAGAGCTGAGAATTTCTCAGTGACTAATAGTGACAAGATCAAAAATAAAAGATACGCTACACACACACTTAGCGGAGATGAGTACAGGATCAGAGATAGAGACAAGCCTGAAGCTTGCTATGGAACAGTCATCAGGGTGGCAAAGGAGAACTAAAGAGTGTCCAAGAGGAGTGAACACAAGAGCTGAAGGCAGAGCTGAGTGCAGGAACAGGACAGATAATTGGAGAACATGAGCAGGACCCGAGACAGAGACTGAGCGAGGAGCAGAAACAGAAACCGAGCTAACAGAAGGATCTGAATCGGTGTGACTTTGGAACCAGAACAAAGATTAAACTAGGAACAAACAGTTGCTGAGTGAAGGATACGAGTACATACAGAAACTAAACAAGGAACATGAGCAGAGACAGGCAGTCCAAATAAAACAATTAAAGCCTACACAGGGGATTTTGAAGAGGGAATGTGCAAAATTCACTGCTGGATCGTTACCTGACCTCAAGTTCATGTAGAAATCATATTAAAATTGCATTTAGTTGTTATTTTAGTAGTCTGTTTCAGTAGTGAGAAAATCTGATTCACCAGCCTGCTTTAACCAATATTCTGTTCATTTTAAGATAATATACAGGGAGATAATGCAGTTAGCGAAACTCAACAAAAGGCGCTAACCCTTCACATTTCTTTCATTAGTTTTAAATTAGGATGAAGTGCATTATGAATGACCTTCAGACCTACAGAACAAAAGGAATAGCATTTGCAGGCAGATACAGCAATAATCAGATTGGACAGGACTGAGCTAGGAGAGAAAACAGAGACTGAACCAGGACTATGGCATGAGTAGAAACAGGAAGTAAGCTAGCAGGGACAGGAAACACAGTGAGAAACAGAAGAGTAGATGGACTGAGGATGGTACATGAAAAGGGGTTGGTGTTGCAGGCTGAACCACACAATCAGTGGCCAGGCTGTGATGTCCATGAAGAACCATGAAGACACAGTTTAGAAAGGATCCAGTAGAAAACCTTGAGTGACCTGCACAGAGCCACAGAGGCTCAAATCTCACTGAAGACCTCTGGGATTAATTGGAACGCTGACTGAACCCCAGCCTTTCTCCTCTGACCTCAGTATCTGACCTCACTAAATGCTGAATGGAAAAACCCCCCAAAATCTAATAGAAAGCCTTTCTTAGAGCAGTAGAGGTCATTATAACAGCGATGCAGCGACTAAATCAGGATTTAGATGTTCAAAATATATACATATGGTTGTGATTCCTGAAAATAAGCACAACAAAACAAATGACAAATTCTATTTTTTTATTTTTTTCATCTGGTAAAAAGAGTTAAATAAAGGTGAAGATTTGGAGACTCGTGACTGATGGATGTTGAAGTACATCTGGACATTATGATGTGTTAATGCTATAATAGTCTAAAACTAAACATCCCTTTCTATAGAAATTAGGATTATTTGCCAGGACTGTATTCACTGTATTTGTTGTTGCAAAGTTTTCAGTAATTATTTTGCAGTCTATTATAACACTGGACAATTCTCTAATCAAGAACTGAGCCTTGGATTTCAGCATTTATATCCTGCCAGGAAGTCCAACACTATTAAAGGCCAACTCTGACAACTAATACCTAGTGTATATTTAGAGTTAGAAGTACACAATATACAGTAGAGTGCACAATATATTCCATTAAATCACTATACAATATGATTTGATGAAAATATAACCTCTAAAAATATTCCAGTGTGCTATTATAAAATCGTGTTGGATGTCCAATCTATAGGAATCTAAAGGCCAAATCAATTAAGCTGTAAATAGAATTATATTGTGATGTATGCTGTATATCCTTGTTTATAAAGGTCAGTACTGTCATAAATGCACGGCGTGTTGCTGAAGGAAGAGCAGCGTCCATCACCAAGCTCTAAACAGTGATTGTACAGCAGGGTTTAGCCCTCGAGTGGGCTTCGGGTCCAACTGACCTGTGTTATATTTTTAGTGTTTTTACATTTGCAGATGTATTTCATAGCCAGTGACCACAACAATCTTTTATTTCTCGTTCTTTTTGCTGTTCATCACCTGTATTTGATGAATCAGTTCAAAATAATAAGCATTTATTGAAACTTTGGTTCCATTTTGTTTAGAGTTATGCCACTAAGGTCTTTATTACAGTATATTTTATTACACAAATGATTACTTTGCCACAAGATGGATGACACTTTCATTGTAAAATCTGATCTGACAATTGTAAATGTTATTTAAAATGTTTGGAATTGAGATAAAGACAATATGCGTAAAAGACTTTTGTGTATTTATTATTACTATTATTATTAAAACCCAATAATGTGCTGGATCAGTTCGACCGGATCAGTACCAAAGGGTCCAAAGAGTGAACATAACACAAGTGCATCACTTTCCACTCCACCACAGTATATTGAAGCCAGTTTTCACATTTCAGCATTAAAGTAACAAACAAGTAAAACTGAAAAAGACCCTGGGTGAACTCTGGGGAATTCTCAGCAAGCACAGCATCCTGACCAGTCAGCTAAAACGTGCCATCAGAACCACAACACATTCTCAGTTTTTAACAGTAGATGAAGGGAAGCTGCTCAGAATCAGGAGAAAAGCACCAGAGGCAATGGGTATATCCTCCGGGGTTTCTTCTTCAGAAGTAAAAGGGGTTTTAAACACAGGAAAGCATCTCTCCAGCCAAAACACACAAAAAAATTCACTTCTTCCTCTATTGCTATTTGCTTTCCTCAATATCTTACAAAGGAAAGACACAGAGACAGAGAGAGCTGTATTGAAGATTAAAAGATTAAAACACCTTTTTTTGGATCTGTGTGTGATTACAGAGCACAGTGCCTATGCAGGTCACAAATACTGCACTGTCACTAGAAACCCTGAATGCATTGAAGCAACAAATGAATAGCCCAGCTCTCATAACACACACCCACACATTCCTGCTGCCAGTGGCTTGGAATTAATTTGGAGTTGATATTCCTGTAGAAAAACAAAAATGCAATTTTCATACTTGGGAAAAATTCAGGGTTAATAGAATTCCCTGTAATTAACACAAGACAGAAATTGAAATTGTTTGGATTTATTTGGTATTTTGTGTCATTGACTCAAACAAGACAGTCCAAAGTGTCACCTTAATAACAAACAAACAAAGAAACTAAAAACAGTATTCTTTTATTCATTCAACTTTAGCAACCTGGAAACACTGTGCATAAGGGGGGAACACACCTTTGGATGAGGTGCAGACCCATCACAGGTCAGAGTACACATGGTCATTCACACCCAAAGTATTCCATACATCTTCTGCTGTGGTTTAGGTGTGGGAGAACATCTGGAGAAAACCTCCACAGATATGGGAAGAACTCCACATAGACAGCAATCCAAGCTCAGGATTGAACTGGGAACTCTGGTGCTCTTAGATACTCACTGTGTCACTGTGTTTCAATAAAGGGTATCAACAGGGGTTAAACTCAATTAAGCATGCTCTATCGGAAAGAATATGAACTGAAATAAGAATTAGAATGATAGTAAATTGTTCAACTTTAAGGTAAAGGAAGCAGAACATTTTTGGGACATGTCTCCCACATGCCTTTGAACAAAATCCAAATACTGTAGGGTTTGGTCTGGATTTGTGTTTTAGAAGCTTCTTTCTTCTTGGCAGTGTTTCATAAAGCAGTTTGTCTCCCATGTCTGCTTCTTTTTTGGACCCTTAACTTCCTGGTTGCTTTTCAGACTAGAATTTCCGTGTGTGATCAGTGGGTTTTGGCAAATAAAAACAAAAACTCATCATTGTACTTTAAGGTCACGTGACCCTTTAATTATATGCGGTCAGATGCCATTCAACTGATCATGTGACTTAATAAAGGCAGCTGGTTTACATACAGACTTCAAAGTAATATTAATGCAATCAAAATCTTTGATATTTTTAACAACATGGACTATTTTGCGCAAATTTGTGACATACATTTCCCATTAAATTTGTTTCCATTCACCAAAAATAACTGCACAAAAAGTCTAAAAGAGGATTGAGATCATGCAACTGCATTTTTTTTTTACCTTAATACCCAGATGCTTGTGCTACTCTTTGCAATCTTTGACCTGAACTAAACTCCATTAGCGGTCACAGACACTAAAGCTAGCAGGTGGCAGAATATGACCAGTGCACTTTAATATGCCTAATGCTTCACCGTCAGTGCAGAATTAAATCTGTAACAGTCAGCCTCACACCCTACATAACTCTGCATGAAGTAAAGATGATTTATAAAGCAGAAAAACCCATAAATCAACAATAACCAACTCAAGCAGTAATAACCACTTGCATTACAATTACTGTCAAACAGAGAAAAAAACAAAACAGGCACTTCCACTAAACTCAGCCAAGTTCCTATTAAACTGTCTTGGGAATACCGAACCTCACAAACTTCTCCTTGTAAGGGCATTTTCATGGAAACCAAAGCAGAATCATTTTGCTTTATCATTATTTTGGGGGTTTTAGTATTAAACTGCCCCAAGATACAAACAGTTCAAAACAAATATAATAATATTTTGCACAGTTTAATGCAGACTATTTGCAGCATGCATTTCCATATGATATTTATTAAGGATAAGCAACTTGACTAGATATTTCTTATGAAATATCAAATAAGTAAGCCAGAGTAAATATTCCTTAATTAGCCCCAATGGCGGTTTTTCAAAATTCTTTCTTTTAATCCTTTTATACTGAAGTATGTAGCCCAAAGCAACACAACTGGTGATTTAAGAAGATCTGGACAAGATTAGACTCAAAAGACAAAAATGACCTACCAGCTTTAATAAGTACCTTCGTGTAACAGCTTCTCTAGATGGCCTTCGCTCATGCTGTGTGAAGCACGCTGTTGTGTCCTAGCTCAGGACGAACATGGCTGAGTGTCCAGTTAGAGCACTGACCCTACACACCAGTGCACTTGATTTAAAGAGACCCTGCTGCCATGCACCCAGGGGAGGAGCACGGATTATGTCATCATCTAAATCTCAACGGCTTGTGTGATTAGAAGCGGTCAGAAATGAGAATGAGTGAGACAGTGAGGGAGGTGGAATGAGATTAGGTTTTTGTTTTTTTTCTTTTTGCACGATAAGCTCCTGATTTCAGAAGCTGAAAATCAAAGAGAAGACATGAACCTTCTCACACCGGCTCCTCTGTCTGCTTTCTGCTCATTATGCCACTTTTTCAAACGATTGCGTCATATTTTGTTATTTAATTGTAGTTCATGCACTTTTAACAGAGTAAAAGTTTCTCTTTCACACACATGCATTACGGTCATATTGTTCAGTCTCCATAGTGTACTTTAATTCCAGACATTCATGATGTGCATGAAGGTAATAGAGGAATTTCCAGCCACACACTGTATGGATATATTCTGTATATAAGTTCAGTGTCACTCATGTGACCGGATCACAATAGACAGACGGAGCTCACAAAGCCGCTGACAAAGCATGTCTTCATTCTGCCTGTTCTCTTCACTTTACTAAGCCCTACAAGGACCCTATTCAGCACAAGGACCTTCCCTCTACTGAACTGTGTCACCCTCCTCACCACCATGCTGAACAGCGTGGGGAAAAGACCATGCCTTTGTTCTATTCATCCGGGGTAGTAATTAACACAAAAACATGACACTGAGGGAGGCTCACGCAGTACAAAGCATTAGGAAAGTCATTTTGGAACGTGGTGTGTGAGCCCCGCTGCCTATTAATAGCATTTTCCTTCTTAAGATTCCTTTATACTGTATGGAGGGAACAGTAGAGGAGCACCAGTGTAGTACAATACAGAAGGAGAACAATGCAACGCTTTACATGAACATTGTTGAAGACTACGAAGGGGTTTAGTTCCAGTCTAAAGTTCTACTCCCATTTAAAAACCTCCTCTGTAATTTAGTCCCATTATAAACTGTACTATCTAAACCAGTCATTAACTTGGACATAATGAGTTTAGATGAACAGATCTCGCCTCGTCTCATCTCAGTCTCATAAACCATGCAGGTTCTCCTGTCAGCAGCACGCCTACCCCTGTAATGGTTCTCCACCTCTTTTTATCAAGGACTGAGGATGCTGAAGATGGAAGTTTGGGTTTTATCAGACCATACTTGTGCCTGTAGCAACGCTTGAAATTTTCATCAGTTGCCCCATAAATAACCTATGCTTCATTGTTTAATTCTTAAATCAGTCGAGGAGGATGGGGGAGATGATCTGCCGTCTTGGTAGAGGTACAGAAGCGAATTTTAAACTTTAGAGGTGAATTATAGAGATGTTGGTTCTGGACCTAGCTTCGATTTGGGGCTCACCCAATGCTAAATGGGTGACGCTGTGAAATGAATATTTTTTACATTTTTCCCAGAGGCTAACAAAACAGAATTTCCTCCTGTTTTGTTTGTGTCCATGTTCAGCATTGAGTGTTTGTCATGTTCCAGTCCACAGTGGTGATTGTATGTATCACGAATGTGTCATGAATGTAGACACTCAGGGATTTAAGAATTTCATAAGTATTTCTGTGTTTATCTGGCCTTCTGGTGATATATCCATAGAAAGTTCCAAACATAATACTTTTTTTTTTTTCTCAAACTAATTGTTTATAACGATAAAGTAAATGCTGATATCAACCTATTTCTGCTCTCTGAGATGCTTCAAGAGCTTTGAAATATGAAGGTGTTTATCTTCATCCACTAAAATTCTGTGTAAGATTATCCAACAGTGGGAAAAACACACATCACACACTGAAAGCCATCAGACTCACAGAGATTTCTTTATACTGATTGAAAATGTCTGATCAGTCAATTTACATTCCATGACCCATTCCATAGGGACTCTTATTTTGCAATGCCTGGCATAAGTATTCACCCCCTTTGCACAGTCCCATATTTTGTAGTGGATTTGATTTACGCACTATGCCTAACATCTGAAAATGCAATCTGTTTTTATTGTGACACAAAGGTTAATTAAACAACAACAACAAAATAAGACATTTATTGGTTGCATAAGTATTCGTTCTTTTGGATTGGCTACATCTGTAAGTCTGACCTCAAATCTGACCGGTTTCTCAGTCCCATGATTCCACCACCACCATGCTTCACTGCAGTAGGATTATGGTGTTCTCAAGGTAATTAACAATGTTTGTGTGTCTAACAAATGTAGTACTGTGCAATAGCTAAAGAAATTCCAGTTTGGTCTCATCAGATCAATCATCGTTCTCCACATCTTTTCTAATGTGGACTGTTTTTGTGAACTCCTCATGGGTAATGACTTTCTTCTCAACACTCTTCCATGCGCCCAGGTGAGAGTCTGGACTATGTTTGTCCTGTGAACAGCTCTTCTCTCTTCTAAGTCAAGGATCATTGCGGCTCCTCCGTTACCTTTGATTGCTCCTCTAACTAAATTCCTCCTGACTCTTTCACTGACTTGTCCTCCTGTAGTCGGTTCAGTTTTTTAATGATGTAATAAATGTTGCTCTGCAGGATATTTAAAGTTTGGTGGACTGAGATTTCACCATCTGTCATGATCAGAATGCATCATGGACACCATCATGCTACAGAATAAGAAACTATTGAAACACTGGCAGGAAGTCAGTTTAAAAAGGAGGACACAGCTTGTTCACACTGAGTCAGGAGATTGTTAGCAGATGTAATTAAAATGCACCCAATTTAACGACAGCCCCTGATAGGCTCGAATTTCATTATCGTTAACCGTCGCTGTAGTTTGCCCCAGAGAGACAGAGATGGCATTTATTTTATGAAACTTGCTTTTTAAACCTGATCTAATCTTTGTGTGTACAATAAAGCATAATACTAGGCTGTTATATACAGTATATTTAGTATTGTTTTGTTCTTTATCAGTAAGCTGGTGAGAAGAGTCACATATATTTAAGAAGAAGGTTTGGTTAGAATTCAGACATTATCAAGAGACACAGCTGCAACATTTAATTAAATCAGCACCAATTAAAAACTGTGGACAGATTGCACATGATATTTTTGTGGAAGAAATTACTGGCACCGAATGTATTAAAAAATATGTTCACGCATATGTGAGCACTCAGAGAAAGCATTTATATTGACTCATTCATCATTTCTACAGTATGTGAGAAAAAATCATTTAAATAAAATAATAGTTAGACATGGTGTGGATTCTATAAATGAAATGATTCTGTGTGATCACATGTCTGCTTCCTGATTCACATTCACAAGGATTAACCGTTTATTTTATTATAAATTCAATAATTCAGTAATAGGTATGGGTTTTATATATATATATATATATATATATATATATATATATACATAGATTATTAAGGCAAGGTAAGATGTCATTGCTCAAGCCCTACCACAACCACCAAGCACTGTATCATAGCTGCCCCTGCACTCTGACCCCAACCTCCTCAGCTGAGTGTGTTTATGGGAATTTTTGACCGTTCTTCTAGAAGTGCATTTGTGAGGTCAGACACTGATGTTGGACGAGAAGGTCTGGCTCACAGTCTCCGCTGTAATTCATCCCAAAGGTGTTCTATGGGGTTGAGGTCAGGACTCTGTGCAGGACAGTCAAGTTCCTCCACACCAAACTCACTCATCCATGTCTTTATGGACCTTGCTTTGGTCACTGGTGTGCAGTCATGTTGGAACAGGAAGGGGTCATCCCCAAACTGTTCCCACAAAGAGCATGAAATTGTCCAAAATGTCTTGGTATGAAGCTGAAGCATTAAGAGTTCCCTTCACTGGAACTAAGGGGCCGAGCCCTGAACTCAATGATCTGGAGGGGTGTCCCAGTACTTTTGGCAGTATAGTGTATGTGTGGTGATAATAATAAAAATATAAGATTGCACAGAATTGAGATGTATGTATGGTCTTTAGACCATAATAGCTGTTTAAAGGACTAGGGGATGACCGGGGTGGGGTTGGGTGGTGTCGGAGGTCAGGTGGGGTTTGGGTTGATGGTTGCTATAGCTTTGAGAAAGAAGCTGCATAATGTAAGAAAGAAAAAGAAAAAATTGCAGTTTTTAGTGAAGTATAGAAAAAATAATCTGGCATTATTTAGCATTAAATGCATTGTCACTATATGAACCTGAACTTAAATAGATGTCTTCAAATCATTTGATGCATTCTGGATAATGATGGTAAAATCAGAAGGAACTGTTTTTTTTATTGCTTGTTTTTTTTTTTTGTTTCTTCCTTTAATCCTGTGATGATTGCATTTCACAGTCCCTTCACATTGCCTGTGATATTTATAGAAGCATCAGAGGATGTGCCGAGAATTATTCAAAGAACTTAAATAAGAAGGTTTATAAATAGCAATGTTAATTTATTATTGTGGAAAGCTGCTCTCTTACAAACCTTTCATATTTACTGTTAAAAGTGTGAAGCTATAACTTAAGCGGCTACAACAGGAAGCAAGGAAACATGACTACTGAAAGGGAACGTTGGCAGTGACCCACAGTCCGTCCTGTCCGACTGTGCCGTTCTTGCCAAGAGGTGTTGAGGAGAGTCCAAAAGCAGCGCATTAGGCCACCATTAAGAGTACAGGAGCATATGGATGGCACAGCAGGGGTGTCTACTAAACCTGATGAAGCCTAGAGCACCTCAAATACTGTTAGGCATATTTTTGGAGAATAGTTCATAGTTTTTATTATATATATTACATTATATTTCATATATTGCATTAATATATTACATTGTGGGTGTCTGGTATTCCTGGTATTTATATCTTGGGAAATTTTCTGCTGTCATCCAGATGAAGATGAGTCTCAGGGGAGTTTTTCTCGCCACTGTCACATCTGGCTTGCTCATTAAGAATAAATTAAAATGAAACATGTATAATTTATATTCGGAATAGATATATTTGTAAAGCTTTGCAACAATATTCACTGTTAAAAGCGCCATCGGATAAAGTTACATTGAAATAAACTGAACCACTGGATCTTAAGCAGTGAAAGACCACTAAAACCAGTTAATACATATAAAACATATTCTCATTAAAGAGTGAAGGATCATTCACAGCACCGGGGCACAATTTCAAAGGAATATATACAACCTTGAACTTTTCCACCATGATGTTCACCCTCTTGGTCACGCCAATTATTTCAGTAAAGCCAGCAGCGGCTAAAGGTTACACACAAATGTCAGTCTTCAGTATCAGAACAGAGTCTTTAAGGGTTAGGCTTGCATGTAAGATTCAGAAATTTGAGCCATTACTCAGAGCCTAGATGATATAATAGCATGCCATATGCTAAGAATGGAATATATACTTTATTTTTGCGTACATTAGGAGTTTAAATGAATATTCATGACAGATTTTATATCAAGGTTAAATATTTAATAATTAAATATTATGCATTTTTAAGCATGTCAAGGCAAGTTTGTTTACTAACCTTTAGTCAAATTCTGTGCTCATTTTGTATTCTGAGCTTGAGGGTAATAAATAAATAAATAAAGATTTTTGGGAGTTCTGTGTATACGAACAGCCAGAATTGTTTAGACAGATTTAGACTCAGAAACATATTTCTTTGGGCTGTTCTACTGGCAACGCAGCAGATTGTGTATATTTGAGTCAGATGAATGCCAGACACCCATGCACAGAGCCGCAAATGTGAGATGTGACAGTGTAGCACTCAGCATTCAGCCAGCCTCAGTGCCATTACTTCATACTGTGTGTGAAATATAGCTGTCATTGATAACACTGAACTTGTGATGTGTTTTGAGAGGAGGAATGAGAACGCATGTGATGCACTTGTACATGGTGACACAAGACATAACCAAGGCACTAGGATCATTAATATTGAATTAACAGGAAAAAAACACCATACTTCAGCGGTTTATGGGAAAGGGCAGCACAATCCCACTGAGTGCTTTCGCAGGGTATTTGTGCAGTTGTTGGTTTTTCTGAAATTCAGTCTGCACAAAGTGAGAGCTTATTATTCAAATTAATAAGCCATAGCATGACCATCTCTTTGTTGCAAAGTCCACTGGTTTAAATGGTTCCTTTATGATAGGATTCACCCAATTAAACACAGTTGGCCTAGACTCATCCGAGCAACCCATCCCACCACACTAAGCATGAATGGGCTAATAATGATGAATCAACTCTCTTTTTCTGCCCATGTTTGTCTTTTCTCCAAGCCACAAGCTCTGTGGACACAATTAGTAAATTGATGGCCTGTGCTAAATTGCTCTATTCATTTGGTAGGTGGGAGGGCACGCTCAGCAGATGGCAAAGTCTCCCCTGGTCCCAGTGCTCACCCACACAGCTGGACCGTGCACGAAGAAGCACGCGTCTGAAAACTCGCAACCATCAGTCTTTTTCAAAAGGACTGCCCCAGCTGGGGCTTCCAGGGCTTTTCCCAAGGGTTACATTTCTCCACGCTACATTATAGACTTCACATGGTAATGAGTCTGAATGGAAACCAAATGAAGTGACAGACACGTCACTGCCGAGGTGAATCAGGAGGTAGGAAGCACAGGGATGAGTTGGGGACTGAACAGAATGTTCCAGCATGACTCAGCCGTATCGATTATAGCCGCATCATGCCCCATGTTGTGCCACATCAGACCTGGATGTCATATGTGAAAAACGAGGGAGCCGCCAGCATCTGTATGGGGGTCTGTTGGGCACATATGGGCACACATTACAGTCCCAACCCCCACTATAATCACAAAGAAGGGCATCACAGGAACCCATCTGGCATCGGAATCTGTATTAGAGAGCACACATGTTTGGATAATTGAGACAATGGCACGTGCAGAGCTGATTTAAAATGTTAGTGAGGAGAAAGCAGTGTATATGACCGGCTTAGATTCAATGCAAAACACTCAATTTTTTTTCCCAGCAAAACCATCAAAGTAAGAACAGATACTCTTTGTCTCTCTCTCTTTTTTCTTTCTCTCTTACTCTCTTTTTCTCTTTCAGCATAACCAAAGGGACTCCAGGTTCCTCTAACAGAGTGCTAGTGCTGGTGTGGAATATAAAGTAGCCCTCCTAAGAAATTCACGAGAGCACACACACACACACACACTAGCCATGATCTTCAAGTCCAAACTATCTAACAAACATACTGCAGCTTGT
Source organism: Hemibagrus wyckioides (assembly GCF_019097595.1). Taxonomy (NCBI): domain Eukaryota; kingdom Metazoa; phylum Chordata; class Actinopteri; order Siluriformes; family Bagridae; genus Hemibagrus; species Hemibagrus wyckioides. Next base: position 26,159,774 of record NC_080722.1, on the reverse strand, counting down.
ATGTTATGTATACCTTATGATCCACATAAGCACATAGCCTGTGTTATATTTCCAGAGAAGAAACATGAGTCTTAAATATATACCTGAATGACATTGTGTCCTTGCTGCTAAGAAGATAAAGTATACCCCAGGACAGGTTAGGTGCATGTACATTTGTCATTACTGCGTAATATGTAAGGACAGCGGACATCACCGTAGATCACAACAGCCCTTATTGAATGTTTAAGGGAGGAAAAAGCCATGCTGAATGCTTTATCAAAATCTGGTGAATTAAAATCAGTGATTAATTACAGTGTGTACCTGGGCACTGTGTAAGTCGTACCTCAGCACTATGGGGGCTCATTTCTTTACATTTCTTTACAACTTTAGTTACTTCATTTCTCACTCCAGAGCTTATTCTGTTTTTTGTGTTTTGTTTTAACACATCTTCAGAATCATTAAACTTTAATAGATACAGTCTCCATGCACCTAAGTCACCTTGCTTTGTTGAAAGGCGCACTGCGAATCTCACTCTACTTTAGAGAAGATGAATCAGCATTATGAATGTGCACTATGGATCAGACTTATAGACAAACCGAGCTTGTTTAGATCATATGTGTGTGTGTTTATAGATGTTTGTCCAATCTAACATAGGATTTGGTCTTTGCAAAAATAAATAAATAAATTAATTTAAAAAAAAAGCAAGGCGGGTTTCTCTTTTTTCACCCCCAACATAACACCACCACCACCCCCCGCACCCCCAACGCCCCCCCCCCCGCAAGCCTTGTCTTCTCTGTGAGGTACGTGTCCATGGTGCTGAAAATCGAAACGAACGCCGCTTTTTTATTTCACGGCACATGCCTTTCGTCTTTAAGAAGTTGAAATGAAGATCGCTCCTAAAATCAGTTTAAGACTACACTTCTCAAAAAAAAACAAGAAAAAGAAAATAGGATGATATCTTATTTTGAGATTTTGACTAAGAGGACTGTCTGATTTTCCTCGACAGAAAGACGAATAAAGGTAACCTTTGATTGCAACAGGAGGAAAGCGAAACCTTCCCATGCGCGCGCGCGCACACACACACACACACACACACACATACACACCAATTGAGAGAGAAATGACTTAGCTGGACAATGCAAAAGCGCTACCTTCTCTGTCACAAAGCTGGATCGCATCCAAGCTCAGATTCTTCATCACGTCCTCGCACGGGCTCGTGGGGCTGCTCACACTGCGAGCCACGCGTGGCACCTCCATTTCTTCACTGATGATATCCCAACAGCAGATCCGGCACTGAGCGGCTCGCCTTGCCTTCCTCCTCTGTCCCCTACCCGGCTTTCTCAATGCATGACGTCAGCAAGTCGTCAGGAGGGCTTTGTGGTAAGGATGGGCTGTGCACTGGTACACCAGCTAGGACACTCCTGTAGCTTATAGCAGCACTGCTCACTCAGTTAGTTACTAAACAATGGATGTTCTATTAACCCAAAGTCATGCCGTTAGCCCTTTAAATTTTATGGTATATATTAATTCAATCATGTTGCAGCAGTGTAATGCATAATATCAGCAGCAGCTAATGTTCACATCATCCATCAGCATCAGAATGGGAAAACTCTGATCTCAGTGATTTTGACCATGGCATGATTGTTCATGTTCGACAGCCTTCTCTGAGTATTTCCTGGTGATCTCCTGGGATTTTCACACAGAACAGTCTCTAGAGTTTACACTCAGGATATACAGGAAGTAGGAAATTGTGTATCTAACTTTATTTCTTGTACATGTGTGGAGCTCTGCCTTCACATTAAACCATTTTTTTCGATAGTGCAACTTTAAATCTTTTAAAGAAAATAACAAACATATATATATATATATATATATATATATATATATATATATATATCTTTATAAGAAAATGAGTTCATTCAGTGCTACTCTGAGGAAGGATATGGTGTGATTTTGGATATACTGATAGCGTATCATGGAGTAAAGATTATCTCTAAAAACACACCAGGAATGTTTGGAAGACAAAACTATTCCAGATTAAAGGATGTAAGGAGCGCTGTAAGAGCAGAGCTGTGTTCATACACACACCAATCCACTTTCTACTTCTGGACTTCCTGTAGATCCTGAGTGACCCATGTCTTGTCCAATCAGAGGCAGACAAACTATAACTACCTTTTCCACTTTGTCTGAAGTTTCCTTTTGTTTTCGGATTTGTTATTTTGTTTTGCTCTTCTCAGCCACCGTACAGAATGAATCAGCAGTAGTTCTGTGGTGAAAACCAGTCAGAGGAAAATGGTCATATTAGACCAAGCCAACTAGAAAGATTGTGTAGGATAGGACACTATTTACAACTTAGAACTGTGGTGAGTGAAACGGCATCACAGCATGCACAAAACATCACACTTTGATATTTTATGGATGAGCTACAACAGCGGAAGAACACACTGGGTTCCAGTCCTGTCAGTCATCAGCAAGAATCTGAGGCTATCATGGGCACAGACTCATTAAAACTAGACTGTTTAAGATAAATAATACTGTCCAGTTTCAGATCCTGTGCCCACTGTCTGTCTGTCTGTCTGTCTGTCTGTCTGTCTGTGTATCTATCTATCTATCTATCTATCTATCTATCTATCTATCTATCTATCTATCTATCTATCTATCTATCTATCTATCTATCTATCTTTATTCATAAAAACAAAAAAATGACTAATATTTACCTGATCATTTTGTGATTATTCACAATAAAACTTTCTTATAGAAACTAATTTATAATCTAATGTGTTTTATGTTCTATAGGTAGCGTCAAGTAGGTTTATGTAAATGAGTCACTTTCATAAAACACTTCTCCACAATCAAACACACATTTACTTAACCCCTTATACTACAGTGTGTATGCCTTAAAATAAAATATTCTCTCTACATTTACTTACATTTAAATATCTGTCATTTCTAGACACACAATCAACACAAAGGTCTTTCTCAAACAAACCCTGGACATGACACACAGGACACACACATTCATACACACACAGCTGAGTGCAATTAACAGCCATTAATTTACCCACCGGCATGTTTTAGGAGGAGGGTAAAGTGTGGCGGAAACTGATGAAGAGAGAGAGAGAGAGAGAGAGAGAGAGAGAGAACATGAAGGGAGAACTTCACACAGAAGGAGCTCAGGATAAAACTGAGGACACAGGAGCTGTTTTTTATATATTTAAAAATTTTGGTGGTATCCAAAATAAGTGCTGTCCAGTACTCTTCATGCTTCTCGTGTTCACCTGGAGATTCACATGTGGAGATTTAGCATGTTCCTATCTACGTTATTAACTGATCTTGTTTGTTTTAGTTAAATTAGCATAACATCATAAATAACTCCCTCTCTCTTTATTTCTGTGTTGGTCAGTAAAACAAAATGCTGAATTCCTCTGAAGACAGCTGTTTCCTCAAACTGCAGTGTGACCTTGTAACATCAGCTCCACATTCTCTGCTGAACCACAGACATGTGATCGTCCTCTCCAAACAGCCCTAAAGGATGATAAGATGACCTCTCATTAACGAATTTATTTGTTATCCTGTTCAGGGTTGGAAGATTATCCCAGGAATGCACACAGTCTTTTATTTAATTACACCGAGAAGATCTATTTGATGTGAATATCCACTGTAAATGTAGTGAGAAATGTTTGTTCTGCTTCTGGATGGTTGAACATGGTGGAGAGATTAGCTGTGGAAGAGAACTGAATTACATTGACTTCTTATGTAACAAGATTACTGGCCATCTGCCTCTAGCATGAGCTTCAGCTCCAACACTGGGGCAATAACTGAACTGAGTAACTGAATGAGTTTCATTCTTATAAATAGCGGCATTGTACATCTCATGTGTTTAAACAACCTGTCTCTGTTTAGCACACAACACCTGAGAGATCCAATAAGTACTACTGATCCAGAACATTCTACTGATCCTGATAGTTTTTCTGATCCTGAAAGTTCTACTGATCTAAAACATACTACTGTTCCAGTAAGTTCTACCGAGCCTGAACATTCTACTCATCCAGAACATTCTACTGATCCAGAAACTTCTAATGATCCAGAAACTTCTATTGATTCTGAACATTCTACTGATCCAGAAAGTTCTATTGATTCAGGACGTTCTACTGATCCTGAAAGTTCAGCTGATCCAGAACATTCTACTGATCCTATAGTTATACTGATCCTGATAGTTTTTTTGTTTTTTTTAATTCTGAATGTTCTACTGATCCAGAAAGTTCTACTGATCCTGAATATTTTACTGATCATGAACATTCTACTGATCCAGAACATTCTACTGATCCAGGAAAGAGATGAGGATTTTGTCCTGAAATTCTACCCAGATTATCCTGAATTATCAAATTAATCCAACTGCATGGCAAATGCAATCTATCTGAGCATCTCAATGCTTATACATGACAACACTTCTCCACCGTGGTGTTAGATAACTTGCTGTCATCACCCCAAAACTTTGGAATTCACTCCTCCTGAATCTTTAGAATATCACCTTTATCTCTTTATTTCAAAACACTTTAACTTCTCTATATCTTATCTTCTATATTTAGATGATTGCTCTTTGTTTGTCTTACCATTTTTGTTGTGTTGTTGTCCTTGAGTGTATGGATTGATCTGTTTTTCGTTCTGCTCGGTGCTTCTGCTTATTGTAGTTTGATTAGTGTTCTCCCATACACTGATCAGCCATAACATTATGACCACCTGCCTAATATTGTGTTGGTTCCCCTTTTGCTGCCAAAACAGCCCTGACCTGTCATGGCATGGACTTCACTAGATCCCTGAAGGTGTGCTGTGGTATCTGGCACCAAGATGTTAGCAGCAGATCCTTTAAGTCCTGTAAGATGCGAGGTGGGCCCTCCATGGATCGGCTGGTTCGGATTGAGATCTTGGGAATTTGGAGGCCAAGTCAACACCTCAAACTGGTTGTTGTGGTCATCAAACCATTCCTGAACCATTTCTGCTTTGTGGCATGGTGCATTATCCTGCTGAAAGAGACCACAGCCATCAGGGAATATCGTTTCCATGAAAGGGTGTAGATGGTCTGTAACAATGCTTAGGTAGGTGGTACGTGTCAAAGTAACATCCACATGGATGGCAGGACCCAAGGTTTACCAGCAGAACATTGACCAAAGCAGGACACTGCCTCCGCCGACTCGCCTTCTTCCCATAGTGCAAGGGTGGCAAACCTGTTCGGGATGAGCCAAAAAATACATTTAGCATTGCAAATGGCAACACAACAGATGTGCAAACAACGGTATATCAGAATAACTTATATGCCTAATTAATAACACAATAGTTTTCATGGATTTAAACCAGCCTACCTCCTTTTACTTGACTCAGTGGGACCCCGAACCCCTGATCTTTTTTAGGTCTGGCTTGTACTCAGTTGTGTCTATTTGTAGTAAATCTTTCACACGTGTGTCAGTAACAACAGAGTGATGCTTTGATTTCACTTGTTTCAATGTTGAAAAAAGTGAGTCACAGATGACCCAAACATTGACAATAGTTTGTGTGCAGTCTGTTTGACATTGGGATATCTCTCAACTGGCACAATCTTCCAAAACTCCACGGTTCCTTCCTTCAGGACATTTTTAAGTCTGTCATCCTCAGAAAGTTCCATCATTTCAAGCTGCTTCATCTTCCACTAAAGAGGCTTTTAATCAGTCTGATTCAGCTGATTGGCTTGATCAGAAATGTTATCTGTGGTCTTTTTTGTCATAGGTTGGAGAATCTGTCCCCAAAGATTTTCAAGATTTTCAAGCAGTGTAGCATACCATGCAGTACTCCCTTTTACAACCTCTGCTGCTTGTCTACTTGCCTTCAACAAGGATGGAAAATGTGTGAAGTCTCTCTTTTGTAGAAGTGTCTTTGTCACAATGCAAGCAGAGCCAGAACTCCAGAGGGAGCCATTCGCCCGAGTATTAACTTTACGAACTCACTTCCGGTTTATTTGGGTATTTATACAGCGTGCTCCCTCTGTTCAAACGCAAAGTATTGTATCTGTGTGTTACATACCAAGCCTTGCTGTTATTCTGTCGAGATTTCTACATGTATGACCCTTACCTGTTCCATAGTGACTTCAAGTTTCTGTTTTGTGTTTCGGTTTTGTTTCCTAGTATTTGCTTTCCGGTTTTGACCTTTTGCCTTGCCTTCTTGACTATGATTATTGCCTGCTGTGTTTAAATAAAGATCTGCATATGGATTCAGACACTCCTGCCTTACAGTCTTGAACAGCTTGAGTTTGTTGACAAATGTGAAAACACTCCGCACCAGGTCAGGCAGCATCTTTAACTTCCCTTGCAGATCCACATTCAGTCCATTCAGATATCCATCTGCAATCCACTGGGGATCATGTAGCTCAGGATAGTCCTGATGTTTCTCAGCGAGGAACAGCTTCACCGGATTCAAAAGCTCAAAGAAACCAGCGCAGTAAAGAAGCAGATCAGATCTTCATGTTCTTCAGATTTTTGAACCGTCACACAGCTCAGCACAGGTTTCATGATATGGTCTATCTGATGAACCTTTTTTAGATACCAAGTGCTCTTGATGGATAATGCAGTGAAATGTCTTTCTCAAATCCCAACATGGCTGGAGCTCCGTCCATGACTATTGCTGTTAGTTTTGATAACTGCAGATTTGCTGAGACAACAGTCATCAGTGTCTCTTTCAGATCGATGCCACGAGTTCTGTCTTTCAGTGGCACAATGTCAAGCAGCTCTTCCTTAATTGTGCAGTCTTCTGTCACAAACCGTACAAATAGTGGCAATTGTGGCTTGTCTTGAACATCGCAAGATTCATTCAACGCAATGCTAAAATAGCGGAAGATCTGATAATAAATGCGTTTCCACTGAACTGTCAATGTCCGATATTTTCTGTTCAACAGTGTGCCGTGACAACTGAAGGTCCGTTACTGAATGTTTCAAATTTTCATTTTTGGAACAAAGAATAGCAACAGCACCAATGAGGCATTCTCCTTCAAGGTATGGCTTTTTTGGATGAACCAGGATGGACTTCTTCAGCAGTTTGAGCAACAGTAGCTCGTCTGTTGGATCGGATCACACGGGCCAGCCTTCACTCCCCACGTGCATCAATGAGCCTTGGCCGCCCATGACCCTGTTTACCACTGTTCCTTCCTTGGAACACTTTTGATAGATACCGCTCTGATCCAGTGGTCTAGCCATCACAAAAGGAATTAACTTGTAATACATCATCAGTGCAGAAGCACATAGTAGAGTTTCTACACATTTAAATCTAAATGCTAAATTAAATATTTTCTGACTTTTAACATCACAGGTTTCCTTTCCATTGTGTCCAGGCTTTAACCACGAGTTTATGGTCAAATTTGATCACTGCAGGGCATTTCATACTTTTTCCTCCACATTCATTAAGATACTGACAAGAAAGCAAGGCAATACCTTCAGTATATGCTGCCTGCATTACTCTTTCTTGGAGCTGCCAAAACACTGAGCTGAATGGATGTGAATTAAACGTATTCTCTACTCTTCATGAAACATCCAACAATAAGTTATTCTTGGAACGAAAATGCTGTTACCTTTACTTAAGCTCGGTTGATTTAATGACTAAAACCATGCATAAAAATATCTATTGAACGCTGTTTGCCCTTTAACAAGTGATTTCCTTGGACAACACATCCAAGGAAAAGATCATAAATAACCTTGTTGTATTGACGGGTTTTGTGATGATAAGCCGTTCTCCCAGTGAGCTTCTAGCGTTGTTTTCATTCATAAAGCCAGGTGACTATTTTAAATATACAGCCTTGCCTTTGTTTCATGAATTTATGCGCGACTTAAAGATTTTTTTTCTGCATGAACCCATGACAAAGTCTATCCAATTTATAGCATATAGTTAACACAGTATTCGGTTCCTTTACTGGTACAAATAACCACATCCCTTCGGCGAGAGAAACCTGGTGTATCTGGTGGCTATGAGAATTTTTGCCTGAGGTTTCAAGGCTGTTTAATTTTTAAACGTTTCCTACGGAGCCTTCAATCTGGCATTCCTGTGGTTAAACAGTCCAGCCGGGAGAGTGCTGCTGTGTTCCTGAGGAAGACGAGCTTAGCTGGCTGACTAGTCACATGTAATTAGGCACGCCGACATAAATCACGCCAGACATGCAGGAAGATCTTCAGTGGTGGTCTTACGCTTGGGTGTAGAGCTCGGTGCAGTGGTAGCATGGGGGAAGTGTGTGTAGGTATGCAGAAGCAGCGGTAATCCAGTCTGTAGATTAATGCCTGGGGTGCAGACTGCTCCCAGAGTAGGGTCATTCAGCTCTACCAACCCCCATCTTCTCTCTCTTTTTCTCTTTTTTCTCTCTTTTTTTCTCTCTCTTTAACTGGCTCTCTCTGTCTCTTTTCTTTTTTCCCCCATTAAAATCCTTCACTGAGCCCCGATGATTATATTACAGGCCTAATATACTCCCATTTGTTTTATTTGGTCCATTAGAGGGTGGTGGACTGAAAAATGGCTTCACAGCAGATCCTGATACAGTGATGCATCTATTCCCGAAAGCTATTCATAGAGTTTCCAAAAAGTGTGTGTGTGGGGGGGGGCAGTAGATAGAGACACATGGACATATGTAAGCACAACAGTGATGAAGGCAGGTGATTTTGAGGCAGGGGGTTTAATGTTAATCTGCTGCTGCAGGCTGTGGACTTCAGCTCCTCCCACAACACACAGGCACATGATCCCATCATGATTCAGCATCACTGACACCAAGAATGGACACAAAAATACCATTATTGAGCATTTTTCCTGCAGTATTATAGACCGTGTACTAAAAAACTAACAGGATTTAATGATTCCTCTGAGTTGAACTGAGTAAAAACATGCAGTATTGATGCTGCAGGGAATAAAATCATGGTTTTATTTATGGCAGCATTATTATTATTATAATTTTTTTTTATTATAGAAAAGCATATGCTTAAGTGCTTTATTCTTCTTATACCACATTTACTTTTTAATTTACATATTGAAAAAAAACACGTTTTATCAATTTGTACTTACATTTAATGTTGTAGAACATTCTGGAAACAAGCCTGATTCTAGTACTACTATGTTACAGCAGCTTCTCCACCAGCCTCTATTTCTCTCTCTTTATTGAATAGGACAAAAAAGCATGGCTCACTGTGTTAGCAAGACACAACAATAATAATAATAATTCCTCTGATTTGATGATGTCAGAAAATATAAAGCAGCAGATTCATCTCTGAATGTTCTGAAGTTCCTTCCTTCCTTCCTTCCTTCCTTCCTTCCTTCCCCAATTTCCTCCCACCAGTACATTCTGCTTCCACAAAGATTCCAGCAAAACAGCCAAACCTCTGCACCCTTCTGCCTAACAGGGAAGTTTAATACTCAAAGTGCTATCTGCCCTCTGTTCCATACAAGAACTCACTGATACACATGACTGGCTAGTGTCTCTGAAAGAAGAGAAGAGAAGGTGTGCCATCCCTCCCACTGTGAGAGTATTTTTATACATATATGCTGGTTTCTTTCCTCAGTACAAAGGCATATATTGGCCAAACAGCAGCTCTAAACTGGACTAAAATTGTGTATGTGGTGTGTGTGTGTGTGTGTGTGTGTGTGTGTGCCCTGTGATGACACCCTGTGCCTCGAATCCCCTGGGATACACTCCAGGTTCCCTGTGATCCTGTGAATATAGATGGATGGACAGACGGACAGATGGATGGATGGATGGATGCATGGATGAATTATTTGATATGTCCACAATATTATAATAAACACTTTACTTCACTATAAACCTATGACTTGCTTTGCAGCCAGAAACCACTGTCAGAGCTGCTGTTATAGAAAATAAATCAACACCTACTGACTAATCAGGATTAAAAATTCAACAGTTCTGCAGTATAACAGATTTATTATAACAGAAATGTTTGCTATAGAAACAGACGAAGATTAATATAAAGCTTTCATCAGTCATTTAAGTCAAGTGAGTCATTTCTTTTTCATTAATAATAACACGATCCTGAACCTTTCATCCATCTACATGTAAGTATCTAGCACTTCTCCAACACAAATGTTTGTCAGCTGCATTTAAACCATTGCTATGAAGATGTAACGTATATCCGCCATAACTGTACTTAATTATTATATAAACACATATGTCAGCTAAAATAACAGATCTGTAATAGACACTTGGTGAAGATTTGTCTCGAGGCTGAGTGAGTGTGCTGTTAGTTCATAACGATAAGTCAGGCTTCTTCATTATTTCTTAAAAAAGACATTAATATGACATAATACTACATATGATCTTTCAACATAGGCATTTCATTCATGAATCATTTACGCAATGCTTATTATGCCTTTATTAAGGCTTTTGCAAGTTAAAAATGTTACCACTCCATACATTTGTCTTTGTTGTGCCATGTTGTGATCTCTGAGCTTTGTCTGACTCGACTCATTATATTGAAGTACTATTACAGCTGTGTCACTTTCCGTGTGCCGCGAGGCAGCCGACCACACACGCTAGCTGATGTTAGGACAGCACAGATGTGTCAGTGATGTCAGCGAGTCAGACAGTGACAGAATTAAAATAGGTTGTTGAGACGAGAGATTGGTATCTCGGTATCCTTTCAAAGTAATGGCAAAAAAATAAAATCAGTTGCATTGCTTACTCTTCTATTGTGATTACGTTAACATATTATAATAGTCTCTTACAATATGAAGCATGTGAAACATTCTTTCTGGGGTTATACTGCAATTAAACAACAAATATATCAAAGCACAGGCTGGTCTGGTTTGCTGTATGGAGCAGCCACAGGAGGTTTAGAACTGGTTATGTAATCATGAGAGAGCATCACCATCCCACCATCTGAGCTTCCTGTAGTGATGCTTTGATCGCATATTCTTCATCAGATCAGATTTTCTGCTCCTAAAGGCCCATTTTAGTTGAACTGATAACAAATGTAAACACCTTTTCCAATAAACTTTAAGTCAATCAGCCAAAATAGACAAAAGAATCGCACTGAAATTGCATTAAAGGATAAATAGTGTTCCATTGTGTTCAAGTGACTTTATATTATAAACGCCAATCGAGGTTAAGATCTGATTTGTCAGGCATTCAGGTTTGTTGACAGAGTGACCAGACACCGATATCCCAGCGTGACCTCATGCCTGTGTTACCTTATGGTGCTCCTTTTCAGTGATGCTGTCACAGCTTGACCTACAGGAGTCCCTGATTGTGCTCTGATTATAATGAGCACAGTGCATTTCAGGATACGATTCATTTCACCACATTTGTCTTTACACTGAGTTTCAGCTATGAAGATTTACATGTACATTCATGGCACAAAGCAGCTTTACAGAAATCTGGAGATTAAATCCGGATCCCTATTGAGCAAAGCTAGAGGCGAGAGTAGCAAGAACAAAAAAGAGCAAAAAATCCTTGAGATCAGATGAGGAAGAAACCTGAAGAGGATTCAAACAGGAGTCCATCCTCTTCTAAATAGTGTGATTAGGAGTCAATACTCTTCCAAAACTGTAAACTATAAAGTTCGGAATGTGTTGAAAAGTACAATCTAAATTCTATAAATATAGTGTAATAGATATATTTGTAGTGTAACTATAAATAAAGTGTCAAGTTATCTATAGAATAATGAATGAGGCTTGGGTCTACAGTTTGAAGCTATTTTAGTTATAAGAGCATGGCTAACTGATTCTCATTGTTAAAAAGTGCAGGATGGAAGCAAGTGTATGAACTGGTACATGATACACAAGCATGATGTAGTCCTGACAAGTGAAAGCTACAAGGCGGGGTTTGATTAACATCCATCTTCATCAGTCTTCATCAGTGACTTATGTAACCTCTCCGGATCCTACTAACACCTGCTCCAAGCAGGTCTCGAACCCGGGTCTCCAGCATGGGAGGCAGGCACTCTAACAAGAAGGCTAAAGACTGCAGGCTCTAGTATCAGTCGCTAGTTCGCCTCCTGAGATCAGGGGAGTGAAGTTTACCTGCACAGCACCTACCGCTGGCCTCCGTTACACTTATATTTCAGAAGACATTTTAATGATTAAACAGGTAAACAACTGACAGATTGAGAGTCTCATTCACATACTAGTGGCTCTGGGGTAAAGCTGGGACTGGAATTCACTTCAGGAGAAATATGAGAACTGGAACAGAATGTTTTACAGCAACAGTGTGTTTAAAAAATAAAATAAAATAAAATAAAAAAAGATTATATTAAATAAAATAATATTAATTAATAAATAAATAAATAAATAATAATAATAATAATAATAATAATAATAATAATAATAATAATAATAATAATAATAATAATAATAATAATAAACACATACGTAGTGATTTGTGAAAACCTGTTGGATGAATTTTCAGGGGTAGGAGGTACAGGTGGTATGTAGGAAGCAGGGTGTAGGGGGCATGGTGTAGGAGTGGAACATCTCTACTTTAAAAACACACATATATTCCACCAAAACAATGTCTGCTTGTTTTTATTTTAATTATTGAATTTTGCCTACGCTATCAACAGTACCTCCCTATATGCCTCATGTTCTTTTAGAAGAACTTGAACATCCACATAGCAGTAGAAACTGCCTAAAACCTCGCTAGCTTTTACCTCAGACAGTTCCTATCACACTGCGAAGATGATGATGATGATGATGTACTTTTTATCAGTTCAGATATAATCAGATCTCAGCTGTCAAAATGTCCTCGATGCTCCTGTGCCACAGTCGAGAATGTAATAAATGCGATTTTCTTCTTTTTTTTCATGTATAGAGCTGACCAGAATTTAAAAAGACTATAGCATTACTTGGCCATGTTGAGCAGCACACAGCACTGCGTGTTCCTTCAACACTGTAGGTGTTAATTGAACTCCGGGGAATTTGCTGTGAAGACACTTCATGCTGATGCATGACTGCTCCCTAATGAAGCTGCTCTGGACTGAGTTCAGTCTAATCCACGTGCCTCAACGCTAGAACAACACTTCTTATTTACCCACAATCCCTCCCTGCTGTTTATTTTAGTTTTCAGGAAAATGTAGTTAGAGAGATTTAACCTTTGCATGGTCTGGATGGTCATATAGATTGAAATGTATCAGATAATAAAGATAAAAGATAATTAAGATATATGTTTATATTGAAATATCTCATAGTCATAGTCAGATTTTGTTGCAGATCCTTGAATTAATATTAACAGAGCCAGAGCTTCTTTTCTGACTCATTATTTTTTAGTGATATTCAATGAGAAGTCTAATATCTACAGCCTCAACACTCCAGAATGCAGCGATACGACATGTTTACGACTCGAATCTTGGCTAGTCAGAGTTCTACGCCGAGCATGATGGCATTGACGGAGGTGTGATTATAAATAAATGTTGAATCTTTGGATCCTGATCTGTTTAATCAGTGCATACAGATACAGAGTCATGAGACTCAAACACACTAAAGTGCTGCTGCATCGTTCTCTTGCAGTCAAATTCAAAATTCATTACAAAATAAATCTTGGATGCTGTTAAAAAGCATTTATTAGCATTTGTTAGGTGTATTCCGGGAGCCAGGGCACCGGACATTGCAGGTAATCTTAGGGTCCTAGGCAAGCACAGGTTCTCCAAGATAGTTTTCCATGTAGGAGCTAATGATATACGCCTTCGTTCAGCGTTCTTTGTTTAACAGAAACATGGATTAAACAAAACGAGTACGTAGCATTAAATGAAGCTTGTCCGCCTGCCTATAGCTATATACATCAATCGCGTCTAACAGGCAAGGGGAGGAGGTGTCGCAGTTATTCATGATAATAAGCTAAGCGCCACACAAAAACCCAGACATCAATTCAACACATTCGAAGTTCTTTATACTAACCTAACGTATGCAAGTACTAATAATAAGTTCACAGAGTCAGTTCCACTAATTGTTATTTACAGACCTCCAGGGCCATACTCTGAATTCCTCAGTGAATTTGGAGATTTTACTTCAAACCTTGTTGTTTCTTTAGACAAAGCATTAATAGTAGGAGACTTCAACATTCATTTTGATAAGCCAGAAGACCCTCTAAGAACAGCAGGTGTGTCCATCTTAGATTCATTAGGTGTTAATCAAAATGTAATAGGACCCACTCATAATGGAGGTCACACTCTGGATCTCATTTTTACATTCGGATTAAATATAGAAAACAGAGTCACTCTTCCACAGTCGGAAGCTATCTCAGATCATGATCTAGTTTCATTTAGAATGCGTCTTAGTCACGAGATGCGCAACTTGCTGCATTACCGTATGAAGCATATATTTACGTCTGCTACTGCAGAGAGATTTACTGATAGTCTCCCAGAATTATCACACATGATTGATTCACCTTCTGACCCTACAGAACTTGAACAGGCGACTGATTACTTGGAGTCATTATTTCGGAACACCCTAGACACTGTAGCTCCACTTAAAAGGAAAAAAATTAAAGACAAGAAACTAGCACCCTGGAACAACGACCAAACACGAGCTTTAAAACAATCAGCTAGGAAACTAGAGCGTAAATGGCGTCAAACTAAATTAGCAGTATTCCAGATTGCATGGAAGGAAAGCCTTCTGAGATACAAAAATTCTCTTAGTGCTGCTAGATCAGCGTATCTCTCTGCCCTAATCGAAGATAACAAAAACAATCCAAAATTTTTATTTAGCACTGTAGCAAAACTAACTAGGAGTAAAACCACTGTAGAAAAGCGCACACCATCTACATTTAGCAGCAATGACTTCATGAATTTTTTCAATGAAAAAATTGACAATATCAGGAAAAAAATTCAGACTATTAATTTAAAACCATATTATTTGATAGATAATCCTTTAGATAATATAACTATTTCTGATCAGAGCTTAGAGTGCTTCACTCCACTTCAAGAGCCTGATCTAATTTCACTAATTTCTTCTTCAAAATCTTCTACCTGCATCCTAGATCCTTTACCCACATCTTTCCTTAAACAGATATTACCAGCAGCTACTGAACCCCTTCTAAAAGTAATTAATTCTTCTCTAAGCACTGGCTATGTACCTAAATCTTTTAAGCTAGCAGTTATCAAACCCTTGATTAAAAAACCGGACCTCGTCCCCGGTCAGCTGTCTAACTACAGACCGATATCAAACCTGCCCTTTATCTCCAAGATCCTAGAAAAGGCTGTAGCACAGCAGTTATGTTCAGACCTGCATAGAAATAACATTTATGAAATGTATCAGTCAGGATTTAGACCTCATCATAGCACAGAGACAGCACTGGTTAAAGTGGTCAATGACCTGTTACTGGCTTCTGACCAGGGTTGTGTCTCCTTACTGGTGTTACTTGATCTTAGTGCAGCTTTTGACACCATTGACCACACTGTTCTACTTGATAGACTAGAACATGTTGTTGGTGTTAAAGGAACAGCCCTCTCCTGGCTCAGGTCTTATTTAACTGACCGTTATCAGTTTGTAGATCTAGATGGTGACTTCTCCATGCATACCAAGGTTATGTTCAGTGTTCCACAAGGTTCTGTCTTAGGCCCACTGCTTTTCTCCCTATATATGTTACCCCTTGGTGCAATTATTTGTAAACATGGTATTAGCTTCCACTGTTATGCAGATGACACACAGCTATATGTTTCAGCTAAATCAGATGAGAGACACCAGCTTATTAAGATAGAATGTGTAAAGGATATTAGACATTGGATGGCCACTAACTTCCTCCTGCTTAATTCGGACAAGACAGAGGTGCTTGTACTAGGACCACAGGCAGTTAGAAGTGAGCTTTCTGATTACAGAGTAACGGTGGATGGTCTTTTGGTTTCATCTTGTCCAGCAGTAAAAGATCTTGGTGTGATTATTGATTCTGGTCTTTCATTCGAAGCTCATGTAGATAATATCACTCGGGTAGCCTTCTTCCATCTTAGGAATATCGCTAAGATAAGAAATATGATGTCACTTCATGATGCAGAAAAATTAGTTCATGCATTTGTTACCTCTAGGTTGGATTATTGTAATGTCTTACTGTCTGGATGTTCCAGTAGGAGCAGGAACAAGCTCCAGTTAGTCCAGAATGCAGCAGCTAGAGTCCTCACCAGAACCAGAAGATATGAACACATCACTCCTATTTTAGCCACACTACATTGGCTCCCAGTCAAATTTCGCATTGATTATAAAATACTGTTAATAACCTATAAAGCACTAAATGGTCTCGCACCGCAGTACCTGAGCGATCTTTTAGTCTTTTATGATCCGCCACGCCTACTCCGATCAAAAGGTGCTGTGTACCTCAAGTAGCAAAGGCTACAGCAGGGGGCAGAGCTTTCTCTTTTAAAGCCCCACAGTTATGGAACAGCCTTCCAATTAGTGTTGGGGATTCAGACACAGTCTCAAAGTTTAAGTCTAGGCTGAAGACACAGTCTTCAGTCTACAGTCTTGTTTAGTCGAGCTTTTAATGTATAGTTTTCTTAGGTAAAGGAGCAGATCTGGAAGGTTCATGGTCATAGAGTGTTTGGTGTACTGGGTGTACTGTGTTTGGATGCTGTCATCTTACCACCCTCACAAGTCGCTCAGGTTTGCTGACTGTGAAGTGGTTGGATGCTTTATGTCCCGGGAAGCCTTCATGTCTGTGACCTTCTGGCTCTCCCTTTTAGTTATGATGTCATAGCTAGTCTTGCTGGAGTCCCTGCCTGCACTTTACACATAATTCTACTTTGTCTTTAAGCATCACATGATCAGAAACTTAATATCTTTCTCTCTCTACCTTCTCTGTGGAGCTATACACCCCACTCCTGAGCTCCCAGTGTTTGCCAGTTTCCAGTGTGACCACTGCCCTACCCCTGGTCGGAGTCTCGCCGCGTGATGGTGCCCACTGGTGCTGTGGATGGATCTGTGTGGACCAGGAGACAGCCATGGACAGAACCACTTGGGGACTTTCACACCATCACAGATCTGCCATTTCATCTGTCAGCCCGTGACAGCAAAGAACTAGTGTTTATAATGACCTTAGAAACTACAATGACCTAATAGTTCCTCATGGGTCATTGATTTCTGTTGTAGAAAGGACATTAATTAGCTACAGTTACATTATTTTCTGTTTAGTGTCACCCAAATGAGGATGGGTTCCCTTCTGAGCCTGGTTCCTCTCAAGGTTTCTTCCTTTCCATCCCAGGGAGTTTTTCCTTGCCACCGTCGCCACAGGCTTGCTCATTAGGGATAAAATAAAATAGTCTAACTATAGAATTTAATAATTTATTCTTAATTCTAGTTAATTAGTTATTTTTTATTATTATTTTTCATTTTCCCCTCCCCTTTCTCTGTTTTCTTCTTTTAGAAAGCTGCTTTGAGACAATGTTCATTGTAAAAGGCGCTATACAAAATAAACTGAATTGAATTGAATCGAATACTCGAGATTAATATCCGAGTTGCTCAGGGTGGATTTTTTTTGCTGTGATAAACCTATTAATGTTATATGGCTTTTATAAAGTGATGCTATTATAAACTGATCCCAACAAAGTCAACAAATGAGAAGCTTCTCAAGGCTGGTGTTGTGAAGGAACTCTAGGGAAGAACATCAATAATGGAACAGTACACCCCCCCCCCCCCCCCCCGCAGTCATTTCTGTACTATCTATGAGCCTTTCTATTAATAAATTGTACTTATGAATAATTTAATCAGGAGGGGGAGCCAGATGCTAGTGCACAAGTTCTTTTATAGTGCTTTTATTGCCCTCTAGTGAAAATGAGGGGGAAAAAAACATAATGAGGCTCAAACCTTCATGATAGAATTTGTTGTTTATTTGCTTCATTTTTTGTAACATGTAATCTTAAAATAAAAGGTTGTTTTTATTGCAAATCTACAGTCATAGAATTTACAAAATCCTAATTTTTCATGTTTGCTTTTCTCTCTTAAGGACGGCTCTGATATGGCCAGCTCGGAAATGGAAAAGAGAGGAAACCGAGCCTTTCTCTGGCCATGAATGCTGAGGAGATCACTGAGTCATCTGCGCTCTTCTCAGCAAAACATTATAAAGCCAGGCGTTTAAAGAAAAGCAGACAAGCTGCGTAAAGACTCGGACACTCGGCCTGTCTGTTTTTGTCCGGTCTGACTCTATACAATTAGATTTAATTAACCCATCAACACCTCCGGGTCTTAAGTTTAGCTCTGAAACAAGCCCCATGTGCTGGGATACTTGATGAGCGATGAAGCTTTTCCAAGATGGAAGATCATTCACGCTCTGTCTCTGCAATGAAAAACAGGCATGTGGTCAGAGTACATACTGGTGAGATATTTAGAAATCCTCTGGTAACTCTAATACCTTAATGTGAACCAGATTTGGAAGGAAAGGAAATGACAACTATCACAATTTGGTAGGGAAAAAAAGTCATTTTCTGTATATGCTTCATTAAAAGAAAAAAAAGAAGAAGAAAAGATCCTTCCTAATTGGCCCTGGTGGTTGAATTCCCATTTGCTGCATCTGTTGAATTCATGATGGTTTTAAATGTGGTGTGGAGAAATCAGTGACTCTGTCCTCTCTCTCATGGATCCCTGATCCAAACAATGTGGCTGGATTTAAAGAGCAAAGACAAAACCTCATCGGAGGAAAATAAAACAAGACTAAAAAAAGGGAATTGTTGCATTTTTTTCATGCCTCCACCGCAGGCTGCGCTTCACTCGTCCTTATTTTAGACTGACTTTGGCATGGAGATCTAAATTTACAGTATAAAAAAAGTTCTTTTCAGATCAAATATAGCAGCCCAGCTCTTCTCTACCTCTACTATCTGTAATTTGTCAAGTTTTGGCAAAGGTCAGACAGTGACACATGAAAAGAATGCCCGCTCTCATGAGGTCCATCTAGAGGAACGTGTGTGCTGCTGAGGTCATGGTAGATTTGTGTCATTCTAATGAGTCAGCATGGGTGTGGTCATGTTCACGGCTCGTTAAAACACATGGGTAAGTTCTCCTTGGTAACAGAATGGCCTAGTGACAGTGGCTGGACGGATGAAGCTGAGCCGGCAAATAGCCATACCAGGGGTGGACGGGTTCACTGGAGGATTCCAGAGAGACGGATCACCGAGGATCTGGCAAATTGTACTTTTCTTCATTGTATTTTAAAAAGATTTTGTTATTAAACGGAACTACCAGGATTTTAAGGGCTCGAGTAAGTCTTGGCTTAGGTTGTGACATTTTGAAAGCAAGCGAGAGCACACACACACACACACACACACACACACAGAATGAGAAATGCAATGTCGGAAAGTTTACGTACATTTTATTCTTTCGTAACAAAGCCTCCGACATGTAAAGGACATTCAACCGGACCACACGTTCATGGCGTTAATACATCTTTACTGTATATCAGAACAGAAGGAGGATTTTATCTGTCAAACTCACAGATACATACAAAAGAGTCATTTTTTAAGGCACTGGCCAACAGATATGTATGAAAGGGATTAGAAAACGAATTAATTGATTTGGCAGAGCAATACAGATTAGTGCTTTTGTTTATTCCCTTATGCTCCAATACTGTTAATCTGTACGTCACTGTACATGATTATCACATTTGAGCATTTCCTCATTTGGTTGTGACTCAAAAAAAAAAAAAAAAATAGAAAAGAAAAGAAAAAAGTGCTGGCCCTGGTCACAAGGCCATGTCAAAACATCACGACAAAAATCGTTTCTGTTCCCTTATTTTCACCTGTTAGGGAGCCAAAGGAAAATAAATCTACAAAACAGTTTGGTCGCTCGGAAATCACACAATTAAAAAAATAGTATTTGACGCATAAAAAGCACTAATCAGGTATATCAAGGCAGCAATATACTGAAATCAGGCAGCCTGTGAACTGGACTGGAACAAGACTGCGGTGCTTTAAGTAGAAAACATTTTATAACATTATATGGCAAAGCGATTTCTTTGCATAGTCGGTCGATTCGATTTTGCAGTTAATACTGACAGGAAGTTTCTTCTTCCACTTGTACATACCATATTTGGTCTAAAAATCCTAAAACGCTACATACCCAACTGCTAATTGATCATCCGCTGCTGTCTGGAAATGACCACGACAAACTGGTAGGCAAAAGTATAAAAGACTATAAAACTGCAATATGCACAATATGTATTTCAACAGTACCTCTAATCACATGGAAGGTCATACACAACATATGGAACAATTAAATGCAAATACAATAATACTATACACGTAAAAGGATAAGCGATGCTCTTCGGCGAGAATACTCCACGAGTGGTTTAGCTACATCCGTGTTGAAACGCTGATGAGATACTAGAGATGTTTTTGAGAACAAAAAAAAAAGGCACTTGATGGGATTCGACCTTGTGAGGATGACCGGCAACATTCACAGCTTTACATGCGTATACGCTGACCAGACTATGAATCTCGTACCCTTGCTGCTGCAATGTCACATAAGGAAGCTACAGTTAGCGTGAATCTGATAAAACACACACAACTGTACTCTTATTTTTCTTATTTTAAAGGAAAAAAAGTGGTGAAAGGCAGAAAAAGAGGTAGTTAAAACAGCTGGATGGAAGTGTTGCATAAGTAATGCTCAGGATTTGATCAAATGTTCACACGGAGGGTGTGAGAGTGTGTTTCAGGCTTCGGGAGAGGTGTGCGAGGGACGCAAAGGCGGCAACAATGCTAACGTGAACGTTTTAGAAGTTAGAGAGAAAACAAACAAACAAAGAAACAAACAAGACGATGCTGGTGGACGAGTCGGATATTTTCAATAAGTGGAAAAGCTTGGTGTGAGTGATGCTTAATCATAAGCAGCTTCTACAATTTTTCCCAAATCAATGTTACCACAATCGAAGAGGCTCATGGATGAGAAATCCACGATTTCTAAGAATTCACAGGTAAAATTTCAAAAACTCAAAACAAAACAAAAGTAACCACTACCGAGGGTCAGCACAGGTTAACTACTGGCATGATTTCCACTTCAGAAATTCCCACTCAGAGATTTCCATTCCCAAATCAACGTTTTCGGGCAACACCAAAATCGCCATAGCGATAAAAGGCACAAAAAGTCTTAAATGCTTTGGCTAAACTGGCTAAAGTCGGCATTTCTGACCAATCCTCTCTACTTCTTACTCTTATTCCTGTTTATATCCTTCTGCAATATTTTTAAATGAACTTAATTGGAAACATTTTTCAAAATTTAAATAAATAAGTAATTTAAGCCAATATTAAATTGCATTTGTCTTTTATACGGTTGCTAAATTCATGCTAAATACGTTGCTGGAACATGACATCATAAAGAATGACTCAATGAACCAAAATACTCTACAAAATAAGACAATGCTGTTGGAAAGAGACATACTGTGTTTGATTACTGAGTACAAAGAGATTTTAGTTGTTGTTGTTGTTCCTAGTCCCGACACACACACCTCTAACCTGTGGTTTGTTGATGACGATCTCTGATTGTAGTTAGGGTCTTTGTCCTTGTGGGAGCTAAAAAATATCTCTTAGAACGTCTCTTATATCTCGAACGAATGAAACTGATGAGTAAAAGATCAGAGTTCCAATACATCGTGATTAAAAAGGCTGGAAAATAAAAAAAGGGACCTGCAGGGTCTTAATCGAAACCTTATAAGTGCTATATACGCTCCATGCACATCTTGTAGGGCAGATCAGAGAGGAATCAGCCCACAGGCAAAGTATTTTAGTACTCTTAAAGTGCAAAGAATTAGTATGACACAAATCTAAAACAAGGATATAAATAAAAAAAATATGAACTAAGTACACAGATAGCTCCTTATACAACAGCAGTGCAGGAGCTTTACGAATCCTTCAGCATTCCCTTCTTCAATTCCACACGAGTACCATACTGCATAGAGTACCATATTGTACATAATAATCAACATTTACACCAGTCCTCCAAACTCAACCTCCTTTCCAAAGACATTCTTTGTGTGGGTTTTTTTTTGGCACTGATTCCTAGGGTTTGGTCCAGTATTGTTTATTAAGGCATCAGGAATGGCTTTGTGCAGTTAAGGCTGTCTGTGTATCAGTAACAGTAACAGACGGGCAGATGAAACCAGGGCTCACCAGCGCCCACTCACGCTGGCGATGTCCGCATGGTACTGACGAGGCAGACGGCCGCTGGCGCCACCCTCCAGGAACGAGGACCGGATGTTTGGCGGCTCGAAGAGTTTCCTTCGGTTCTTGTTCAGGTCTGTAAAACAGCAGAAACATTACTGTCCCTTATAGATATGTCCATTTAAACACTGCAAGAGTTGTGTTCATTTTTCTTAATTATTGACTTACAGCTATATGTGTTTTGGTAATATTTGGTGTCTGTTAAGTGACAAGTCTGTAACAGTCTGCTGAGACAAAATAATTTTCCTCAGGGATCAATAAAGTGCTCTCTCTCTCTCTCTATTATACACCGTTGCTCTTCAGAGAGCATTTAAACAGGCTTGATGGATTCACAGCTTCATGAAATGTATTCTTTTTTCTCATAGACAACGCAGTAAGTGAAGGAAGATGCTCTTCTCTCAGCCCATGATTCCATCAACCCAGACTACACTACATTTTTGACTGGCTCAAGACCTCAGCAAGAGAAATAAACACTGGCCCACAGGCATTTCCTGTCCTCAACACAAATTGGCCTTGTCCTCTCTGTACCTCCAAGTGCTGGAATTCACAAGGATGTCAGCATTGCCCAAAGAGAACAAGAATTAACACAGAAAAAAAAGGGATACTGAGCTATTGTCAGAACCAGACTCTATATTTTAATCCCTTGGGGGAACTTCGGCATCAAAGGAAACAACCGTGACGAATTGTAGAAAAGCGTTATTGTTATTTGATTGTGGGTGTTTTGCCGCAACCTTTTTGTTCAAACTGGATTGCAATCGTTTGTGCAATTTAGATTGAAACCAAAGACTGG
Organism: Hemibagrus wyckioides; assembly: GCF_019097595.1. Taxonomy (NCBI): domain Eukaryota; kingdom Metazoa; phylum Chordata; class Actinopteri; order Siluriformes; family Bagridae; genus Hemibagrus; species Hemibagrus wyckioides. The sequence goes on along the minus strand of NC_080722.1, from coordinate 26,136,872 downwards.
CAGACATGGGAACTAACTCGAACCGGGTCACATTCTAGTCTGATCACACGGAGCCTGCAACAACTGACAGCTCCATCCACACATTCATTCATCTGCTCGTTTTTTTTGTTTTTTTAAATCAGTTAGGAAAGTAAAAGCAAAGACGTACCTGAGATGGCCAGGAGCATTTTCCGGCGTGCTCCAAATGTGGTGATGCCCAGCTCCTTCAGGTCCTGATCGGTCAGAGTGAGGAACGTCTGCAGGTCAATCTGTCAGGCAGAAGAAATGGAGCTGAAAAATCTTGAAAAGTCTAACACACAGTTCAGAGTTTGGATTCTCGAGCTCTTAAGGCGGAGGTTTCAATTTCAGCATCTCAAATGGGTCCAAGTTTTTGTAGACTCTCATTAGAAACACAGTCTGATTATTTAATAAATAAATCTATTAAATATGAGATATATTTGGGTCAGTACCTCCTGCTGCTGGAAGACGTCGGTGTACTTCCCGAGGCCCAGCTTGCTGAAGAGCTCCGGCAGGTCAGATCCTTTCAGAGAGGTGCTGAGGTTACAGCCGTTACTCCCGGTCACTGACGAGATGCAGTCCATGTAGTTGCTGCTGCTCAAATAGTGTTCCACTACAAGAGAGTGAAAGGAACTGCTCTATTCAGTGTTTTCTTATCACTGACTGACCCAAAGATCTATTCCAGATACATCAACAGTCTTGTAGAAAGATCTCTACTGCATTTCTGACCAGCTTACCCGACTTGTTCTGCTTCCTCTTGGGACTGATAGGTGTTGGGAAATCGCTGTGTTTCGGGAGCCCGCTCCCATTTCTCTCCCTCCAGTTGTCCGAGTCGCTGCCACTTCCCACTCCTTCCCTGCTGTTGGAGCGTGACAGCGATAGCGGAGATCCCTGCCATGACACATAGCTCCATCACTACGGTTCACTGTAGCCACAAGCTGCCCTAAACCAGCTTGTAAAAACACCTGAAAGATTTGCCTTGACTCAAAATTCCAGGATCAAGTATCAACTGTCTCACAGGAACTGGAACTGATACACAGCCTCTTCATTTCCTCATCACTGCCTAATAAACGCTCTCAAACAGGTTCCTAAATATTCTCATCACTTTCTGCACAGCTCATTAACTAATGCTGGATCTGATGGTAGGGAAAACTAAAGAATTCTGGATTTGGGAAACTGACCTGACATAAGCAAGTTTAAATTCCTCCAACTAAGATCTAGACAATCCCAGTGAACCCTAGAACATGATGGTGAAGATACAGCTGCTGTTCTCACCTCATACGTTGTGGACATGGTCGGCTTGTAGGACACATGGTTGGCCCTGCGCAGCTCCTTGATGGTTTCCGCAGGCATGGACTTGGAGAAACCCAGGCCGCTCCACGTGTTGGTCGGCGTTCGCACCTCCGTCACTACCGGCTTCTTCAGCATGGCTGAAAACGCATTGAATCACAAAATCTTACTTACCATAAATTCAAACATACATACTACTTTTATAGACGCGTCCTAAATCAGTCAATCAAAATCAGAACCTTGGCTAAGACACGCTCTATTCATGATAATAGTTCATAATCTGGCAGTGTTAATGCATGACCAGAACACGGACCAGAAAGTGCTTATTAGGAACTTGTTTATTGTAACAGGATGTTTATTGTAAATTGAACCAAGGCTGTAATGACATGCTGAACACTGCCAGATCTTCTGCCCTTGGAAAATCAGCAGTTCTATTCTTCTGGCATGGAGGATTAAACATATCAGGCTACCTCATTTTGTTATTCTGCACATGAACATTAATTCGTCCCTTCATCATCGGTAACCGCTTGATCCTGATCAGCGCTGCATTGGACCTGACGCCTATCACCCTGAATTGTATGCCTGTCCATCTCAGGGCACCGTGACCACACACTCATACACACCTAGAGGCAATTTCAAGTCGCCAGCCTAACTACTGGCATGGTTTTGGACAGAAGGAGAAAACCGCAGACAGGAAATCAGGGATGAACAGAATACTTTCGAATGTGAAATTAATTCAAAGACTTTCGAAATTAAGTTTGTCTTCCACATACCTTTGGTTGCCAGCAACTTCTTCTGCTCATAATCAAAGGCCTGGAGAAAAAAAGAAGAAGAAGAGAGAAACAGAGCATGTTTAGGGTATGTGGGGAAGAAGATGGTTGTCCTATATCGCCTGTCAACTTGCTTTACAGAGAAGCAAAGGCACAAGCTAAACACTGCCTCAATCTGTCAGAAGTATTTACTATATACTAATGAACAGACTTATGTTTACAGTAAACAAGAAACAGAACAATGTCTGCGTGGACATCTGAGCATGTGATACTCCAAAATCCATCAGCAATCACAGTACTGCGGTTCAACCTGCAGCACGGTTCACTGAAATAAGATTTTCATCAATTTTTGATGCAGAAGTTGAGTCCATTTCCTGAACCCAATGTAGGCAGTGTGGCTCAGAAGATCTAGGACATAACAAGTAACAAGCTGGAGTACCTGCATGTTGGAGAAAGACGACTGCGGCGGGAGACGGATGCGCTCACAGTTCTGCTGGGCGGCTCGTTCGGCCGCTCTCTCGCTGCCCGGAGCCCGTTTATCTGCAACGGGACTCTCGGAAGTGCTGGAATCCGAGTCGGAAAGCAAACAGTCTGAACTGGAGAGGCAGGGACAGAGAAAGGTAGAGTAGAGGGAATTAGAAAGGGATAAAGAAAGGAAGTGCGAGAAAGAGAGATGGTGACACCTATTAGAACAGTAATTATTTCAGTAACTTTCTAGCTCTCAAAATCTCCTTCAGTCATCTCTTTCAGAAGAACTTCACCAGTACACATGATACAATGCAATTCTTCTCTGCCTCAGTTACAGGGGTCTCATAGCTCCAGGCATAAATTTAATCACGGTTTATTTTTCTACTTAATAAAGCTGTCGTTAACTGCTGACCTTTAAAACTACTCTGAGTAGCAGAAGAAGACCTGCTGGGACACACAGCTGATGCTGGATAATAGCGATGAGTTTTCCTATAAACATTGTGGTCCAGCATATAACAGTTAGCAAACCAGATCCTTGATTAAACACATCCTGATTGACAAGCTGGGTACGTTTCCTATCAGATACCCAGGAACAACAATTTCATAAATTAATTTTCTTTCACTGGTAATAAATATGGCACAGTGGTCCACATAAACCCAAGTGTGACACTACATTAAGGAAGAAAGAGATGAGTGAAAACATTGGTGGAGGAAGTAACTAGCATTCTAGTGACCCTAGTTAGCATACATGGTAATATTCTTATACTCTACGTAGTGAACAAATATAGTGAACAGGAAGCAATTTAGGGTTCTTAAAGTGTTGAAATATGTAACATACATATATGGAAAAAGGGAGAAGGAAGGTGACACTCTGGACAGGGTACCAACTCAACACAGGGCACAATCACACCCACACCCACACACACCCACCCACCGGGGGGGTGGGGTGGCGGGGTGGGGGGCAAATGTGCTAACCAGTAAGCCACAGTTCCCCATATATAAACTGGGAAATAGTTTTCTAAAGATGGCAGAAAAAAACACATTAGAAAAGAGACCAAAACATTGTCAGATAATCACTATGCTATGACTGATGATTGCCATGCTATGAGCTAGAAAAGTGATTTCGTCCAGAGACAGTTTCAGAACAGTGTGTGTGTGTTTGTGTGTGTGTGTGTGTAAGAACATACTGTAAATGAGAGTTCTTTGTGCCCTGAAGTAACTCCACAGCCTGCCTCTTGCCTGAAGCTGTTTTACAGGAGGCCAGCATCTGTTTTAGTTCACTGCTGTTGCCCGAGTGTGAGGGGCTCCTCGGCATGCCCACCTCTACGAAAGTATCAGATCCTGAACACACACACACACACACACCCATGAGCAAAATGACAGACATCTTTGGTTAACAATTGTATAGCATGACTACTCCTGGCATAAAGGAATCCAGAGTCGACTGCCCTCATTACAGCTTCACTGCTCACCAGAGACAGGAAACTCTAGTTTAATCAACTCCTAGTCTGACTGAAGGACAAAAACCATACCCTTATCCTGGCTTTTGGAAGTTCAGCCAACCCAAACACATCTTAATGGTTACAAAGCAGGGATACGGAAATGCTTGGCCTTCAGGAAAGCATGGCTTAACCATTTGGAACCAAACACACATTAATACATAAATGAACTGGCCAAAGTCAATACAATCCAATTTCAGTCTGAAGAAGGTCAGGGGGTTAGTCCCAGTCAAGCAGTTCACCACATTTACCCCTGAAAAACATGAGAATTCGGGAAAAAAAAACCCTGTGTAACTACTTCACAACTAGCACTTACTATACTACAAATGGAATAACACATTTTTCTTCTAATCAGGTTTTCACTAATCAAGGTTAATAAAAATTTACTGAACCTTAACGATGAACTAAAACCTGACTGAACCCAAATGTATGAAAGACAAAGAAATTTCTTCTCATGTGAGAAGAACAGGATGTTAACTCCAGGGTGAGAGTACCTTGATCCTGACTGGATTTGCTGGACAGTGGTTCAGATGGACAGTGTGTGCTGGCATCCTGGACAGGATCTCCATGTGCCGCATTCAGAACTTTGTCAGCCAGTGAGGAAGTGGCGATTCTGCTGTACATTGAGCTGGAGTGCTACAACACAAAACAGACACATATGACATAAGCTAGTTTTCCTCTTTTCTATCCTAAATGGTAACAAGCACATGGTGAAATAGTCGAGGCTGAAGCACCTTGCCGTTAAGGGAGGACACGGCCTTGCTGCAGTCTGTGACTCCGTTGACCTGCGGATCTATTGGAGCAAGACCGGGTGGAGGAGATGGTGTATTCTGGGCGTAACTCTGGAGCAGGATGTTCGTCAGTGTGGCCTGAGTGGCTGGATGGATCATCATGGGTGAAGAAAAACCTGGAGGTTTTGGTACAAAAGCTCAGTATATACACTAGTTTGTGGGCATCTAAACATATGTGCTTTTGAGAGAGTCCAATCTAGATTTAGTCCTGTTATAGTAATCTTCAATCTAAAGTTTTGGTAGAGATTTCCACTAGATGTTGGATTGTGGCTGTGGGGATGAGTGATCATTTAGCCCTAAGAACATACTGAGATCAGATAATGATGGTCTGGGGTTTAGTTAGAGTTCTTCTTTCATCCTCAAGGTGTTAAGTCAGGGCTCAGTGTAGGACACTCGAGTGGTTCCACTCCAACCTTCACACAGCATGTCTACATGAAGCTGGTTTGTGCACAGGAGCATTGTCATGTTGGAAACTTTGTGAGAACATTTTGAAATGGCTCACATGTGGGTGTGACGATCAGGTGTCCACAATGTTTTGGACGTACTGTGTGTTAATTCACTTCATGTGATAAAAATGAAGGGTTTTGTGATAAAAATGAATATGTCTTTGCTAATTGGTTAATTGACTACATTTAGGTTGAATGATAATTGATATCTTTTTCAGTTAAGATATTCCTTGTTAATATATTCCTTTAAATGCTGAAGCCTTTTTACAGTTTATGAAATATAATAGATAACTTAATGTTAGCTGGTTTCCTAGCTACTTTGGCTAGTGGTTAACAGACCAGCCTAGGCTAATGTAAAGCAGCTAGCTGATGCATGATGCTTTCTACACGATCCACACAACACATAACACAGCTAGTTTGTTTGTGGAATTAGCTTATGACTTAAATCAGACAGGTACTACAGGAGAGGTAGCATTATCTAAACTAGACACTTCAAGCTAACACTGATGCAGCTGACTAGCTTAGCTAACGTAGCAGTGATGCATTAAATCTGCTGTACTGTGTGTCCAAGTTAGAATAGAACTCTGATGTCTAGTCCAAGTTCAAAACTGAGAAGACTGGGTAAATAATCAGTTGAAAAACTGATGTTTGTGTGTGTGTGTGTTTTTCTCACACCTGGTGTGCTGGTTGGACTGGCCAGTGAGCTAGACCAAAGTGTAGGACTGGGTGTTCCAGAGGAAGGGACATGCAGGGGGCTGATGGAGCTGTTGAGGGCATTAAGGAGAGAGTTGGGGGTGGACGGAGCACTTAGAGAAGCAGCTGTAGGACCAAGTAGACCTGAAACAGAAGTGGACATCAGAACCATCAGCCATATAGACCCTCCTCTAACTGCTCAACCCAGGACTGAGTGTCTAGCTGAGTAGATATCCAGGGTCTGCACTCTGCACAACATCTACACCAGGTGATGCAGTTCCTAAAGACTCTGCCAACTGAAAGAACTGTCTGGAATCAGACAAGTGCTCCTGTAGTCTGATGGATCATCAGGAGGAGCTTCCGTTCTCACTCCATCAGAATCCTCAACATGGGCCAACAAGTCCAAAATCCAGATCCCTCAACACTCCATAAAGACTCATAAAGTCACTATGCGCTTTATCGGGAATTTATACTGTTACTGTAAACACAACTGTGCATTTTGTGCCTGACTACTTTTTGTAACTAAAAATCCTATTTCTTTTTCATTTGTTATTTACATGCATAGAAGCAGAGCAGGTTTTCATTTCATAGCAAGTGATACGAAACAAGAAAATAAAGAACGACTTATTCGATTTATTCGTAAACCGTTATCAGCATTTACACAAGAAATGTGGTATTCATGAAAACCCAGTTAGTTCAAAAATAAATAAATAAATTAATAAATAAAAACAAAAAAACAAAGTCTTCTTTGGTTTGTGAAAATTGCTCATAAGGAGAGTCAGTCATGTGAATCCACAAACTCATAAATGAAATCAAATGACTCACAAAAGATGAATCTGAATTTGGACAAAAGGAATACCAGCCTATAAAAGGAGGAAGATGATGTCTGTGGCTACGCAAGCTGACGTGCTGCAAACGACGAGCTCCGTTACTGCTAGATTTATTGCACGCTGCGCTAGACATGCTCTGTCGCTGTTTAGTCATCGTTTTGTCGTATACAGCTTGGTGAGCTTTGCCTTTTATGGACTTTTGTGGCTGGCACTAAAATGTACCTCAGCTGTGATCTGTAATTTAAGAGTGAGTGTCATTTAACAGAACTCGTACAGGATAATCGAAAGAAAATCAGCATTACTAAAACTGTGGTGGATCTGGAAGAGATTGTTTTTGCCTACAGAGATATTTACACACAACTTGAGACCCAAAACACCACCAGTTACAATAAATCACACATAAAAACATTTCAGCAACAATTTACTTAAAAAAGAAAATCTACTGCTGTTTATTTAATGCATTAGCAAATTAACACATTATAGGATACTTTTAAAGGAAGAAAGCTACACATCTCTCTTACCCAGGCTGGTGAGCCCCAAGCTGGCAGAGGTGAGGATGTCGATGCCCACGGGGCAGCTGAGAGTCGGGGTCAGGGCGGACGGAGGGCTGCTGCTGCTGCTGCTGCTGGAGGAGGTGCTGGTGGAGATGGACACACACACTCCGCTGCTGTCCAGACCCAGCAGATAGCGCCGGGCTTCGTACATGTTCAGAGCGTTCCTCTCCACACTTTTCACGATCACTGACTACAGACAAATGATTCAACATGCAATATGGAGTCACTGACCTGATCCTAAAATCCACTTCGATTGAATTTCACTTATAGTGGAACCTCGGTATAGGAATTTAATCGGTTCTGGAGATAAGATCTGAAGGTGAAAATTCATAATAGAGGGCATTTGTATGCCGAGGTTCCGCTGTAAATCATTTTCACAGCTCTGTATGATCTGTAGCGTTGGAGTTCAATCATGAATCCATTGGAAAGTGATAAAGAACAGAACAGCTGAATTGTTTATTTCATCTGATATAAAAAAGAAGAAAAAGCCTTCTTTATTTTTGTCACATTTACATTACAGCACAATACATTTTTTCTTTACATATTTCAGCTTGGGGTCAGAACGCAGGGTCAGCCATGATACAGCAACTCTGGTGAAGAGGTGATTGTTAAGGGCCTTGCTCAGGGGCCCAGCAGTGGCAGTTTGGTGTCACTGGGGCTTGGGCTTGAAACCTGACCAACAACGTCCTTAACCACTGCCTCCAAAAAGTTTCACAGAAGTTCTGTAGTTCTATAATGTTATTAATGTTAATCAGTGTTGCTTTGGGTCACTGCTTGGGAAATGATGGAGGATTAGGCCTAGCTTTTTTTGGATTTTTTTTTTTTTGGAATCTTTGAGGCTTATCTACGTAGCTTCATAGAAGTCTGCCTCACCCAAACTGAGACATACTGCATTCCTCAAACCAAATCCGGGTCGTTAATAATTTTAATTACACTTACAGATGTGACTTAGGGCATGGTATGATGGTCTATAATCTGTAAAAAACCATGCAAGTGAACACAACATGACAATAGCAGCCATCTTGGAAAATTTCTGGCATTGTTTTACACAATACCAAGCAAGTTATGAAGGTTTGCACTTTTCAGACGTGCAAAGTGTAAACTCAAAGGTGTGAGAAACACGACGTTGGCTGACTGACTGCCTATGAAGTAAAAAAATGTGTAAATGAATGAAACCCCAGTGAAAAACATACCTTGTGTCCTTCAAAGCTAATCAAATATTCTAGAAACAAAGTCGTGACAGTCTGCCTGATCATCATGAGCAGCTGATTTACTGTATGTAGGATAAACTTTTTGCCCATCCTAGCATTTTCCCCCCTTGAGGACCCTTTAAAAAGTGGGGCAGCAAACCGGCCAATCAGCAAATCATTCAGAGGAAGGCAGATTTATGCGCTGAAATGGCGATTTGCACAGTCTGCTGATTTAGAATGGAGCCGTCTTGGGGAAAAACACAAGATCCTGTTTCGTCGTCTGACCGTGAGCGAGGATATGAAAATGAATGCTGAGAAAAGCTTTCCAGTTCCCAGATTCCCAAAAACAAACCACACACTGCTCCTACATGTGACTGCCATACACTGCGTCGATACAGCAGTCTGACTGCAGCCTGAGGTGAGATCAGACCCTCAGGCTCCTTCAGGTTTAGAGTTATGATGGGTTAGAACTTTTCTCAACCTTGTTGGCATGTGTGTGTGTGTGTGTATGTACCTTGCTAGGCTGTTTAGGTTTGGGTTTGACACTGATGAACACATCCAGCTGTTCCATGAGAGATGTGACACACTGAGGATCAACTGCAACGTCCTCTTTGATATCAAACATCAGGACCAGTGGCAGGCAGCCCTGGGGGACACCCCACACACACACACACACACACACACACACACATTGTTCTTACTATCCTTGTGAAAAACATAGACATAATTGAGATTAGTGTTAATTAACTAACAGCATTAATAAAGTAAACAAACATTTTTTTAATTTCGATATTTCATTCTTAATGAGCAGATGATTTTGTCTCCACCAACACACACACACACACACACCAGACAGTGAGATGGGAAGAAAGGAAAGCCATTTTCATCACACTTTTAAATCCTTGAACTTTAAATGTTTTAAGATCTTCTTGGCTCGCATCCTAAAGTAGCGAAGCTTCAGTTATTGTACTGTGATCCACCCTCTCGTTCTCATGCTGAAAAGAACAACATCAGCAGGTACGACACTGAGGAAACCCTGCACATTAACTCAACAAACCCAGCAGGTGCTCTGGAACCGCTGAGAATGATCTAGAACCTTTAACTTCATTTGTTTATACACATAGCCAGGCCTCAAAAGATCTTAATAGACATGTAGCACTGAAATAATCAGGGATGTGGTTGATTAAAAAGATTTTGATCTTGTATGTATGTATGTACACTTAACTGTCTACGTTGCTACGTCTGGGTTGGGGTTCGAGCCTTGGTTCAGCATCTACACTCACCTGGATAGTGTAGAACTTCTGCTGTTATCATAAAGACCCGGATGCAGGAATATCCTGTACTGTTGGGCTGCTGTATACACTAATCATTAATAATCAGGTGTCATCCTGAAGAGGATGGGTTCCTCATGACTTCTCATGGAGTTTTCAGTTTGCCATCGAGCGTTTATGAAAGAAAGTCTGACCGGGTGAAGCAGGAAATTAGAACACAGAAAATCTATCGATTAATCATGACCAGCTCCAGTAAAAGCTGATAAATGTTTCTTCATGACAAAGAAGAGAAGAAACATCTCATTCTTCATCTCAGGGCTGTAACTACTCTGTTTTCTCTTCTTGTGTGTTCCTCCACGAGGATCCTATGTTTATGCTATTTTCTTTTCTTTTGTTCTGTGTGCTGACCACCATAGCTCTCATTCTCACTGACCACCTCATAACCAGTCTCCTTAACTTCTTCCTCTAGCGTCTAGCTGACCCGAGGGTCAAAAAAACCTGAAGAAGACAAGATGGTGAAGTGTGTTGTGTCTTGAGGGAGGAATGCAGACACATTAAAAAAGAGAAGAAAAAGAATGGAAAATCAACAGGACAGGAGATAACAGTGAGTTTGTTTGGGGTTTTTTTTACCATGAGGTACTGGCGTGCCAGACACACAGAGTCGATGGTGCCCTGGATATAGACGGTGGATTTTTTCTGAGGGCAGTTCGGATCAGGGAAGTGCACTTGAGCGCCGGTTCTCTGCATGATGTGCTTGATATTGCTGCCGTTGCGTCCCATCATGGCCAGATGGTGCTGGGGCGCGATGTCCAGCTGAGTGCTGACGGTAATGGCGCTCGCCAAGCTCCCGGCTAAGTGCTCCAGCAGCATGGCCGTGCCCCTCTGCACAACCACAGAACCACAAAGACAGTCTGAAAACATCACTCAGGTTCTCCAGTGGATTTAATCAAACCTATCAGCTGCAACTAAACTACGTCTTTAAATAACTTTCTGGTTCTTGATTCAAATTCATTCAATTTTTTGCTTACACACCCTGTCTTTCTGACCAATATTTGTTTAAACAAACAAATAAATAAATAATATTAGGCCAAATAATTAATAAAATGATGGGACAAAACATGCTTCAATATTTTATTTACATATTTAATTCATTGCTTCATCTACACTTACAAAATTAACAAGCAACAATTTGAGAATTTTGTTCTCAGTGTGTTAGTGTGAGCACAGGTCACATGATCATCTGATCGTCTGAAAGATGTCATGTGGACCAGGCAGCACACAGTGGTACCGAACCCGAGACTCCCAGTAGGAGCTGGTGTGAGTTCGGTTACACTGGAACTGTGCCGCGATTCCCATGAACTTGTACTTGGATCTGCACGTGTTCAGGAAGTAAAGTGACCTGTATGTGTGTGTTTTAGCTGATGACATCATTCGATTCTGTAGTACACGTGTAGCATGAGTTACAGGGGAACGTTACGGGACACTGAAGAGGTCAGGCGTCTCTTTGTGATGGTGTAAGGTGCATTTCAGGTTTGTAGATTGAAAGCGATGCTTTTTGATTTGTGTGTGTAAAAATGTGTGTGCTTTATTATATTGTTTTCTTCCTTACTTCCTTATAACAATATTTTTTTCTTCCTGTTTTCAGATACATGAAACACTTAACATAAGTCAAAAATTGTCTTTCAAATAATAGTGAAATAAAGAAAAAGCTCAGATTTGACCAATAAGGTATAAATAATATTGACTTAATAAGCTGCCAGTGTCATGAGAGAGAGAGAGAGAGAGAGAGAGAGTCAACAGGAAAAGGTCAAACAAAACAGAAAAATAATCTGCATAGAAATTTTTTTTCACACAAAAAGAGTTTGGGGTCAAGGCGTGTATGTTTATGAATTCATCTAAAAAAGAATTCAGCAAAAGTCAAGGTTATTAAAATTAGGGTTGGTATATTTATCAGGGATGTTGAAGCTTTGGGGTCATTTTGACATCAGACATAAAAATAAATAAGTAAAAAATCCCCCCAAAGTGGTTTATTTTCCTATAACAGCATGACCTGGACTGTGTTACTCTGCTCATACTACAGCAATGTGTCAAAAATGACAAATTTCAGTTTATTAATGAATAACACTTTTCACTAAGCACTTTTTTTAGCTATTTATGGTTGCAGTCGTTGTAAAAACAAGGTAAAAGAGACGTTCTCTCAGCTGTCTCTCTTTATTTTCTCTGATCAAGTCAATAAGACATAAAAGAATATGCAGTTTGTCATGTTACAGAAAAACCAGAAAGCATGAACTCATGCTTTTTTCTAACAGAAAACACCTCAGCGATTACACATTACATGTTTTATTTTCTTTTAAATCGTCAATTTATTCTTTTTATTTTTTTGTCTCTCTGTCATACAGGCCGCTGTGTGTGAGCTGTTCCTATAGAAACAAGTGTGTATTAATATAAACTTCTTGTTTATGGTACAGTAAGAGCTGTCAGATCCGTGCTAACGCAAAAAAACCTGCACCAATACGAAATTCTTGTAATAATATTAGATGCACTTCTGGCTTTCTGGAATGATCCAGATGTTTTTATTGGTTAGTTGTTGGACAGGAAGAAGAGAAGAACGTGGCGCTTGGTTTTGGCACGAGTGTTACCACCCCAGCTCTCAGAACATACCGCACATTTCAATTGGGCTTCTGGGGGCAGACCTGCAGCCTCTTTCTCCAGATCTGGCCCCAGTCGGCCACTTGGAAGTGAGAGGGGAATCATGGGTAATAGATCAGGCTTCCAAACCCAATACTAGCCTTTGGAAGCTTTCGTTACAGTGCACGCAGACTGTGGCCACCTTCACCTTGCAGCCTCAGTGACCCAGGCTTTGAAATGAGTCTAAATCCTGGTCTTTTATCTTAACTCCAGTTTGGGTTGAAAGAAATAATTCTCAGTCTCTAAAGGTGTGTGTGTGTGTGTGTGTGTTGGGGTACATACCTTCACAGCTGCAATGTTGTTCTGGGAGCCTCGCACAACCCCAGTAGCTCCATAGAGCCTGGAACGCTGCTTGAAGGCCACAGAGATGTTATAAGTCTGAGAGATGTGCTGGATGGCTGGAGAGCTGGGGTCAGGGTTCAGCTGTACTATAACCGGCAGCTCGAACATTAACACCAGAGGCAGCAGCTCCTTTAGAAGAAAAAAAAAAGAACTGGCTTTGTCTTTGTATTCACTGAAATCGTCTATCTGGGATATCTGATAGCTGCTGATCAGCATAAACGGGAACCAACCGTTTGGCGCCATCACCGGGGACGCATGCCCTCGGCCAAATCCACACCCAAAACCGCTGTGTTTGGCCGGTGGCCACATAAACTTTCTAAATGCCCAGAAGAATGAAAGTCCGTTGCTAAATTCCTGCGGCCCCAGACGCATGTTACAGAGGACTCCGGAGAGACGAGTCCCTGCACAAATCATGAATCATGAGCAAAAACATTCCTCTATATTACCGTCATCTATGATTTTCATCCTTCACGTGCCCGAGAAATGGTAAACAAGAGCAACCAGTCAGACGAAATGCACCCTTGATTAGTCCCATATGTGACAGGGCCTTGCACGTGCACTCCCATTCTGCACCAGAGGCCAAAATGAAAGGCCTTGTGAACCCCTTCAGATGTGGTAAAGGAAAGAACTTCCCCCTAAAATGTAAAGGCCTCCATCCATCAGGCTGAGCAGAAACATCGGCATCAGTCGAGGACAAAGTGCTTACGCTTTAACATTCCTATGGTGCATGTAAGCTAACAATTTTCTCATTCTCATGGGACTTAAAACCAATACCCACGTTCTGATTCAGTCCATAGAAGCATCATATTTGGATTTTAATCAGAAAGGATCGTTTCTGAACGGAGGATCACTAACTGTAATGCATTTGGTTTTCTGCATGGTTGTAAAAAAGAGCCTTTTTAAATCATCTTGGCTCGTAATAAAAAGAATGAAATCAGCCCCAAGAAAAATGTGAGGCTAATTTTTAAATCACCTAATCTCACCGAAGCGTTAAAACAAGCGTTTAAATCTCCGAAAGCCAGTAAGACACATGGTTTTTGGTCGGTTTTACTGGTAATACCTAGAAATACAAGTACAGTCAGACAGAATAAAATGCTTCTCACGAGAGTAACAGTGCCTTCCTGAAAGGTTATGAATATTAATATCGGCCTGCAGAGCTCTGGTCTCACGCTGGAAGGGAAAGGGAAAAGGAAAACTTTCAAACTTCAGTCTCCTACTTAAGTGGGTCAGTCAAAGGCACTCCATCTCTCTTTCTGCTGTCCACTAGCTGTCAAGACAAATGAGAAAAACTAAGGCAGGCACTCCTTCAAAGACCGAGAGGAAAAGGGAAAAGTGGAGATGATTGGAGTGGTCAGGAGTGGAATTTCCAGCAGCATAAGTCACGCGAGAAAGATGGAGAGAGAGAGAGAGAGAGAGAGAGAGAGAGAGAGAGAGAGAGAGAGAAAGCTTGTTGGTCTTTCGTATACGTTTCACCCACATCACTTTGCTTATACTTTTATGACTCAAAAACCCACACTAGGAATTCCTGGCTTGGTTTCATTTCTTACAAATTACTTTATAAATGGTAAAAAAAAGCTTGCTATCATTTCTGGTGTAAAAACCTACAACCTACAATTAATTGGAGCTCAGTTTCTGAACAAAAACCTCAAGGAGAGACCGGATCTGGTCTTGCTTGTGCTTGGTCTGTTTCTTTTTTTTTTCATAAGTTAGGAAGAACCTCAGTAGGCTTGTAACCTGAGGAAAAAGTAAGGAAGTAACGATTATCACACCAGAGCTGCAAAAACGTCTCAGGGCTCGGCCAAACGGCTCGGGACGCCAACGGATTAAAATTTTTAACAGCACAGCTCCGGGTCACTGCCATGTGTTTTACATCAGACAATGCTAATCTCATGCTATGTTTTCACCATATTTTACATTTCTACCTTAGTCATACAACAAATGTCTTTTTGGACTCCGAGTTCTCATGCATGGCAAATGTTTAGCTTTTCTTGTACTAATCTGGTATTGTAAGTAATAATCTATACCTTGGGTAGATCCTGGGTATGTTAAAGCAGGGAAAACATTAAAATGTACAGAACAAGGTTACTCCAGGACAAGGACTAGAAAGAATCCTATTAGGCTTCGTATCTTACAACCAGCAGGGGGCAGCACTTCAAGCCTCCACGCAGACGGGTTTCCTTTTCTCACACAAGAACGCAGGTGAAAAAATCTGTTAAAAATGTTACACAAGTCAACACCATCCATCTCCAACAACCCATGACCGCCACTCCCAATCCTTCATCTACTGACCAGGACAGCATGTTGGACTGGAGAAAAAAAGTGTTAAGCAACTGACCGTGTGTTCTCATGCAGAGCTCGTAATAAACAGCTATAAAGTATTTATGAGGTTTTTGCGTACCCTGATCCTGGCTCGAGCTGCCTCCACTCCTCCCGGCTGGCCTGCGATAGACACCTACAGAGACGGAGACAGAAAATTCACATGACTTGCTTGTCCCATAACAAATCTACTGCCATGTTTGTTGATCATTTTGACCTTCAGCTCTTCAAAGTTTTCCCGAAATGATTAGCTAAAACAACAGAGCTGGGTGTAACTCGGGACAAATGATAAAGAGCATTAAACTTTTTTTTTTTTTTCGTCGAAACTGGAGACACAGCTCGAGATGTTTAACATTCCTACAATCTACTTTAAAATGAAACATGTGTTGTCATAATGAAATACTGCATCTCTCAGAAAGTACATAAACAAGCTCCTCGCCATCACTTGTTATTGTTGGTGCATAACCAAGAGTCTGGATCTTTCCAGGCATGATCAGTAGCTTTCTTTCTTTTATTGCACACGTGCATGCAGACACTCATATTGGTGGCAATTTAGTGTAACCAGCTGACCAACTGCCATGAATTTGGACACTGAGAGGAAACTGGAGAACCCTGAAGAAACCCAGGTGAACATGGGGAGAGTATTTGACATTCTGCAGAGAGAGGAATCCTTTAGAGGATCCAGGAGCTGAGATTTGGTGGTACTAGTTGCTGCACCATCATGACATCCAACAAAGGACACCGCAAAGATTACTGTAGTAACCAGAAGATCTGCTCCATCCCAGTGCATACTGAGCTGGAAACTTATCTTAGCTCTGTTAATAGAGATCAAACTCTTTTATCTTATATCCAGTTAAAGGAATATCGATCATCAAACTAAAAATGTACAACTTTTTTTTCATTAGTCATATTTTAATGATCTTTGTGTCACAAAACTAACTATATAGCATACAACTGTATCATACTGCATCATCAGCCACGTGAATACAGTTACATCAATCCATTTATATATCCAAACATTAAAACCATGGGTCACTGGAGGCCAAGGCTCACTGATGCACATCTGGTTATGATAGGTTTAGAAAGGTCTCAAAAGACACAGTGCATCACAGCTTGATGTATATTAGGCTGTGTAGCTTCAGAGTGACCATACTGACCCCTGATGGGCAGGTGGGCATCAGAACTGGACCATGGAGCAGAGGTAGAAGGAGGTCTCGCCTGATGAATCACATTATCTTTTACATCAGGTAGAAGGACTGCTGCGTGTGGGTCGCTTACTTGGAAGACATGACACCAGGGTGCATTATGGGGAGAAGGCAAGATGGTGTGCTGCTCTGGGAAATATTCTGTTGGGAAACCTCAGGTCCTGGCATTCTCGTGGTTGTTACACCTATCTAAACATTACTGCAGACCACCTTTACCCCTTCAGGTCTACAATATTCCTTTCAGCAGTATTATGTGTCCTGTCACACTGCAGGAAGTGTTCAGGAACGGTTTGAGAAACATGACAAAAAGTTCAAGGTGACCCACAAATTCTCCAGATCTCAGTCTGATCAAGATTGCACATGTGGGATGTGCTGGGCAAACATGTTCAATCTATGGAAGCTCCACTTCCAGCTTCAACTTGCAAGACTTAAAGGATCTGCTGCTGACGTCTGGGTGCCAGATACCAGAGCACACCTTCAGAGGTCTTGTGGAGTCCATCCCTTCACGGGCTGTTTTGGCGTCACACGATTGGGACATTCACACTATTCAGCAGGTGGTTTTAATGTTATGACTGATCGGTGTCTGTGTTTAGTAATGATACATCATTGATACGATTTAATTAAACAAAAAGTATTGTTACTTTAATTTTTAATGGATAAAGCCATTCCTGGGAACAAAGCAAAGTGGTTATTAAAGCAACGTTCAATAAGTAATTGAATTTATTATTAATATTATTTGTTGCAAGTAATTTTTCTGTAATCCTGTGTAGTCTGTTTTAAGTAAGATGTGGTTGCTAAGCAACATAACAAGCTTAGATTAAGGCAGAACAATGGCTTTAGTGTAGTGACTAATTGGTTTAAAAGCAGACACGTTAATACAGGATCCAGGTATGACTCGTAATGACTGCAGAATTATCAATGCTAATTTTCTGTATCTGTGTCAAATACTTTCACGAACAAAATGGAGGATATTGGGCAAATGTGTTTGACTTTTTGTGTTAAAAAGCCCATAATACATACAAAATATCTTTTAAATTTAATTTAATCATCTGGAAATTATCAAACAACGGGCCAGAAAAACTTTACTCAAGGGCTACTAAGTGAACAGAGCTGCTCTAGGCTCATCTCGGGAGATTATTCAATCAATAAGGAGGTAATAAGATTTCCTAGATTAAGCTGATAAAATTCCTGCAACGTTCACTCACACGAGCCCGAAGCGTGACCGTAGACTTATGTAACAGATGTCACTTATTGGGCGAGACGAAACGAGTAAACAAAAGAAACGATTAAAACCAGAATCGCTAAAACAAAAACAACAAGGAAGCTGCAGAAGATGCAAAAACATTAGGACCTAAATTAAAAAAATCAAAGTTCAACTGAAACCAGGCGTGTGTAATAATGAGGATATAGTGATGGATGATGGGAAAATGGAACGGTCATTTTGTTAGGCTGCAATGCATTCTGGGAAACTGACCTCATCACCATAACAGATACAGACAACATACAGCTGTCTGAGTGAAGTCATGTTATTCACCACTTAATATTAATTACCACTCAATACAACAGTTCTAACAATCACTCAGACAGTACATGGGTGATAAAAAGCTGTGTATATATGTGCATGAGATGGCATCTAAGCGTGATAAGATCTGACCTGGTTGCTCTTCTCTGCCTGGTTGTTGCGGTTGGAGTCAGGGAAATGGATGTGGCAGCCCGTATCCTCCATCACCTTCTTGATGTTGTTGCCTCCTTTGCCAATGACGTGCGAGTGCTCGGTGTGTGAGACGTCCATTTTCAGAGTCACGCGATTGCTCTGCGTTAACAAGCAGATAGATGTGTCACCACGGCGTTGCTAGCACAGACCATACTTTCACTGAAGCAGATGTTATGGAAGCCCTGATGACTAAGAGCAGCAGAGAACCTGTCACTAAAGTGCTGATATAGATCTGTGAGCTCCAGGAGTGAGTCATAGTTTCCCAATAAGACTCAGGCTTGCCTTTTCTGTCCTCTCTAACACATGAAATCCATGCTAACAAAAGCTAACAAAACAATGTAATGCTCTGTATGGGAGAGCCTGAGAAACCAGTCGATTAAAGGATTGCTATCAAGTTATCTAAATTGGTTAAAGAAAAATATTAGAAAAGACATGACATAATTGGTTTGAAAATAACTTCATTCCAGGTTTGGGTTCAAAAATTTCTCAGGAATTAACAAACATCTTTCCAGAATATGTTGATTTGTGATTAAGCAAAGCCATCTAAAATCACAACTTAAAGCTGTTTAGCTGATATTAAAAAGCCAAACTTCACAGAGTGTTAGATTAAGAAGAATTTATTTTAAATAATCATATAAAAGACTTGATATAAAAGCTAAACAAGCTGCAAATGAGCAAACTGACAGACCATGACTGCTGCCTACTACTACTGACCACTGCTCTGGATGGATCTCTCTCCTACTACTGACCACTGCTCTGGATGGATCTCTCTCCTACTACTGACCACTGCTCTGGATGGATCTCTCTCCTACTACTGACCACTGCTGTGGATGGATCTCTCTCCTACTACTGACCACTGCTGTGGATGGATCTCTCTCCTACTACTGACCACTGCTGTGGAAGGATCTCTCTACTACTACTGACCACTGCTGTGGATGGATCTCTCTCCTACTACTGACCACTGCTGTGGAAGGATCTCTCTACTACTACTGACCACTGCTGTGGAAGGATCTCTCTACTACTACTGACCACTGCTCTGGATGGATCTATCTCCTACTACTGACCACTGCTGTGGATGGATCTCTCTCCTACTACTGACCACTGCTGTGGATGGATCTCTCTATTACTACTGACCACTGCTGTGGATGGATCTCTCTACTACTACTGACCACTGCTGTGGAAGGATCTCTCTACTACTGACCACTGCTGTGGAAGGATCTCTCGACTACTGACCACTGCTGTGGATGGATCTCTCGACTACTGACCACTGCTGTGGATGGATCTCTCGACTACTGACCACTGCTGTGGATGGATCTCTCTCCTACTACTGACCACTGCTGTGGATGGATCTCTCTCCTACTACTGACCACTGCTGTGGAAGGATCTCTCTACTACTGACCACTGCTGTGGATGGATCTCTCTCCTACTACTGACCACTGCTGTGGATGGATCTCTCTCCTACTACTGACCACTGCTGTGGAAGGATCTCTCTACTACTACTGACCACTGCTGTGGAAGGATCTCTCTACTACTGACCACTGCTGTGGAAGGATCTCTCTACTACTACTGACCACTGCTGTGGAAGGATCTCTCTACTACTGACCACTGCTGTGGATGGATCTCTCTCCTACTACTGACCACTGCTGTGGATGGATCTCTCTACTACTACTGACCACTGCTGTGGATGGATCTCTCTACTACTACTGACCACTGTGATAGAAACCATGAAGCTGACTTTGGACTGCAATTATGAACAGCTGACAACTTCAACAACACAGACTTCATGTTAAAACATTTATAGTTATATAAAGGTAATAGTAAGGAAATGATTAATAATCACACTATCCAGTGTGGATGAGGATGAAGATGAGGTTCCCTTTTGAGTCTTCTTCACATCATCTCAGAGAGTTTTTCTCGTTACCGTCTCCTCTGGCTGGCTCATTATGGACACATTTAAAATGATAATGATATCATGAATTTATATTTCTATGAAGCTGCTTTCAGACAATGTCTCTTGTTAAAAGCGCTATATAAATAAAGTTGAATAAAATCCTCCCTTGTTGCCTTCTTTAAATGTAGTGATGGCTAAACTCTAATGTATTATCTATTGTACATCAATAGGAACTATTAAGTCTGAGCAATACATTACATTAGAGGTTTTGATTGATGGCTCAATAAGAATGAAGTACATACACAGAGACACATAGACGATTTAATGTTTTATTTATTTATTTAAGTGTCTGGGTTCATGCCATGTCTTCGGCAAATGCCAGTCATGTTAAACAGAAACCCTTCTGTTAGTTCTTGTCCTGTCCTGCTTAGTTAATAAGTTGACATACTATTAATTTCTTTTCTAAAGGCATTATTTTAGCGTGATTGAGTAAATAATCCACTTTGTCATGCTCAGAGCACTTCACATCACTGATGGTAATGTTACAGATGATTCAGGCAGCGTTAGATTCTGTATAATGGTTTATAATGTCACTGATAAGCTGCCTGAATCTGTAGACTGGGCTGGAAAAAAATCAGCCTGAACCTGGCTTCTTCTTTACATGTATTTTTCTTACAACCACTAGGGGTGCTGTTGCTCTTGGCTCCACAATTGCTCAACATAATCAGACATTTGTGAACAAAAAGGAATTGTTCTTTTTGTTCAACTGTATTTCGTAGTAATATTTCTCCTCAGGTACACTTATTTTAGTGTAACATAGATACCTAAAATCACCTGATGCTTTGATGATGTGAGTAACTAGATTCCTTTAAGTTTTGTTTTGTTATCCAAAACCTTGGTCTTGATCATTAAGAGTACACACAATGGCGTGTTGTGTGTTACTGTGTATACTACAGTGTACATGTGTATTACAGTGTAATTCAGATATATTGTGTTATACGTGATCCAGGCTAAATGATAGTTTGGTTTCATTCCTGTCTTTCTACTGGAAGCTCTCCAAGCTCTGGCATGGCTAAACTATTTTTGTTATTACTTCTGCTATTACATAAAAGACAAACGAGCCTGTTTCCCTTTAGGAGATGGATGGATTGTGTAATCAGCTGTCACTGTTACATCTAGTACATGTAATTGTTATCCATGAGGAGGTTTTTATTTAATTTTTTTTTTTTTGATTTGGGGTCATATTCCAGATATCTCAGTCCAGATTTTAACTCTTGAAGCTGTAACTAATAGATCTAATGAGATATAAGACAGTTTAGCTGTCCTGCTCGTCCTCGGTGCAAAGGTTGCCCTCCTGTAGCGCTGGAATGTTCTGCAGATGCTATTATCACAGTGGAGCTCAGGCCTCCCTCTGTGAGTTATTATCTAACCGATGAATGATGTCTATCTCCGTTCCGTTGGCCAGTGGAATCTGAGTGTGACCGCTGAGCGCAGGGTCACTGGCTAAGAGAGACCTCTGAACTATGTGTAGACCAGCGGGAGTCTCAGAACAACAATGTCGCAGCCCACCTGCTGAGGTTTCTGCGGCAGAGAGGAGACGTGTCTAATCTACATCAGAGTATTATAATAAGACATGTCTAATCTACATTTAAGTATTATAATAAGACGTGTCTAATCTACATCAGAGTATTATAATAAGACATGTCTAATCTACATTTAAGTATTATAATAAGACGTGTCTAATCTACATTTAAGTATTATAATAACACGTGTCTAATCTACATCAGAGTATTATAATAAAACATGTCTAATCTACATTTAAGTATTATAATAACACGTGTCTAACCTACATTTAAGTATTATAATAAGATGTGTCTAATCTACATCAGAGTATTATAATAAGACATGTCTAATCTACATCAGAGTATTATAATAAGACGTGTCTAATCTACATCAGAGTATTATAATAAGACGTGTCTAATCTACATCAGAGTATTATAATAAGACGTGTCTAATCTACATCAGAGTATTATAATAAAACATGTCTAATCTACATCAGAGTATTATAATAAGACGTGTCTAATCTACATCAGAGTATTATAATAAGACATGTCTAATCTACATTTAAGTACTATAATAACACGTGTCTAACCTACATTTAAGTATTATAATAACACGTGTCTAATCTACATCAGAGTATTATAATAAGACATGTCTAATCTACATCAGAGTATTATAATAAGACATGTCTAATCTACATCAGAGTATTATAATAAGACATGTCTAATCTACATCAGAGTATTATAATAAGACATGTCTAATCTACATCAGAGTATTATAATAAGACGTGTCTAATCTACATCAGAGTATTATAATAAGACATGTCTAATCTACATTTAAGTACTATAATAACACGTGTCTAACCTACATTTAAGTATTATAATAACACGTGTCTAATCTACATCAGAGTATTATAATAAGACATGTCTAATCTACATCAGAGTATTATAATAAGACATGTCTAATCTACATCAGAGTATTATAATAAGACATGTCTAATCTACATCAGAGTATTATAAGACGTGTCTAATCTACATATAAGTATTATAATAACACGTGTCTAATCTACATTTAAGTATTATAATAACACGTGTCTAATCTACATTTAAGTATTATAATAAGACATGTCTAATCTACATTTAAGTATTATAATAACACGTGTCTAATCTACATCAGAGTATAATAATAAGATGTGTCTAATCTACATCAGAGTATTATAATAAGACGTGTCTAATCTACATCAGAGTATTATAATAAGACGTGTCTAATCTACATCAGAGTATTATAATAAGACATGTCTAATCTACATTTAAGTATTATAATAAGACGTGTCTAATCTACATCAGAGTATTATAATAAGACATGTCTAATCTACATTTAAGTATTATAATAACACGTGTCTAATCTACATCAGAGTATTATAATAAGACGTGTCTAATCTACATCAGAGTATTATAATAACACGTGTGTAATCTTCATCAGAGTATTATAATAAGACGTGTCTAATCTTCATCAGAGTATTATAATAAGACGTGTCTAATCTACATCAGAGTATTATAATAAGACGTGTCTAATCTACATCAGAGTATTATAAAAAGACGTGTCTAATCTACATCAGAGTATTATAATAAGACATGTCTAATCTACATCAGAGTATTATAATAAGACGTGTCTAATCTACATCAGAGTATTATAATAAGACATGTCTAATCTACATCAGAGTATTGTAATAAGACGTGTCTAATCTACATCAGAGTATTATAATAAGACATGTCTAATCCACATTTAAGTATTCTAATAACACGTGTCTAATCTACATTTAAGTATTATAATAAGACGTGTCTAATCTACATCAGAGTATTATAATAAAACGTGTCTAACCTACATTTAAGTATTATAATAACACGTGTCTAATCTACATCAGAGTATTATAATAAGACATGTCTAATCTACATCAGAGTATTATAATAAGACATGTCTAATCTACATTTAAGTATTATAATAACACGTGTCTAACATACATTTAAGTATTATAATAACACGTGTCTAACATACATTTAAGTATTATAATAACACGTGTCTAATCTACATCAGAGTATTATAATAAGACATGTCTAATCTACATCAGAGTATTATAATAAGACGTGTCTAATCTACATCAGAGTATTATAAGACATGTCTAATCTACATTTAAGTATTATAATAACACGTGTCTAATCTACATCAGAGTATTATAATAAGACGTGTCTAATCTACATTTAAGTATTATAATAACACGTGTCTAATCTACATCAGAGTATTATAATAAGACGTGTCTAATCTACATCAGAGTATTATAATAAGACGTGTGTAATCTTCATCAGAGTATTATAATAAGACGTGTCCAATCTTCATCAGAGTATTATAATAAGACGTGTCTAATCTACATCAGAGTATTATAATAAGACGTGTCTAATCTACATCAGAGTATTATAAAAAGACGTGTCTAATCTACATCAGAGTATTATAATAAGACGTGTCTAATCTACATCAGAGTATTATAATAAGACGTGTCTAATCTACATCAGAGTATTATAATAAGACATGTCTAATCTACATTTGAGTATTATAATAAGACGTGTCTAATCTACATCAGAGTATTATAATAAGACATGTCTAATCTACATTTAAGTATTATAATAACACGTGTCTAATCTACATTTAAGTATTATAATAAGACGTGTCTAATCTACATCAGAGTATTATAATAACACGTGTCTAACATACATTTAAGTATTATAATAACACGGGTCTAATCTACATCAGAGTATTATAATAAGACATGTCTAATCTACATCAGAGTATTATAATAGGACATGTCTAATCTACATCAGAGTATTATAATAGGACGTGTCTAATCTACATCAGAGTATTATAAGACATGTCTAATCTACATTTAAGTATTATAATAACACGTGTCTAATCTACATCAGAGTATTATAATAAGACGTGTCTAATCTACATTTAAGTATTATAATAAGACGTGTCTAATCTTCATCAGAGTATTATAATAAGACGTGTCTAATCTACATCAGAGTATTATAATAAGACGTGTCTAATCTACATCAGAGTATTATAATAAGACATGTCTAATCTACATTTAAGTATTATAATAACACGTGTCTAACCTACATTTAAGTATTATAATAAGACGTGTCTAATCTACATCAGAGTATTATAAGACATGTCTAATCTACATTTAAGTATTATAATAACACGTGTCCAATCTACATCAGAGTATTATAATAAGACGTGTCTAATCTACATTTAAGTATTATAATAAGACGTGTCTAATCTTCATCAGAGTATTATAATAAGACGTGTCTAATCTACATCAGAGTATTATAATAAGACGTGTCTAATCTACATCAGAGTATTATAATAAGACATGTCTAATCTACATTTAAGTATTATAATAACATGTGTCTAACCTACATTTAAGTATTATAATAAGACGCGTCTAATCTACATCAGAGTATTATAATAAAACGTGTCTAACCTACATTTAAGTATTATAATAACACGTGTCTAATCTACATCAGAGTATTATAATAAGACATGTCTAATCTACATCAGAGTATTATAATAAGACATGTCTAATCTACATTTAAGTATTATAATAACACGTGTCTAACATACATTTAAGTATTATAATAACACGTGTCTAATCTACATCAGAGTATTATAATAAGACATGTCTAATCTACATCAGAGTATTATAATAAGACGTGTCTAATCTACATCAGAGTATTATAAGACATGTCTAATCTACATTTAAGTATTATAATAACACGTGTCTAACCTACATCAGAGTATTATAATAAGACGTGTCTAATCTACATTTAAGTATTATAATAAGACGTGTCTAATCTACATCAGAGTATTATAATAAGACGTGTCTAATCTACATCAGAGTATTATAATAAAACGTGTCTAAGCTACATTTAAGTATTATAATAACACGTGTCTAATCTACATCAGAGTATTATAATAAGACATGTCTAATCTACATCAGAGTATTATAATAAGACATGTCTAATCTACATTTAAGTATTATAATAAGACGTGTCTAACCTACATTTAAGTATTATAATAAGACGTGTCTAATCTACATCAGAGTATTATAATAAGACATGTCTAATCTACATCAGAGTATTATAATAAGACATGTCTAATCTACATCAGAGTATTATAATAAGACATGTCTAATCTACATCAGAGTATTATAATAAGACGTGTCTAATCTACATCAGAGTATTATAATAAGACGTGTCTAATCTACATCAGAGTATTATAATAAGACATGTCTAACCTACATTTAAGTATTATAATAACATGTGTCTAATCTACATCAGAGTATTATAATAAGACATGTCTAATCTACATCAGAGTATTATAATAAAACGTGTCTAATCTAGAGTATTATAATAAGACATGTCTAATCTACATTTAAGTATTATAATAACACGTGTCTAACCTACATTTAAGTATTATAATAACACGTGTCTAATCTACATCAGAGTATTATAATAAGACGTGTCTAATCTTCATCAGAGTATTATAATAAGATGTGTCTAATCTTCATCAGAGTATTATAATAAAACGTGTCTAAGACGTGTCTAATCTACATCAGAGTATTATAATAAGACGTGTCTAATCTTCATCAGAGTATTATAATAAGACGTGTCTAATCTACATCAGAGTATTATAATAAGACGTGTCTAATCTTCATCAGAGTATTATAATAAGACGTGTCTAATCTTCATCAGAGTATTATAATAAGATGTGTCTAATCTTCATCAGAGTATTATAATAAGACGTATCTAATCTTCATCAGAGTATTATAAAAAGATGTGTCTAATCTTCATCAGAGTATTATAATAAAACGTGTCTAAGATGTGTCTAATCTACATCAGAGTATTATAATAAGACGTGTCTAATCTACATCAGAGTACTATAATAAGACGTGTCTAATCTTCATCAGAGTATTATAATAAGATGTGTCTAATCTACATCAGAGTATTATAATAAGACGTGTCTAATCTTCATCAGAGTATTATAATAAGATGTGTCTAATCTACATCAGAGTATTATAATAACACGTGTCTAATCTACATTTAAGTATTATAATAAAATGTGTCTAATCTACATCAGAGTATTATAATAAGACGTGTCTAATCTACATCAGAGTATTATAATAAGACGTGTCTAATCTACATTTAAGTATTATAATAAAATGTGTCTAATCTACATCAGAGTATTATAATAACACGTGTCTAATCTACATTTAAGTATTATAATAAAATGTGTCTAATCTACATCAGAGTATTATAATAAGACGTGTCTAATCTACATCAGAGTATTATAATAAGATGTGTCTAATCTACATCAGAGTATTATAATAAGACGTGTCTAATCTACATCAGAGTATTATAATAAGACGTGTCTAATCTACATTTAAGTATTATAATAACACGTGTCTAATCTACATTTAAGTATTATAATAAAATGTGTCTAATCTACATCAGAGTATTATAATAACACGTGTCTAATCTACATTTAAGTATTATAATAAAATGTGTCTAATCTACATCAGAGTATTATAATAAGACGTGTCTAATCTACATCAGAGTATTATAATAAGATGTGTCTAATCTACATCAGAGTATTATAATAAGACGTGTCTAATCTACATCAGAGTATTATAATAAGACGTGTCTAATCTACATTTAAGTATTATAATAAAATGTGTCTAATCTACATCAGAGTATTATAATAAGACGTGTCTAATCTACATTTAAGTATTATAATAAAATGTGTCTAACGATTCTGAGTAATTTATGTATTTATTTATTTATTCATCCTGTTGTATCTCATATACAAACACCTGTGTAAAATGTTCATATTAAAAAAAGTAATGCTGAAATATCAGAATTATATAAGTGACTTAAATGATGCCTGTTTGTAATAAATAAAATAGATAGATAGATAGTCAAGGCAAAAATAACTAACATAAAAATCACAGTATTTTGCTTAAAATTAAAATCATAAATAAACCAATTTTTAAAAAAATATTTGTATTGTTTTATTGTTTAAGTTTTTGTCATCTGTCCCTTTGTGTAAAGTTTATTGAAAAACATTAAATAAAATTTAAACCCCAGTGTAGATTATTTTAACAGTAGTTTTATTGCAATTAATTATGAATTTAAATTATTTCAAAAAAAATTTCAGGTCATAAGCTTTTATTTTTAATTACATTATTACTTTTATTATTATTGATGGTTTAATTAAATAAATTAAATATTAAAAAGTATAAGCAAAAAATAAATAAATAAATAAATATAAGCAAAACTGCTTGGAAAAATAAAAAAAAACACTCTCTCTTTTTCTTCATTCTGTGTATTATCTATGTATATTTTTATATATTATATATATATTATTTGATAGATTATTTTTTTTAATTTATTACAGTAATAAAACAATCTCTATCATTATGTTGGTTGCTAAACAATATCACCTTCCATTATGATTTACTGCTAAAACCCTGACCAGAATTAAAACAGACTTCCTGTAGCTGTGCAGCTAAATTCCCGCAGCTCAGGAATGGCTCACCTTGGTATCGAGAACAGACATGATCTTCTCCTTAGCTTCTTTCACATCGTCCCTTTTCCCACTCACTTTGATATGAGGATCTGTAAAGCAGAAGGTGAACATGTGACCTCAACAATCTGAACACTGTTAAGAAGATAACGTCCTGCCGTCGGTCTTCACCGTGCCACAGTGTTTTGCGTGTAGTTAGCTAATAGCATGAAGAATACTTTAGTGGAAAAAAAAAAACCCAGCACAATAATTGCAACCTTCTGTGATCCTGTGTTTCGTCCATCAGGCTGACTGACTGAGGCTTGTTTTGGTTCTGAGTTTTACGAACACAATTTAAGCTAAAGCCATGCTTTTATTTGTCATTCCAGCTAGCCGTTCTTAGCCTCTGATGCCAAACAGAATCTCTGTGTGTTAAGCTAAGTTTCCATTACTCATTCATTATGTCTAATTTTCACAGTACATGATGTTTTTTTTGCTGTGTTTTGAAGCTAACCGTCTATTAGCGCTTGCCGTTGCAGTTTTT
Organism: Hemibagrus wyckioides; assembly: GCF_019097595.1. Lineage (NCBI taxonomy): Eukaryota > Metazoa > Chordata > Actinopteri > Siluriformes > Bagridae > Hemibagrus > Hemibagrus wyckioides. The sequence continues at coordinate 26,108,195 of NC_080722.1, read as the reverse complement.
TTAGTCAGTCTCACATGTCAGGCTTTTGCTAGTACTAGATGTGGTTAGAAGTTGTTAGCACTGTTGCCTCGCAGGAAGAAGGTCCTGGGTTGGAATCCTGGGTTCGAACAGGTCAGGGGCCTTTCTGTGTGGAGTTCTGCATGTTCTCCCCGTGTCTGTGTGGGTTTACTCCGGGTACTCCGGTTTCCTCCCACAGTCCAAAAACATGTACATTAGGTTGATTGGTCATTCTAAATTGCCCATAGGAGTGAGTGTGAGTGTGTGTGGTTGTCTGTCTATATGTGTGGCCCTGTGATGGACTGGTGACCTGTCCAGGGTGTACCCCTGCCTTTCACCCAATGTGTGCTGGGATAGACTCCAGCAGGTCCCCGTGACCCTGATTAGGAATAAAGTGGGTATAGAAAATGGATGGATGGATGGATGGATAGCTCTAGTACTAATCTGGTACTTTTTTGTCAATAAACATTTCCAAAAACTACCTTGGTTTAAGTGAGATGAGCAAAAACTAAACCAAACTCTTGACTCTGTAAAAAACATTATAGATTATACAGTTTACTTAGAAATTACTGCTTCAAATAAAAACATTTTATTAACTTAAAAAAGATTTCAGTCCAGTGACTATATCTTGCTCCAGGAAGCATATCATGATACAGAATTCAATTTTATTTTCTTGTGAATTTCCCAGAAATGTAAACAGACTGTCAGAGTCCACCTTCAGCATCGTGAAGCCTGAGGCCTGAACAACAGAGATGGTACGCTGTGAAGGGTAGAGACTACAGAAGTAAAGCCTGAAGTCACAATTACAATTAAGAGATGACAATTCAGGCAAGGCATCATTTTTATGCTAAAATGACCTCCATCGTGCATACTGCGGCTACTGCATTTAAACATTCATTTCATAATGATGGCTTTCGGTGCCAAAAGCAATGAGGGAAAAAAAAACAAGGCCGAATCGCTGCGCGACACAGAGGCGGACTCGTCCGCCGCAAAATCTCACGGAACAACAAGCTCGCTGCGATTAGGTGGACCCTGGAAAAGGAGCTCAACCGAATGCGGCTCCGGCTGCTTGTCGTGCGTCGGTCAAATGACAGGCTATTAGTTAGCCACTACTGACCTTGGTTTAACTGCATGAAATGCAAGCGTTTTCTGCGGTCGAACTCAAGTGCTCACCAGAGGTTTCTCTGTTTGCACTGTGGTCCAGGAGGAACTTGGGAGAAAAGCAAAAAATAAAAAAATAAAGTGCATTTAAAGCACCGGTTTCATATTGAGGGGCTAATTCCTGGTGGTGTAAGTAGTAGGATTACACGAATGAAAGATCTTTCACTTTACGTTTTTTAGCCATAATTCTTGTCAGCGCTCTGTCCTTGATCTTGACTGGCATGGTCTTAAATTGAGTGTAATAGAGAGCTGGAAAGTGGCTGGTGGTTTTTTGTACAATTACAAAAACAAAGCTAGCCTAGATAGTATCCCCAGGCACCAGGCAGGCGGTTCACTCGCCCAGCAGCTCCACAGGCGTATCACTATTCAGACACATGCGAGACCTTCGGGACGATTTCTGCGGGTGTTGCGTGAACGCCATCCGAATATAGAAGAAAATAAATAAAGGCAGTTTTATCAAACAAACAATCTGCTTAACAATTCACAAAGCCCAAATATTCATACACTGAACAAGTCTGTAATAAATAAACATTTGGGATCTGCTTTATTGGCATTGACATCAGCCACATGCTTTCAGTAGCAGTTGATCAGTTAGAATGTGTTCAGTAGTTCAGTATTTTTCCATTCCTCTGGTCACAACTGTTTCAGTTTATAAGTTTCTTGCAGGTTTTTTTGGTACACTTGGGGGTTTTGGCCTGCTTTGGATCACACCAGAGTTCACACCATTTGACTGGGATCGATCAGGACACTGACTCAGCCATTCTAAGAAAAAAAAAAAAAAAGGTTCTGTTGTTGATTTACTTTTGGATCAGCGACCCAACCAATTTAGTCTTAGACATAATCACAGACAAATTGCCTGAATTCTGCAGTGAGCTAAACCTGAGCCAGTGATGCACTTCAACACTCCCTAAATCATTCTTCACTTTAACACAAGGGTTTGGTCTTCCAGGTTTTGAGTTGGTTTTTCATGTCTGGCTAGATGTTACTGAACTTGATCTACACACTTAACAGGAAAAGATCTGTATGGAACTGAAAAATTCGATTGCTTTATTATATAGAAACCCCAAAATTCTGAAGAGAAACATTTTGAAAAGTTTACTAAAAAGACACCAGTTGGATTAGTTAGATGGTTCTTCTTCTTCTTCCTCTTATTATTATTACTTTATTTAGACAAGAACATACAGCACATTTGAACAGTGTAGAATTATTTTAACATAAACATCAACATTATGAAAAAATTCTCTCTAGTACTGATAAGAGCAAAACTCCTCCCTTTTTCACAAATCTAATCAACTGTTTGATCTTTTCTAAAACACGTCATTCATAAACACGTCATTTCATTTATAAACATTTCACGCGGTTATCTACATAGAGACAACACTCTGAAAAGTAATGCCACTGATTTCATCTCACATATTCTTAGAATGATTGAACTGCTGAACTACGTAGAACCATTTTTTGGGAGAAAGTTTCTATCGGCCAAATACAGAACCTCAAAATTCAATATAGAACCTCAAGGAACTTCTACACTGGGTGAAACAAAGATATCTAATCATACAAGTGACCTGACCAGATGTGGGCCTTCCATAAACCATTGCCATAGAGATGAAGAGAGGCATGATTATTTAGAAAGTCTGTGTATACTGTAACATTACAATTTCCCTTCATAGAACTATGATTCCTGGAACATCTTCAAGCATGAAAATATTCCGGTGAAGAAAAAAAAGTCCATGAAGCCATGACCTACCAAGGTTAGAGTGGAAGAACCTTAGTGTCCTGCACAAAGCCTCTGACCTCAACTTCAACGAACACCTCTGGGATGAACTGGAACACTGACTGAACCCCAGACCTCCTCATCTAACCTCAGTGTCTGATCTCACTAGTGCTTGTGGCTGAATGAAAGCCTTCTCAGAAGAGAGTATCAGCAAAGACGGAATATTAGAAGAAAACATCTGGATATCATTATCAAGCTTAATGCATGTTAAGATAAATGCTGAAAACATTGACAAATTAAAAAAAAAAAATATTCTCTGATCGGTCTATACTAAAATCCAAACAAGGTCTGATGTAAAGCTACACCACCTCTCGCCTTGCCAACATCTGGCCACCGCAGAATAAAGTGGAGGAGATCAGACTTCCTCTGCAGTGTGAAATGATCTTAATGACTGTTGAGCCTTTATTTCCACAGAGACCTGCTACATGTCTTACAAGGCTAAAACATAGCCTGAACCCTGTCTGTTATTTTGCTAATTTACTCCAAAACAAAATTATGGGGCATTGGTGGCTCAGTGGTAGGTTTCTTGCCTACCATGTGGAAGGCCCAGGTTTGATTCCCAGTAGCTGGTCCCAAGCCTGGATAAAATGGGAATGATCAGGAAGGGTATCTGGCATAAAACCTGTGCCAAGTTGTTGTGGGGGCCAGTTGGTCTGCTGTGGTGACCCCTCACACATGTAGGGAGCAGCTGAAAGATCAACAACTCCAAAAAAAAAAAAATCATCACATAGAACTTTAAGGATATGACACAAAACCAGCTTTCTGTGATTTAAACTGGAGTCTGATCGGAGATGCTGCTCTGCTCCTGGGGAGGTTAAGCAAATATTGCAGCATGTAATGCTAGTCACAGCAAATGTGAGAATGACGTTATAGCTAAGTATTCCGTCATCGCAAAAACGATTTGTTTATTCAGTATATTGAAATCGACTTAGCTGACATTTTAGTGGACAATTGTGAGCATCAGACGTTTTTCAATGTGAGATCTGTGTGTTTTTGCCTCTGTTGGAGAACCTTACACAGAATTTTAGTGGATGAAGATAACACCTTCACATTTTCGCTGCTTATGAACAAACACTCTGAGCATCTCAGAGAGCAGGAATGTTTGAAATCAACATTTACTTTGAACAAAACTGACCGTTCCGTTGTTTTGGAAATTGCCTATGAACAGTGAGACTAATGATGAAGCATCACTGTGGAATGTGATGAGACAAACAAATGGACACAACCAAACAGGCCCAAATTCCATTTTTGGGCCTCTGGTAAGGATCATGGTGGCTCTGGAGCTTACGCCAGAAACCCTGGGCACAAGGTAGGAACACGCTCTTTATGACCGTCCAGTCTATCTCAGGTCATCTCTCTCATTCCTTCATTCAGTCACCTATTCATTAACTTTATTCTCTCTCATTTTTAGTAACTTTATTAATCCCGGGAAATCTGGTGGCTAGGCAAGGCATGGACACACCCTGAATGAAAACCAGTCAATCACAATCAATACACCATGCACACACACACATACACACAATCATTCACACATTGAGGTGATTTACACTTTAACAAACCGCATGTTTTTGTGAGGTGAAGTCAAGCAAAACTCCACGTTTACACAGTTCAGGATTGAACCCTGGATCCTGAAAGTGTGAGGCAGGAAAACTACTGACTACACCACTGCTTCACTCTGAAGGCAATAAAATCTGAGCTAAAAATCTGAATCAGATGACCACATATTGAAAATCTGGGCAGGCATCTAGTGAAGCTAAGGCATGAAAAGAGATTGTGACACGGGTTAAAACGTGAGCTGAAAATGTAGCAGGCAGTATAACTCTTAACTCATAACAGACTCCCAAGCAAAAACATACACGCTAAATCAGTGGAAGGTTCTGCCAAAAAAAAAACCCTTAACATATTTTCTGCATAGTTTGATATTTTTAACAGAGAACTAGCCATTAAAGCTGCCCCCAAGAGAAGCTAGCACTTACACTGCCCACAGCTGAAATGAGCATGAGTAAAGCTCACAACATCTCGAAACTAGCTCTACAAAAGCGTGGCAGCTAGCATAAAAATAACCAAAGCATTTTTGCTGCTGTCAATGACATCAATAAAAAAAACAGAATTCAACACATATATATTAAAATATCTGAATAACCTTTAAGGACTCTTGACTTAAGAGTGGAAAAAATAAACTGCACTAAGTCCAGCAGATTAGGAAACACCTTTTTTCCCCATAATGCACTGAAGCCACCTCATTCACACTGCTTAGATAGATAGATAGATAGATAGATAGATAGATAGATAGATAGATAGATAGATAGATAGATAGATAGATAGATAGATAGATAGATAGATAAACTAGGTGTGTAATCTGTGAATTAACAGTATGTACATTATAATTATATTATATCAGTATAAATAGATCATATATTTAAAATCTTTGCATTCATTTACTTTATAGTGTTACTGGTAACTGTTTTTAAAATTCTACGTGACATCAAGAACCTTTAGCATTGTATATGTTGCCCATTTGTTTGTCAGATAACAGATAATTGTTTCATTTTATTAATGTTTAGAACATACATCCATCAGCCATAACATTATAACCTTCCTAAGAAGTCTTCTTGTGCTGCTGAAACCTCTGATACACAGCCTGATATAAAACTCTGTGTGTTCTGATATTGTTCCTTCATAGCTGGCATCAGCTTATTAGGCCATATGTACTACAGTAGCTCTTCTGTGGACCAGACGGATTCACCAGTCGTCCATCCTTGGATCACTTTTACTAACCACTGCAAACCAGGAACACCTCACAAGACCTGCAATCACAGTGTCTAACTGTCTAATCCGAATTCACTCAGATCCTACTCACCCTTATGCATTTTTCCTGCTTTTAACACATCAATGTAGAAAAAATGACTCTTCACCTGCTGGCTAGTAAAGTAAATCCCATCCCTGGACAGGTGACAGGTAAAAAATAATCAAACTTATTCACTTCACCTGTCCGTTTTATTAATATTAAGATAGATCAGTGTTTATTTTTAACATGTTGCAAAATAGTCAACTCAATAAATAGTCGATTCAAAAAAGAGTAGATTCAAAAAGATTTGACAAAAAAAATAGTCAACTCAAAAAAGAGTCGATTCAAAAAAGAGTCGATTTAAAAAAAGTTGACTAAAAAAGAGTTGATTCAAAAAGAGTCGATTAAAAAAAAGTTGATTAAAAAAGAGTCGACTCAAAAAAGAGTCGATTCAAAAACATTTGACTCATAAAAGAGTCGACTTAACAAAAAAAGAATCGATTCCCTAATTCCAAGCTTTAAAAGCAAAGAGTCAAACACAAAGCTTTGGAGTCGATTCCATTTAACTCATGGAATAATAGTAGGGAAAATAAATATAGCACCCAACTTTTTCAGCTATTTTATTGACAGAATCACTTGATAATATACTCATACCATGAAAAATATTATTACTGCTGTATTGCACGTATTATCCTGTTACTGAATTAAATAAAGTCTAGTTAAGAGTGTCTGAAATGCTGGTAAAAAAAATCTGAACTGTTTTTAAAATTTTGTATATAAAGCATCCATCTTATCAATTAATCAGAAATGATGATAATCTTTGTTACTTGACTTGAGGTTCATTGTCACTCTCTTGATGCTTCTAAGGTCCTGAAAGCAATTTTTTTAGAAATGCTTTTATAACCCCTTTCACTGACCTTTTACAATTTTTCTTCTGGTGAAATTTTTTTTTTTTTTAAATCACAGAGTGTGGACAGCTCAGGTCCGCACACGAAAGCTATTAAAGTTAATCATTTTTTTAAAAGTTCATTATCCTAGAGGTTCAGTTTTCCCTCACTGGCCTCACGTGTTCAAAATGTTTACTCAAAAAAAAAAGAAAAGCTTTGGCTTTCTGGAATGATGTGTGCACTAAATACAACTGTCTTCATTATGGACAAATACCCTATCACATCGAGCCATCCGGGATCGAATCTGTACCGAGACACTGCACTGAACTTGGCATCAACATGCAGAGAGGCAGATTTCAGGAAGGAATGCAGTGGATTTGATTGAACACAGCAGCGTGTCTGATGCCGTTACACACTCCCAGCCCTGTCACTAGATTAGCAGCTTTAAAAATAGCCACATCTGGAGCTGCTAATATACCTCCAAAACACCCCAGTCCACCTCCCTGCTTCACCGCTCCCCCATGCACAGCTGCTTCTGATAAGTGTTAATGATGGTGCGAGGCACATCTGTCCAAATAAAATCCACAGAACGTTTACTTTAAGCTCGATTCAGGTGCGTTTCTGGAATGTGAGAGGAGGACAAAATGACACACTGACATATCTCTGACGTGAAGTCAGTCACATAGCACACAGAACTGGGATGAGATGTCCAGCTACTGCTACGTAGCAGAACAGGAGCTCGCTCCAGCTGAGGTTACTAAAATACGAACATATTAAATGAGTTCAATACTAAACCAAACAACAAGATTAAAGCAAGCTGTAGAATTTCACTTGCACCTAGACTCTTGGTGTCTTAGGTAACTAGTTAATATCATAACTAGTGGTCCAGGAATCAGAATTCTGATTTATTTCACCATCACCAACTAATCAGAAACACGATCCTCCATAAACAGGAAGTGTTACATCCACAATCAAGACATGAGGAAGTGATTAAGATGTTTTCAGTGGTATATATTCACTTATATACAGTGAACAGTTTTCAGGATCACATCCACTTGAGGACGTGAGGGCAAAAAGATGGATCTGTTTATCGGATTTTAGGATTCCTTAATCAGATTTAATGCTGAACTCGGTTAATACGACACACGCTGTGATGTTTATCCTGTCAATATATTAAATGAAGCATCTAAAAAAAGCTAGAATCAGGACATCGCCTTACTAGGAGAACGGGTAAAAGAAATATACTATACAGAAGAACTGGCTTTTCATTTCAGACTTAAAAAGACTCCAGCAAGAAGGTCCTGGGTTCAAATCCTGGGTTCGAACAGGTCAGGGGCCTTTCTGTGTGGAGTTTGCATGTTCTCCCTGTGCCTGTGTGGGTTTACTCCGGGTACTCCGGTTTCCTCCCACAGTCCAAAAACATGTACATTAGGTTGATTGTTAATTCTAAATTGCCCATAGGAGTGAGTGTGAGTGTGTGTGGTTGTCTGTCTATATGTGTGGCCCTGTGATGGACTGGTGACCTGTCCAGGGTGTACTCCTGCCTTTGTTTGCTGGAATATGTGTGCTGAGGTAGGCTCCAGCAGATCCCTGTGACCCTAATTAGGAATAAAGCGGGTATAGAAAATGGATGGATGGATGCATAAAAATTCACCGTATTCTGTTAAAGCTCCTGGCGTCACGTCCTTCACCTTCGACTGGGAAATGATGTCCAGTTAGTAAAACAAAAAAAAACGTTCTAAAAGACAACGATACCCTTCTGAAATTCATACACTAGTCAGGACACAGCTTGTTGTTGTTGTTATCTGTAGAACTTCACGTCCAGCTGCAGTGACCAGCGTCATGCCTTTTGTTTAGTCCATAGGTGGCGCTGTGTTCTGAATGGGGAATGTAGTAATCAGAGACTGGAGTGGTGAATTATGTCATGCAGACTGGGACCCAGTTAATTCTCATACACATACACATACACACACACACACACACACACACACAACAAAGGACAAGTGAATCAAATCAGGCAGCGACTAACACTGAAGCACTTACCACTGAGTACTGATGTTAGGAATGCAGCACTGTGAAACATTAAGTGATTGCAGTTATGTCTTAGTGAATAAACTTGGTTTTTTTTCAGGGTTAGGAAAAATAAAGGTCTTACTATGTCCCCTTTCTGTTCTTGTATTTTACAATCACGATGATGTATTGCAATAATCACCCGAGCCGGCGTGTTTGGAAGCAGGACCTTCAACAACAAAACTGAAAAAATGTGACTTTCTCGCACTGCGTGTGACCCGACAGATGTTCCTGAGCTTCGCAAAAACAAAACTGACACACTCACGCATGCTGGCAGGATTCACAGCATCCCAGACATATTTTTCCTCCCCCAGAGAGCACTGAAATTACAAACGTACTTCATTAAGGAGCGGTAATGATCATATCTACACCAAATGGCTCTAGCTTGGAGTGGCTGAGGTACGCCAAAAGGCAGGAAGCTGCCCTGGTGTTTTTTTGTTCCCCCCCGACATACTTTGCGTCGCTGCGTCGTCATTAAGATCCAGATGCCGCAAGACACAAAGTTTTCAGCGTGGCTCTGTGTTTGGAGTCTTTAAAACTGAAACATCACTGCTATGCCAGAGACACGAGCAAGGAAATATTTCTGAAAGGCCTCGAGGGAGACGAGGGAAGTTTCCGCTGATCCTCCTGCAAGACTCTGCGTGTTTATTTCACTTCTAAAAGCTGCAGGCTCGTGCGATTTCTGGCTTTTAAGCCTGCACGTAATGTCCTGTACGTCAACAGACACACGACAATGAGCTGGACACTTCAACCTCACTGCACTAGTGTGTTCGAAGTGGCAACATTGCTAACAAGAACATCCAAGTAGGCATGCGGAGAAAAAAACAATAATGTGACCACAGAAACCCGTAGCACATGGTGGTGGATGAGACAGCTTGTTTTTCCCCAAGATGTTCTCCAAGTAAGAAAATAACGTGTGATTGCTATTAATAATACAACACTCCGCCATTTGTTTTAGCAAGCAAGTAACACACAAAAAGTTGTCTTTTCAGGTCAAAGGTCACCTAGATAAGATTCTGCTAGCATGAGAAAATCTGAATCTTTCAGTTCCTGAGTCATTTTCCCCCCTTGAGTTCAGTTTCATTCACATTTCATCTCAAAATAATAGAAACATTTTTTCAGGTGTTTTCCATCACTTTGAAGGAAATCGTAGCTTCTAAATTACACCTAAACGGTATACGCTAGCACCTCTGCGCGCGATTAGCCGTTGGATTTGTTTGTATGATATGGTCTGGAACTGCAGATTCGTGTCCTGTAATGAGAACCGGGTTTAACAGAACAAGAGTGGCTCCTTAAAACCAACCGTAAATTCCAGTGTCTTCCCCATCTGGTGTCACAGCAAAGCTTCATTGTGTGCCCTTTAGTAGCCTGTCTTCAGAGCGAGCAATTTATTTGATCTGGTTGAAGAGTTGATCGCTATTTAAAAAAAAAATAAAAAAGAGCAAAAGGTCTTCATTAGAGGCAACAGACTTTAAATTCCCCCTGGACTAACAGGACCATCTAGTCAGTGGCATACCAGATCACAGAGCTCCAGCAGCCTAGCACGATTTGCCATGGAAATAGCCACGCATGCGGCGGCCATGCCGTGTGGGCCGAGAGAGGGGAGCTCGCTTCGGAGATGTTATTCCAGCTGCTGCACCCCTGCACTAAGACCTGTTCTGCTCTGCTTGTAAATCACTCCATACAAGAAAACACAGATTTATCAGTGGCTTCAGATCGGATCTGATCGGCCCGTGTGAGACAGCAGGAGAGGAAAGAAAAGAGAATTATCGGTATAATTCTGAGTGAGTGGACGCTCGGTCCAGACTGCAGTCTGGATAGATTCAATTCCGGTTTCTGATAACAGAAGTGTTCCTATTTCCAATAATTTTGTGCAAAAGGGTTTAAACTCTCAGGACACACAGCTTTGAGGCTCGTCAGGGGATTTATTGCTTATTCTCATGTATAAAAATACAATTTATTTCTAAAATCCCTAATTACTCTTATCTTCATCTGAATCACATCTCCACCAAAAGTCATAAAAACACTTTCAATTAACAGAGCTGATCCCAGAATAATTTCTCTCTCTCTCTCTCTCTCTCTCTCTCTCTCTCTCTCTAACATCATGATGGAGAACAGATACCTCTTCATATTTATGTCAAGTGTAAATGGGAAAGAGAAATAAATCCCAAATGAAGAATGGCATTCCGCTCGCAAAACACAACATACAATTATCTAATCGTAGAGAGGGAAAGAGTTTACATGGAAAAACCTAGTGTGCATTTTCATTGCCTCCAAAATAAAAAATAATAAAAAATTTTATCCACACCACATACCAAATACCGAGGGATTTCTCAGCACTGAACCTGGGAACACTTCACACACTGCACTGTATATCCTGTTAATATTAAGTGCAGCATTTAAAAAGAACTTTACTCGACATTTATATAAGCGGGAGATTCCCACTACTGAGTAGAAGTTGTCAGAAAATATACAATATGGAAGAACTGACTTTTAATTTGAGACTTAGAAGGAATCTATTTCTTACATTATCAGGAGAAAATGTGTAATGCAAACAATCATCACTGAACTGGGAATGTGTTACTGGTGTATACCCCGTGTTCTACACTCTAAAAAAGGTTCTTTATTAGGGTTCTATATAGAATCCTGAGGTTCTGTACTTGGCCCATGATCTATGTAAAATAAATAGGATTTCTTGAAAAAACAAAAAAGATTTCATGCTCATTTAAGATGCCGACTTTTTATTTTTTAAATGGGTCATTTTTACACACAATATATTTTTTTAAATAATAAAATAAAATAATATAAAATAAAACAAAAACAAAATAAAATGAAATAATCATAAATGTAATTAGTTTCATAATTAATTAATATTATAATAAAATAAAATAAATTAAAATAATCATAAAAATGACAAATTAGTATTATTATTATTCCCTGTGTTCCAGCAATCTTCCACATTCGTGGAATCTGCTTTTACTGTGTTACTCCCACTGAAGACGCCGATAATCAATGCAAATTATACAGACTTTATTCCCAGTGCTCATTGAAATAGAAAACATAAACATGCATTTTTATAAATGTTAGGCTTTGCATCTAGGGCTTGGCCAGTGAACCTGAGAACATTCCTCCTGTCACGTCCTTCACAGTTACAGCAAACAAAAGGGCTGGAGAGCTTCCCATTTTACAAACTGTGGTTTTAAATTGCTTAGTGCTCCATCAGTGAGCTAGAAGAATAATGTGAAAAAAAAGTGCTTTGACCTCAGAAAGTGAGAGGAGTAAATAAGCGCCGGCCAACAAACACCCGAAGAGGCTAATTTTAGGCTGTGATAGTAATGCTTTGACACAACAAGGAACGCAAATAAGAACCAAACTAGAAAACATTATTTAGCTGTAAATGAATAAAATCTTGAGGAAACACAGTATTTAAATGAAATTTTAACGAGATCTGACCTGTAAACAGGACATCTGATCAATCGACCTGAAATATCATGACCTGTATCTCAGACTGTTTGTCCCAGATTCGGACCCGAGCTCGAACGAGTGTCTGTGTGGGTTCCTTACGGCTTCTCTGGTTTCCTGGACATCCCAGAAGGTGGACTGGCTACTCTAAATTGTTTACGTTGTGGAGTGTAGTGGTGTCCAATCCAGGGTGACCCCACACCTACTGCTGATTCTGCTTCTGTCCAGTAAAAATGTGAATGGGCTCATTTATTAATTTTTTAATGAAACCCTTCTGAAAGAAATACCCGAGTATTAAATTAGCACGTTTTCTTTAACATGGTCATCCTTTACTGTCCACTAGGCTTTAATATAAGCTGTAAGCCTGTGATGTAGGTCTTTAAGGCCAGAGGACATCATGTACAAGCATACAAGAAACACGTCAGGATGAAATGAATGTTTATTACACGTTTATTACACATTGTAATGCTGAAAGATAAAGGCAAGAAAAAACAAGCTGGAAAGTAACTAAGTGTGAAATGATGTTAGTAATTGCTGAGGTTTGTGGCCTGGGCCCGGAATGTTCCAGAGTCAACGCAGCGTCATTGTATTAAATGAAAAATCCTCCGAATGAGCTCTGTGCTAGACATCAGTTTAACATCTTCAGTTGTAGATATATTTTCTAATAAAAACTCATTTTAAATAAACTTTATTACTTTTAAATGTCGGTTTGGTTTCCTATAATACACACCACACCATTGTCTCTACAGTAACTAAAGACAGCGATGCAGCAGCACTTCTGTGGTCCTGTCTCATCTGGACACACTGTACAAAGCTTGAAGCTTCAGCGTTCATGCTAATACCATTCCAACCAAAATTAAAGCGGTAACTTGGTCTAAATGCATCTTACAGTAACACCACATTCTAGGGCTTTTCACACTTTTATTCTAACCCTGCTTTTAACCCCGGCTAGGGGAAGGTTTTACATGTGTAGTTTAGAAGAAGGGTTCGCACTGCTCTTTACCCCGGGGTTATGAAACCCTGCTCTGTGCTGTTGCAGTGTTAATCCAACACACTGAACAGCTCATGCCTTATATCAAGTGAAAACAACAAAAACTGCTCGGTAGATAGAGTCAGGTGGCAAACACCTGACACTGAACAAGTTGGATACTCACTATGTAAGGCAAAAAAACATTATAAAGCTGTGAAAATACAGCAGGCTTGTCCTTTAATCTCAGTGACGCTTGCAGAAGCGTGAGAAAAGCCGTTATTTAGAATGGTCACATGATGTATTTATCCAGTCATAGTTGTCGATGGTGTAAATATGCAAATGAGAAGGGTTTAGGAATGTAGAGTGTGAAAGGTCAGGTTATGAAGAGCCAGGATTCAGTGTAAAGTATGAGCAGTATGAAGATAACCCAGGATTCTGTTCCCCCGGAGTTTACAGTCACCCTGGGAAAGTGTGAAAAGCTTAGAGTCTGGAATTTGCTGTCTCCAGTATTTCTAAGCTGGATTTTCCATGACTATGACGTTGCTGGAAAATCATCTCTTGCTCCTAACAGCAAAACCTGACCATTATCAATTATATCTGAGATCACTGATATTTTTTTCTTCTGTTAAATGACATTATAAATGCTCTAGCAAATATAACGTGTTTCAGGGTGGACATTTCCGTCCAGGTCCCTGTACGATGTCCGACACAGGATTAGAAAAAAGTATAAAACCAACAGAGAAGCGTATTACAGTTTAGCGCGCGGTGAGAAATCACGAGTGAAAGTTTTATTTTTCCTACAGCTGCTACACAATAAGGTCTGTTGAGAATCACTTGGAGCTTTACAGTGTCAAATGAGTTAAACAGGCAAGCGCTTCCAGAGTTACCCAGCATCACCTCGGAGTGTGTGGATCGGAATGCGTCCTCCTGAGACGCACAAGTGTGCAGCTGGCAGCAGCTCTGCTGGAACCGCTATGCTAATATTTCAGGCAGCAGATTGTCCTTGTTTGTGCCTTTCAAGAGATTGGACATTCTGAGCTCATTGCTTTTTTGGTCGATTGGACCGGTCGAGACTAACAAAAGATCACACTTCTAGCCGAGCATGAAGGTGTGAAGACTTTGAAGAAGCTGAGAAACATCTGCTCTCAATTAGTAATGACATTACTGATGAGCCTGAGACTTGAAGAGCTTTTAGTCACTGGAGAACGCTCAGGTTTAGTGAATAATGCTGTAAGTAGCCACTGTTGAGCCCTTTGGCAGAGATCTTAACCTTAATCCTCTCGAGTAAGTGCTTTAATTGTGTTCTGACTCACTTGGTAAGTCACTTTGGATCTAATAAGTGCATTTAAAATGTTGACAGAAGCATGAGTCAAGACTAAAGCTACCTGTTTTGTAAAGAGTAGATGGTCTCTTTGATATTTTGATCTCTTTTGATATCTCTTTGTTTTGCACCGGAGATGGACATGCTGGACGTTTTGTCATGATAAGCTTCACGCTCTCAGACTCTCAGTGAACCTCTGCCGACACAGCGGAGTCCCCCGGTAGGACAGGGCAGTGCGACGCAGCGCCTGGTGCAGACCACATGTCTGAGCCTCTGCATGTGTTTTCCATCATTAATTAACCGGGACGCTCGCCACGTTCGGTCACCAGATAACTTCGAAAGCTTATGTAAGGTTTGATCGGAAGAGCAGCCGATGCCCAGGGCCGATGGCCAACACGAGAGAACGTGCGCTGGAATCTGAATGGCCTCCGACCCGGCTGTGACCTCCTGCCTGCTGGACGAGCGTGTAAACTTGGGTCGGGTTTTTAGTAAACGAATATGAGCTGCGTTTGGGAAAAAAACAAAACTGATCTTTCCTGGCAGGTCATCGATTAGCGTATCGCTATATAACGACTCAGAGGAATGTTGAGCAATTTAGGACACAATTAAAAGGCTAGTACAATAATATCCTGAAATAATATCATTATTATTTTCATTATTATATCATTTACATATTATTTTATAATAGCAAGCAAATCCTAGGCTAAGGGCCTGAGAATTCAATGTGTTGCACATTTAGCGCCAGACTGGAATAAACTGGAAGGAAGAAAAAAAGTGATGATTTTATACTGTGTAGTGTAAATCTTATTACGCTAATAGCCGCGTGGAATGTATGTGCGAGATGTTCCTCCTTCATGATAGTTATTGCAAAACCTTTTCAGAATAAAGACAGCCGAAACCGAGATAAGACGCAAAACACGGTGGTGAGGTGCCAAGAAGATGCTGGTGCTGTTCTATTAAAGACATTTTTCCCATGGAAGACTTAAGATAATAAGATGATAAGATGAAATGTTCCTAATAGAAGAGGAATTCTTCAATTTCAGCAGTATGTAAGGCATGGTTTGGAGCGTGTGTGTGTGTGTGTGTGTGTGTGTTACATTTCTAGTATTTTCCTTTGAGCTGTGAAACTATTATTAAATATGTGACAGTCTAGAAAAAACCTGTCCATCACTGTGGCTGAATTCTGACAGGCAAAAAAGAATAAAAATCAGATTTTGGCTAAAGTTGGGTTTTTCTGCCTATGTCGTACCTTGACGTGAGCTGCAGTCGGAAATGAATCATTAAAATGCGATTTTCTCCATTTCACTTTCGAGGTTAAACTTTAAAAATGTTGTAAATTTACTTTGGGTTTAGTAAAATACCAAAAGAATTCAGGAATGCCTGAGGATTTGTAGAAATCCTAGAGGAACTGTGTAGAAATAGTGTGTGTGTGTGTTTTTGTGAATTACATATTAAAAATGCTCGTAGGTTTTGGAACTTTATATAAATAAAGCTTCACTTTTTCAGCCTGAAGTAAACTTAAATGTTTAAACAGTTGAAATTGCATTTACATTTCCGCCATTCAGCAGACACCCTTATAAAGGGTGTAAAGAACGACTTACATCACATTTTACACAACTGAGGGTTAAGGGCCTTGCTCAGGGGCCCAGCAGAGGCAGCTTTATGGATCTGGGATTCAATCACACAACCTTCTGAGCAGTAATCCAACACCTTCACCACTGAGCTTCCACATCCCCTCACTATATGACACCGTTTTGACTGTCACACCCGTCACAGGCAGAAAAACACACTTTTGACCATATTTTGGCGCATATTCTATTGGAGCCCTCAATCCAGACAACACGTAGAACTAAAGACTTTTCTGGAGAAAAACTGCACACAAATGCACTTTATTCATAACCCTCACTCTGTTCTGCCACTGATCCATATTTATATGTATATATTTGATTAACTTATCAATAGATCTGTCTTTTACAAACTACTCCCTTTGTATTTTTATTTTTATTGTAACTCCATTTTTATTCTATTTTTATGACCCAAACAGTCAGAAAAGTATTTGACTCCATGTCGTACTATGTACAGTTGTTTATGTGACAAATACATTTTGACTTTAAATATATCTAAATTTTACCATGTGAAGGGTTTTCGAGGCTGCAATACATAAAAATATCAGTCTTTCCTTAGCCACAATAACCAACAGCAGCACAGCATATATCAGTTTTCAGATTTTTCCATGGTATTCGCTCCCTGCAGGATTGCTCTGTACACAGATGCAGTGACAGAAACATACAGAAGTCTTACCCTTCTTAGACTTGGCGCCTATTTTCAACTTTGAAGGCCATGCGATCTGAGTATTGGTCTCCTCCATGACCTGTAAGAATGGAAGCCAAATGTTTCAGAGATTAGAAAATGGGCGCAGTGTAAAACATCAAAATGATTCGATAAATACATGCACGTAAATTACAGCATTTCTGCTTAAAGACTATCCACATAAACACTTTATGACATTTTCATCGGATTAACACAATTTTAAAGACAATACAAAACAGAAATGTATCCATTCGCTTTACATTAGAGAGTTTTAACACATGATATGATTATATGTTGAAAATGACAATAGGGAATGAAATGAGAATCAACTGGGAATCAACTGGAAATCAACTGGGAATCAAATGGGAATCAATTGGGAAACAACTAGGAATCAAATGGGAATCAAGTGTAAATTAATTGGGAATTACACCTAACCTATTACACAGATCCATCCACATTTCTAGTGCAGTACATACAAATCTTTCCAGCTATAATCGGACATCAGTATTTGGGTTTGAATCCTGTTCAGCTGCACTCACATGCCCTCTGCACGTGCCCAGGTTGAAAGTGTGTGTTGAAAGTACTTGGAATATGTTGGGCAGTGTTAAAGTAGAGCTCAGCTACACTGGTGGCTTGCCCTTTTCATCTGCTCATAGTGGCAATATTGAAAGACACGCATCGCACTTGGCACATGGCTTCACATTCCAACCACTTGACTTCTGCTGTTGGAATTAAGAAGTCAAGAGTACGGCCACTTAAGGGGTGATTAATAACTATGCGCCAGCTTCACGAGCCGAGAAAAAGAAAATCTGTGGAGTCTCTGATTCACATATGAAGTCACTACAACATCCAGGAACAGAGGTTTTTTCCAAAGGCAAGAAATATTCTAAGCAAACTTCATCAAAATCTATTCGAACATAAACATTTTTCAAAGTGATTATTGTATTTCCCCTATTTCTTTCATTCCTGACTGAGGTAGGTAGTTCAACAGATGACATGCTAATAAATTCTTGGGGCATTTTACAGACGGCTCTAGTGCTGGAGCGCTCATTCTAGCGGTTTTTGAAAAAGTCAAAGGAAAAACATAGCTCTCTTTGTCACGCCACTGTGCTGCTGAAAGCTGCCAGGCCTGCAGTGCTGTGGCTCGGCATCACCCAATAACACATGTCCAGCTGAAAGAGGGAAACGTCCTCCAATTAAAACAATCCGAGCTGAAACGTTTACAGTAAAAAAAGCCAAACTGCTCAGTTCCTTGCTGGAAACGAGGGATTTATTAGAGGGCGGGAGAAAAGAAAAAATCCCTCTGAATTTTTGTAGCATTACAAATGGAGTAGAAAGTCGCCTACAGCAGTCAGAAGAGGAAAGTCACAGAAGCGGTGGTGGTGGTGGTGGTGGTGGTGGTGTTTATGAACATGGCTTCATGTCCACCTAGCTGATTTGCATGTTCGGTCAATAAAAGCCGTTCGACGTAGGCGTACTCTGTTAATGTCCAGAATGTTGCGCAATCGACTGGCCGGGCCAGAATCCCAAATTGGAGTACATGACCCGATCCATTTTTTTACATAACACCCTCTTTTTATTTTCCTTTTCCAGACTCGTAATGTTTTCACTCTGAGCCACAAAACTTGACAGACGCCACTGAAGAGGTTTCAAATGGCCGAGCCCGAGCCGCGATCTGAAGACGTCAGGTTTGATTCAGTGAAAGATCTGACTCATGCTTTTGCACATCTTTCATGCTTCATTAGTGATTAAGAGTGTTACGGCCAGTGCTGCCTCGGTGGGCAAATTTGAACAGATGACTGTAAACTCGTACTCTATTGTGAACGCTGTTCCATTCTGAGATCATTGCTGATTTTGGCAACGCCGTGCCCATGTGAGCGGCACTTTCAATCAGACCACACACACTACAGACGGGCTAATACAGCCACTGGGTTTTTCTCCACATAACACACACCTCTATCTAGTATGATTGGACATTTCAACAACTTCAACTAGCTACAATACGTAAGATCTGATCTCTGATGCTATGAACATGCTATAAACTGACCAGTTAGTTGTACAAAGTATCATAGTAGAATTTATAGTAGAATTATAAATCACACAGGGAAATTTATATTCAACTTTTATTGGACGTGCAGTGAAATGAGAGGTACAATCAAATAGAATAGGGTTAAAAAAAAGAAAGGGGGGGTTAAAAAATTACAATCCAATACAATACAATGAAATAAAATAAAGTAGAATAAAATAAAAATGAGATAATATAAAATAAGATAAAATGTTGAGTAGTGTTATAAATAATAAAGAATCATTAAAAAATAATAAAAAATTAATAAACAAAATGTATAAAATTATGCTGCATATAAAACTGTACAATTACTGATGAAATACAGTGGAATTAATATTGTAGTATTGTTATAAATAAATAATGGCAACGAGTATTGAGTATTAAAAAAATCCAACACTCAACGCTGTCCAAAATTCAGCACACTGTGATGATCAGATTTTGGAAAAAGCTGTAAAATTTCCCACACTGTGATATTTAATGCTCCAGCTGAGCTAAGTGTGAGAAACGACTGCCATGCTAGCTCGGCTCTGGCACCTGCTTCCTGCCGTAGTCCCACTGACACTAACAGCTGTTCCCGCGCCACCCTCGGCTCCAGAACCCGACTCGGTCAGGAACTTAATTTGCGTAAACAGCTCTTGGCTGTTGTTATGAAACTCGTCCGTGTTTAAAAAAAAAAAGAAAAAAAAAGATGTTGTTCCTGTCTATTGATTCAGCTGAGAGGGTGAAGACTTAATATTTTAATCAGGTTCAAAGTACACAGTGTGTACACAGGAACTCAGAGACGAGTTGCACAAGTTCACACAAGTTCACGGGTCCCGGAGAATGAAGCAGTCCGTCCGGGAAAATGAAAATGCCATGGCGGTCCTGAAGGCCTTCTAAAATACGAGGAATAGGAGGAGATGGCTGATCTCAGAATCTCCATAAATGTCAGTGAAATCAGACAGAGAACATATGGTACCTTTTCTTGACTAGCATTTGAAACCTAGCTCTGAAATCTGAACTGAGCTTACTGATATGAGGTTTCTTGCCTCACAGCCTGGTTTGATCCTGGTCTGTGTGACGCTTCTCCTCATGTCCTCCTCATGTGCAAGTCTTCTGCATTGTAAAGCTGAATGAAGCTTCATCTGGAGTCATTTTGTCAAACAGGTTTATCATTTTCAGTCTGTAAACCAGGCTGCTCAGTGTAAGTGTGACTCATATGGCTAAGTTATTTGACTGCGTACATAATTTGATTATTTATCCTCCAGATCCAACACAGCTTTCCTAACATGGAAAACTCCCTTGTTTCATGTAAACGTTAACACACACACAGTAACCTGATCATTGCTATATCATTGCCTGCCTCACCCTTCCTCAAAGGAATAGCGCTACAAAGCCCTAAAACCTCTAAACTCAGGATCCTCATGATTTATAAGCACATTCCTTCCTATTTTTAGTTCATGTACTGTTTTTTTTTTTTTCATTCAAGAAGGCTTTCGCTCTGAGAGGATTGGGTGTTTAAGTCGTAAATGAGAGTTAATCTACAGACCGCTCTGCATTTCCTCTGTTAAAAGAAGCAGACTCTTCTTCCAGATTAAAGCAAAGTCGTTAACCCTGAAGATGACCGTCATATTTCACACCGGTACGGTTTATAGTGACTGTGTGCGATGACACAAAGTGTAAGGGCATTGCAGATCATTAGGTTAAACAGTGAAAAAAACCCACAAGCCTCTCACAATCAAAGTTTTTTCTAAATAATATCTCGACCACACACATCCAGTTACATACACGCCCTGGTCTGAGGCTTTGGGGAAAAAAAAACCTTGCCTCTGTTGTTTCAGGATAAACATGCATGAAGAAAAAAGGCAAAAAACCAATCCAGGCCAAGCAGAACACTTCATCACAGAGCTGAGCGGAAAGAAGGCAGACAGACAGTGAGCAAAGCCGTGAGGAGTCATCTGTTTGTAGGCGTGGGGAGTGGCCTGGCCCACATCACAGACCAGCAAGACCACTGTTTCCACAGTATCCTTGTCCCAGGGTGAAGTGTGTTTTTTAATTGGCATGAGCTCCGAGTGCATGCCGAGAGCCGGGAGTCTCAACCGTCACTGAGGAACTTACATCACAGCCTGTGTACTCAGTCCAGAGAGTGGAAGAGTGAGCGATGGGATAGTCCCAAGCACCAGATCACCGTTTCCACTGATTGCATTTTTCTTTGTAGTTAGCATTCTGGCTAAATTTAATACTGCCTCAATTGGTTGTCTGCAGTGATCACACTGAGCTGGGACCACTGGAAAAAAATAAGCCAAAAAAAAAAGCAAGGTATCATGGTTAAGAAAATCTGATGATAAATCAATACATTTCCGCAGGGAGTTGCTGTGAAAGGGGCTGTGAATTTTGAGGATTTCATCTCCATTTCAAGGCCAGATGCAAATGAAACAGTAAAATTAAGAACAGAAACACAGTACAATGTCGGCCTTTGTGCTAACAGGAGGAGAGTGTTTATTTGAACTAAAACAGGAAGTCAGGATTCTTTTACTCTGGGAGAACCTAAAAAGCCCCCATTAGGTTTTCAGAACTGTCAATTATAATATATTTATTTTAATATATTTTATTTTTTTGCAGCGGAACACTATTAAATCCATTATTAAAAGTGGAAAGAGTACGGTGAAAAAAACGACCCGGCTCAGATGAGGCCATCTACCAAACGTCAATACGGAGGGCAGTAGAGAAGCAACCAAGAGGCCAAGTGAAACTCTGAGTGAAACCGAGCTGGAGAGATCCACAGCTCAAAGGCGAGAAGCTGTTTGTAGGACAACCGTAACCCAGACACACCACAAAGCCAGGCTTTATGAAGGAGTGGTGAGGAGGAACTTTTTACTGAAACAAAAGCCCATGCAGAGACTCCGAACATCTGGAAAAAAGAAACTCTACTCCAGTGAGGCCAAAATCGAACTCTTTGGCCTTGGCACAAAGTGTTATGTTTAGGAGAAACTCAAGCCTGAGAACACCATCAGCCTGAGAACACCATCCCTACAGAGAAGCATGGTGGTGTTAGCATAATGTAGAAGAAATGCTTCTCATCAGTAGGAACTAGGAAGCTGGTCAAGGTTGGGAGCAGGATGGAGGGAACCAACTTCAGAGAAATCCTAGAATAAAATCAGTTCCAGTCTGCAAAAGATTTGAGACTAGGTTAGAGGATCACGTTGATTTTTAACATACTGGCAAAGTTACTGGTGGGTGGTTCCCCAGGTATCTGTTCCCCAGTGAATCTGTTAAACATCTGGAGAAAGGGTACTCTAGTCTAGTGGGAATAGTAGCGACATTTTTTGGCCTTGGCACAGTGTTATGTTTCGGAGAAACCCAAGACTAAGAACACCATCCCTACTGCGAAGCATGGTGGTGTTAGCATCATGTAACAGGAATACTTAGCATCAAAATGACTGGTCAAGGATTAGAGCAGGATGGATGGAACCATACTGAGTGCTACTCTAATAAAATCTGTTCCAGTTTGCAAGAGACTTGAGTCTAGGGTAGAGGCTCACCTTCCAACAGGAGGCTGATTCTAAACATACTGCCGAAGTTACCAAGTCGTTCACTGTGTATTTGATCCTCAGTCAATCTGTTTAAGAATGTTCTCCAGTGGTCTCCATTCCATCTGACCATGCTGAAGCAAATATGCCAAGAAGAATAGATAACAATTTACCAGTAGACATGCATCTGAGTCGGATCTACCAAGTTATCAAACCAATTCTGATTTTTTTAATTGAATCAACCTTTGCTCATTTTTTCATGTCGTTCTTTCGGCTGCTTCCTGTTCGGGGTCGCCACAGAGGATCATTTGGTCTGCATGTTTAAATTTGGCACAGGTTTCACACCGGATGCTTTTCCTGATCCAACTCTCCCATTTAATCCGGGCTTGGGACCGGCACTGAGAGCTAACTCTTCAGTGGCTGGGTTAGCGCCCTGCCCGGGAATCTAACCCGGGCCATGGCAATAAGAGCATGGGATCCTGCAGCTGGACCACCAGGAGGCCCACCTTTAAATATTGTGTAAATATTTTTTTTTCAAGTTTGTTTAAATTCCAGGTTGTAAAACTGCAGAATGTGGAAAAGTTGAAGCGGGGTAAATACTATTGCACTCTATGATTTCGATGCTTTCAGTGTGCAGCTGGTTGTTATTGTAACAGAAAGTAGCAATCAGGACGAAATTTAGCATTTACTCTAACTACGGCCTGCTCTGGGTCAGAACATCTACCCATCATTTGCCGAGGCTTTCGGTCAGGCTCGTGTTACCGTCCACGTCCGGTTGAGAACGCATGTTAAATGGTGGTTCGCATGTAACATGGTGTTTACCAACACGCTTTTACATTGAGCCCCAATGAAAAGTGCTAATAGAGCTGTTACGTTCCAGGACTCACACACCTGCTTCTCATTACCTCCAGCTCCTCCACTAGACCCACTACAAATAATTCTCTGTTTACAATCTGCCTTCACTCGATAAACAACTGCGGTTCTTTTGGCAGGACTAAGGAAAAGATGCATGCTGAAAGAATAAGTAAAGCAGACAATAGCCATGATCAGAAAAGTGTATTCGTTACTTGGCAAGAAGTTTTGATGTACTGTAAGTTCCTTTGATAAGATCATCTAGATGTGAGATATCGGACGTCTGGTTTAAGTCTCAGTCCTGGAGCGGTCGCAAGGATAGACGATAACTCACTTTGAAAACTTGTGATGGTCCAGTTCCATAAAAGCTGTTGCACTGGTGAAAGTGTTTTGCTGAGGAATGTGAAGTGCTCAAGAAATCACTTATAGAATCAATCAGGTATGATGATTGTTCCCATTAACTTCATTTTTGATAAACGCATTAAATCTAAGGAGGAACAGCTGAACTCAAGCTAAAAGCAACACTCACAAATCCTGACATGAGATCCACTTTAAGCTCAATAACCTTTAATTCTAGTAACAATATTATCTATGTTTACTGCTACACTGTCCACGTGGGCTCCAGGGGAGAAGCTCATAAAATAGTACATCGCTTCACCGCGGTCTGCTAATATCAACGGCCTTCACTGGAAATCCTCCGACAGTAAAGAGGGCATTAGATTTCCTCTGTGCATAACAGAAAACGATGAGAGTTCCTGAGGTTTAGTCTCCGTTGGAGAGCTGATCTCAGCTCTCAGGTTGAGTGTAAACACCCATAGTGACTGAATCCTTTCATTGTGCTCAAGCCTAAAGCTGAGACTGTGACAGACAGGAAGTGGCTGTTGTGACTGAAAACATCCCTGAGGTCGGTCTGAGCGGGGCAGACCTGTGACCTCAGACAGAACGAATGCCAATCACAGCTGGAATAGTTCACCTCACAAAGTGGACATATGGCATACACAGGTTTTAAAATAATTCTTAAGTTTGAGAGATTACTTTTA
Organism: Hemibagrus wyckioides; assembly: GCF_019097595.1. Classification (NCBI taxonomy): domain Eukaryota; kingdom Metazoa; phylum Chordata; class Actinopteri; order Siluriformes; family Bagridae; genus Hemibagrus; species Hemibagrus wyckioides. Next base: position 26,083,989 of record NC_080722.1, on the reverse strand, counting down.
GCGTGATTTAATGTCGCTTACATGCCAGTTTAACACGAAGCAGTCAACCACTCAGTCATTACAAGCTAACAGCTATTTATTTTACTGTGTGATATTTTAGACTCTCTAAATGGTTAAGAACTTAATGAACGTGGTTGAAAATCGTAGCCGGTAAAGGGTGCCATTGCTGCTGTGTAAGAATTCTAGCGTGGGATGTGTTACAAAAGTGCTACTGTCTTCAAAGAATTCACTATTTTTAAAACATCTTTTATACCAATCTGTCATTTCATACTCTTTCCTCCTCTTCCACCAAATCCTTCACTTCCAACTTGGCTGACAACTTGGTAAATGATTATTTGTAAAGCCGGCCCTGGCATTCCTGAAGCTCTGGCTGCTACTATCTGAAGCAGTTTGAAGTCCAGGCCACGACACACTCAATCCTCCAGAGCAGGCTCCCTCGGTCTAGTGGGTTTATTTTCCCCACACCTTTCAGGTTTATGCAAACCTTTTAGTCTTCGGTGTGATGGGATTCTTCACTGGATCAGACCTACGGCATGGTAGAGAGTGTATTTATTTTGAAGGCGTTACTACATTCTGCCTGTAAAGTAGCCAGGCTTTCTACAGGAGTGGGCCACCTGCCGTGGTCTCACTTAGGTCCTGGCTTGCATTCCCCACCTCTGGGCCATCTGGCCATTCATACACATTCGCCTTTCTGTGTTTATCCACCCCGTTCCTGCCAGTGTTCTGCTTAAAAGCCTGCAACCATTTCCGCTATCGAGGTATCGACACGGGACAAATGTGCTTGTCTTGGCTTTGGCAGCAAAAGTCCACCTCAGCAAAAACGACCAGTTACTGTTCACCCACCGGTCAGGGTGTAAAAGTTATTAATCAGCAGCGCAGCACCAATCAGTGGCACTTCAGCCAATCGGAAAAATTTGACTATTCTGCAAACGTTCACGCTACCAGGACAACGGGGCACAGTTAAGCACGTCCATATGTCATTTGCTTTTCTCCTAACTGTGTAGGCAATGTGATTTTGACCTATTTTACACCGCTACACTCGGGCCTGCCAAGGCAATGTGGTTTCCCTTACCTTCTGAAAGAAATCCTCGCCTCCGTTCACCCTCCCCTCGGCTGCAGCTGTGGAGAAGAATGGGACATTTTAGAAAGAATACAACATCAGGGTTCACTTATGGATGTGTATGAACAAAAATCAGCAAGTAATCTTAACACATTTTACCACATGGCCAGCAACGGAAAAATCACTGTCATTGGTATTCGAGCAGGTAGCAAGCGCAAGCCAATTTCCTGCTCCTTTGGCTACAAGATGTCCTTGCGGGAAACGCGTTAGGTTAAGGCTCGTATACGGGTTGTGTTTGGTGTGTATGAAGAGATCCAGACAGTGTTATATTGAGGAAATTCCATGTTCTCCTCAACAGACATGGAGTCAGTTAACAATCCAAAATATAATATCAACGTATAAACACCTCCATGCACTGAAGGGTTAAACTGCAGTCAGTGAACTTTAAAATAATTCATCCAACATGAAGCTTGAATTGTTTAATGGACGATTTAAAACCACTGATCATCAGGTCCGGTTCAGGAGGCTGAAAGCAAACTTGGATTCTTGTACATACCATATGACAAATAATACATGCCTGAGCTTGATTAAAGGTAATAAATGATCAAGGTTGGAGACACAAAAGCCTGTGAAGGAAAAATCGACAAACCGGCATGACCTACAGTTTATATGGTGACATGGGCAAAATCCTGTTGCCACAAGCCCAGCTAAGCCAAACAAATCCTCAGCGTGTATTTATATCCTTGGAATTACAGGGATGTTTTTAGATTCACTACAAACTGCACAAACCAGCACAGCAGTGTATATATGAATCAGCTCTGCATTACGACTAAGTCGTGAAAGCGCATCCTACGTAAAAGGATACAGGAAATACGTACATATGAGTTTATAATGATAATCAGGTTCTGATATGGTATTGGGATAATAGTCATGAAAGTCAAGAATGAAGAAAGAGAAAGTGAAAGTCTAAGAAAATAAACCTTGACAAGTCTGTACTGGCTGTATGGTATAATATAGTCTAAACGTCTAAAGATAAATAAGCACATGCTTGAACTATTATCTCAAAAAGAGTCTCAGGATATAAATATGATCTGTCTCTACATGCATGTCTATTTTCAGGGTTACCGACTTGTAAAAACTGTAATAACATGAGTGTATGAAAATATTAAGTCCACACATCGATATATCATATTTTCCAGACTATAAGGTGTGGTTTCTTTGGCCTCGAGCCACTACTGCTGTATATACAGACGGATGATGAATTAAAAGCTGGCTGTTAATACTACAGGGGGCTTTTATTTCCCTGGTATGATTTACACTTGGAGTGAAGTGTCACTATACTAAAGTCGATACAGAGTTCTTCTGAATACCATGAAACATTTCTATCCTAATGGAAGCAGATGGCTTGGTTTCATGAGGATGAAATTCTGTAAATCATATTCTATTGCCTTCACCAGATATCAACCCTAATGTACACCTTTTAGAGATTTTAGGACAGATATTCTCTCTACCACCACCATCAAAATGCCAGTTGAGAATATATCTGTTGATAGATGGGTGTTTCTTGTGTTTGATATATTTCTAGGGAATCTGTTCCAGGTTAGGTGGTGTGGGCGGTCTGTTCTATTTTTAGCCCAAGCATGGTGGCATGACTTCCTGTGAGGAGCCTTGACATGGAATGCTTGGCTTGGGTCAGTTCTTTGTAAGCAGCCATACAGTTTACATACGCTTCGTATTGGTCATATTGATCATATTTTTGGGACCTGGAACGGATTATCTGCAGTTACATTATTTCCGATGGGAAAATTTGTTTCAATACAAATTTTCACCTTAAGGACTCGCCTCCAGAACAGATTAAATTCCTATACCGGACATATATCCACCAGCTGTTAAAGCCATTTGCTTATGTATATCCCATACATGTAGGAAAGACTTCAATTTAGGAAACAGAGTAATGAATTACAGCAACACTTAATAAAGGGGCCAGAAGTTCAACAGAACAGTAACAACACTGGTCACTTACAGCCCCTTTTCACCAATAAGCTGAATCTTGGTGCATTTCCAGCCAAATCTTGAGCAGCAGCATCACGTGTAAGAAGCACTGTAAAGTTCTGAATCTTATTTACATTTCATTTTATACTGCAGCACTGGATCTGTGGAAGAAATAACCATTTAATTGCACTGCTAACGCAGACAGAATTTCGTTCGAGGATCTGCACACGGCGATAAAAACATCGCTTGTGTCTGTTTTGTTTTCTTTTGTTTTTTTCTCGTGTGTATAAATGCTTAATGAATTTGCAAGACCAAGTTTATTCTCACAATTTATAAAAATATATATATAAAAAAAACCTCCATATTTATGACACCCATTATTATGTAAGAATGTGGCTTTTACACAGGGTTCGTTATGAAATGTTGACAATTTCTTGGGGCATGAAGTGCCAGTTTTTAAAAACAATTTCCACAATCCAAACATTTATAAACCTGATTATGTGGCTTATGCACTTCATAAAGGGACTTTAGTAATTTTCCTTACACTTTTCCTGCTGGCTGTCAGTGGCAACAGGCTGAGCAGGTCACTCTATGACCTCCCTATCCTCAGCCACAGGTTCTAGATTTTCCTGGGTGATCCCTAGATATTCCAAAACAGTTAAGATATATAGTAATTTCTCCAGTGGTGTTCTACTACAAGACCCCAGACTGTTGAGCTCTATGAACCCTATGAATGGAGCTCATCAGCAACCTCATGAAGAGGAACCTCATTCCATCAGCCTGTATTTATAATCCTACTCATTTGTTCATCGCCAGTGGTTAAAGGTGAGGATAGGAACATAGATAGATCAGTAAACAGAGATTTCACCACCACAGATTGACCAGATTGATCACTTACACCTACCCTGATGGTTGTACTGATATCAGACTGAATTTCCCTATACTTTATGCACATATTATATTAAGAATTTATATTAATGAATGTGTATTATTTCCCACTAGGCCACTGCATACATTTGCAGGGATTTCATTGTATATGGAAGCTTAAAAGCACTGTTTATCACCTGACAATAAACCTGATACAGCGACATTAATACTCCTGTCACTAACATCATCAAGCTCTTTTCACTCTGACACAAAACATTGTAAAGAACCTTTATTAACACATAAGTACTGATTATACATAGTCAAAACACCAAATAAATCATCACTCTTTTGAAGCTATTACTCTTCTTGTCCATGCTCTTATTCTGAGCCAACTTCTGGATACAGAAGCCAAACCCACAAAACTCTCTGAAGTAGAAAGGTAATGCAATGAGGCTTGACATATGAAGAGTAGTCCAATTCCAGCTGAGAACTTGCAGAACGCTGTGATTAATCAAATGAATGATCAGGGTGGCAGGTAAATGTCCAGCCTGTCACTACATTTGCAGTAAATAAAAGAAAGAAAAAAAAAAACATGAAGCAAAAGTCCATGAATCATCATTAGGATCATTATCCCACATGGTGTGTGGAATGGTTTCCTGAAGCAAAACTGGTCTGCCTTTGCTTTCATTTCTCTATATTTATATTTCTCTATAATTATATGATGGACAAACCCATAAGGCCAATATCACCTCTTTCAGGTTACTGATTCAGCTCGCAGCAGCAGGACGCATTTGGTGGAAGACTTTTGGATTACATTTGCATGAAATGGTTTCAAGCCACATCAAGCTCTGTACTACAGTTAAACCCTGGGTCAAAAATAAACATGGCTGAAGGGAAACAGTTTCTAGTTCTCAAAGCCAAACTACAGTATATATTTCAATTATTAGTAAATCCCCCATTAATCAAAGAGCTACACTTATATTGGCAAAAGTATTGGGACACCCCTCCAAGTCATTGAGTTCAGGTGTTTTTCAGGGGTTGGGCTCCGCCCCTTAGTTCCAGTGAAAGGAACTCTTAATGCTTCAGCTTCATACCAAGACATTTTGGACAATTTCATGCTCTTTGTGGGAACAGTTTGTGGATGACCCCTTCCTGTTCCAACATGACTGCACACCAGTGACCAAAGAAAGGTCCATAAAGACATGGATGAGTGAGTTTGGTGTGGAGGAACTGGATTGGCCTACACAGAGTCCTGACCTCAACCCCATAGAACACCTTTGGGATGAATTAGAGCGGAGACTGAGAGCCAGACCTTCTCGTCCAACATCAGTGTCTGACCTCACAAATGCACTTCTAGAGGAACGGTCAAAAGTTCCCATAAACACACTCCTAAACCTTGTGGAAAGCCTTCCCAGAAGAGTTGAAGCTGTTACAGCTGCAAAGGGCGGGACAACTCCATATTACATTCATGTGCATATAAAGGCAGACGTCCCAAAACTTTTGGAAATATCGTGTAGATTTAGTCTGAGCCTCATGTCACACACACACGAACCACTGACTGGGTGTGTGATGCATGTCACACAAAATTGGAAGCACTTCAGGAGTTTTGAACTGGTCATCTGACTGATGGGATTCTACAGCATTTTCGGGAGACATGTGTCGAATCTTTTTAAAAGTCCTGGAAGCAAAGCTATCATGATGCTCTACTTCCCTCATGGAAGAAGGAAGCTGTCTTGTTTACAGCTGTAACACTGAGTGCTTATGACGTGAATGCAAATGATGTGAAGTTCATTATGTTCAAGACTCATCCATTGGCTCGAATTTCTTAAATGAATGATGTAAGGTTGCATTGTCTGTTTTTGTAGGGACTTTACATTCTCACAATACTAAACAAGCTGGTTAACAAAACAAACTGTGACTGGATCTCAGTCAGTCAGTCAGTCAGTCAGTCAGTCCTTATCCATTAAAAGCTGCTCTGGACTCCAGACCTTCTGGAATCAGTCCGAAGGTCTGGCAACGCAAGAATAAGTGGCTTTTAATGGCTGCTTACATGGTTCGCTTTGCGCTCGGGTATCATAAAGGAAATTATTCTACCCGGTGTGGACGAGATGGTTTCCCTTTCCAATCTGGTTTCTTCCTCACATCTTCTCGGGGAGTTTTGTTTTCTCAGTACTGCTGTTTCTGGCTTGATCATTAGGCATAAATATAAATTTCATTATCATTTTTATTCTGAATTTTCATCTCAATTGCTGAATTGAAATTGAATTGCGCATTTGAATGGGTAGTAAAAATATCTCGAATGTAGTCAGTTATCTAATATTTCCTATTATTTACACCCATCAGGAGTAACATTATGACCATTGACAGGTGAAGTGTCATGCTTTGATCAATGTTCTGCTGTGAAACCTTGGGTCCTGCATCCATGTGGATGTTACTTTGACACGTACCACCTACCTAAGCATTATTACAGACCATCTACACCCTTTCCTGGAAACGATATTCCCTGATGACTGTGGCCTCTTTCAGCAGGATAAAGCGCTGTGCCACAAAGAAAAATGGTTCAGGAATGGTTTGATGACCACAACAACCAGATTGAGGTGTTGACTCCGCCTCCAAATTCCCCAGATCTCAATCCAATCCAGCATCTGTGGGATCTGTGCTGGACAAACATGTCCGATCCATGGAGGCCACACCTCACAACTTACATGACTTAAAGGATCTGCTGCTAACATCTTGGTGCCAGATCCCACAGCACACCTTCAGGGATCTAGTGGAGTCCATGCCTCGAGGGTTCAGAGCTGTTCTGGCAGCAAAAGGGGGACTGACACAATATTAGGCAGGTGGTCATAATGTTATGGCTGATCGGTGTATATTTACATTCATGGCATTTGGCACATGACCCACACAGAAGAGCTCTGAATACATCAGTACTCAAAGTATTCTGTTGTTCTTTTAGCAGATAATTTTGCTTCTTTGCAGAGAGAAATGCTTAAAATGATCCAAGGTATCTGCCAGTAGAAATATATTTCAAAGCTTAAACTTTTTACTAAACTTATTTCTTGTAATATGAAGATTGATGTCATTTTTATGCTTAGCACACATTCACACTACTGACCTTCCTAATATCTCACATTATTGTGTAACCATCTGACTGAGGAAATGATTATCAGCTGTTGCCCTGGCAACAACCAAACAAATTCAAGAAAGTTTAGTGTTTGACGTGGTTCAGTGATGATCTCCTCCAAACTTGGATTTGCCGGACGTCTAAACATGCGGCCACGGTGTCATCAGTTGCAGAGCGAACATCAGGGAAAGACTGAATAATGTACACTTATAGATGCACGGTTAGAAGGAGCCAGTTAAATATATCACAGATTAATGGTTTCCAAAACGACATTCCTGAGGAGAGCAAAAGGTCTATTACATGGCATGCCGCATAAAATGGTCAAATGATATAAAACCACAAACACACAATAGACGTGTCCATGCGGTCATCCAGCAATACGTTGCATCTAATACCTGACTTTGGAGCAAAGTGATTTCGCCGTCATGCAGAGTATACCTGACCTCAGGCAAACTGGGTACAAGTAACCGGTTAAAAGAAATATTACACACATTTCCCACTCACACAACTGGAGAAACTATTCCTCTAACAGAAACCATTCTCTTAAAACTTTAATAAAACTGCCCTCAGTCAACCTCGACTCCGAAAATCCCAGAGTCATCCATCGCTATTAGAAATACCGAGAGCTTTCACACAGAATAGACACACGATTGTGGCACAAATTACTTAATGGACATGCTGTAACACAACACACAATACACAGCTAACAAGATTTATTTGAGGAAAAAAGCACAATCAGGACCAGTATAAAACATTTAAAAGTCTGGAAAAATCTGCCAGTAATTGGACCCATCAGTAAAAAAGTCTGAATATTTTTTTTACTATTACTTTGTATTAATCAGTAGGGAACGTGACGTTTTATAAAACTCTGTTTAGTTCCCTAGTTTACACAACAGCCATGAAAACTGCACATGCACTTTTTTTGTTTTTGTTTTGAGGTGTTATAAAATTACTATTAACCAAATAGAAGATCATCGAACCCATTTCAAGACATTTTTTACTCATTTCAAACATCTTCTTGTTCTTTTGACAGAACATTTCGCTTCTTTCTTGAAGGAGATAATTAAAATGACCAGAAGAACCACACATCTCAGACTGCTATACTGCACCTGCCCCTTATTTTACCTTCCTACCTGAAACTGCAATCATTTGCACTGGTCCACTAATGTACAGGTAATGTACAGGTAATTAACTGGTAATGTATAGGTAATGTATAAGAAATGTACAGGTAATGTACAGGCAATGTACAGGTAATGTATAGGTGATGTATAGGCAATGTATAGGTAATGTATAGGTGATGTATAGGCAATGTATAGGTAATGTACATAATGTAGAGGTAATGTATAGGTGATGTATAGGCAACGTATAGGTAATGTACATAATGTACAGGTAATGTATAGGTAATGTATAAGAAATGTACAGGCAATGTACAGGTAATGTATGGGTAATGTATATGTACTGTATAGGCAATGTATAGGTAATGTATAGGTGATGTATAGGCAATGTATAGGTAATGTATAGGCAATGTACAGGTAATAAACAGGTAATGTATAGGCAATGTATATGTACTGTATAGGCAATGTATAGGCAATGTACAGGTAATGTATAGATAATGTACAGGTAATATATAGATAATGTACAGGTAATGTATAGATAATGTACAGGTAATGTATAGATAATGTATAGGTAATGTACAGGTAATGTATAGATAATGTACAGGTAATGTATAGATAATGTACAGGTAATATATAGGTGATGTATAGGCAATGTATAGGTAATGTACATAATGTACAGGTAATGTATAGGCAACGTATAGGTAATGTACATAATGTACAGGTAATGTATAGGTAATGTATAAGAAATGTACAGGCAATGTACAGGTAATGTATGGGTAATGTATATGTACTGTATAGGCAATGTATAGGTACTGTATAGGTGATGTATAGGCAATGTATAGGTAATGTATAGGCAATGTACAGGTAATAAACAGGTAATGTATAGGTGATGAATAGGCAATCTATAGGTAATGTAAAGGCAATGTATATGTACTGTATAGGCAATGTATAGGCAATGTACAGGTAATGTATAGGTAATGTTTAGATAATGTACAGGTAATGTATAGATAATGTACAGGTAATGTATAGATAATGTACAGGTAATGTTTAGATAATGTACAGGTAATGTATAGGTAATGTATAGATAATGTACAGGTAATATATAGATAATGTACAGGTAATGTATAGGTAATATATAGATAATGTACAGGTAATATATAGATAATGTACAGGTAATGTTTAGATAATGTACAGGTAATGTATAGGTAATGTATAGATAATGTACAGGTAATGTATAGATAATGTACAGGTAATATATAGATAATGTACAGGTAATATATAGATAATGTACAGGTAATGTTTAGATAATGTACAGGTAATGTATAGATAATGTACAGGTAATGTATAGATAATGTACAGGTAATGTATAGGTAATGTATAGATAATGTACAGGTAATGTATAGATAATGTACAGGTAATATATAGATAATGTACAGGTAATGTATAGATAATGTACAGGTAATGTATAGGCTATGTACAGGTAATATATAGTTAATGTAAAGGTAATGTATAGATAATGTACAGGTAATGTATAGGCTATGTACAGGTAATATATAGTTAATGTAAAGGTAATATTTTACCTTTGTGATTTAGCATTTGCACTCGTTCACTTTTACATTCTATTATACTGCACGGTTATACAGTTAATGTTTCTTTTTGTTTAAATTTCAGATTTACTGTCCTCTAACAATAACTCAACATGTAGACTTTATTGTCTAAATAACTGCCAACGAAAATGAGTGCACCCTAAGTGAACACGTCAAAACTGTGTCCAAAGTTTCAATATTTTATGTGAGCACCATTGTTATCCAGCATGGCCTTAATCCTCCAAGGCATGGAATTCACCAGAGCTGCACATGTTTTTGCTGAGAACCTCTTCCACTCCTCCATAATGATATCATGAAGCTGCTGGATGTTAGACACATGGCACTTCCCCCCCTTCTGTGTGAGGATGCCCCACAGGTGCTCAATAGAGTTCAGGTCTGGAGACATACATGGCCACTCCATCACCTTCACCTTCAGCTTCCTCAGCAAGACAGTTGTCATCTTGGCGGTGTGTTTGGGGTCATTATCATGTTGAAAATCTACCGTTTGGCCCAGTTTTTGAAGGGAGGGCATCATGTTATGCTTCAGAATGTCACAGTACATGCTGGAATCCATGTTTCCCTCAATGAACCGCAGCCCCCCAGTACCAGCAGCACTCATGCAGCCCCAGACCATGATGCTACCATCACCATGCTTAACTGTAGGCAAGAGACAATTTTCTTGGTACTCCTCACCAGGGCGTCACCACACATGCTGGGCACCATCTGACCCAAACAAGTTTATCTTAGTCTCATCAGACCACAGGACATGGTTCCAGTAATTCATGCTCTTGGACAGGTTGTCTTCAGCAAACTGTTTGTGGGCTTTCTTGTGAGCCAGCTTCAGAAAAGGCTTCCTTTTGGGATGACGGCCATGCAAACCAACTTGTTGCAGTGTGCAGTGTATGGTCTGAGCACTGACGAGCTGACCTCCTGCTTCTGCAACCTCTAAAGCAATGCTGGCAGCACTCATGCATCTGTTTTTCAAAGCCAGCTTCTGCACCTGATGCACAGCACGAGGACTCAACTTCTTTGATCGACCCTTGCGAGGTCTGTTCCGAGTGGAAAACCTCTGTATGACCCTGGCCATTGTACTGTAACTCAGTTTCAGGGTGTTACCGATCTTCTTGTAGCCTAACCCATCTTTGTGGTGAGTAACAATTCTAATTCTCAAATCCTCTGAGAGTTCTTTACCATGAGGTGCCATGTTGATCATCCAGTGGTCAGTATGAGTGAATTGTACTCAAAACACCAAATTCTGAATATAAGTATATTTATTATATTTTAAATATAATATAAGATACACAAATTTGTATGGTCCTATCAAGCTGATAAACACATGAACATGATAAATAGGACGTGACTTTGCATGGTTAAACGATGTACAGTTGTTATCACATAGGATGTACTCACTTTTGTTGCCAGCTATTCAGACAATAATGTCTGTATGTTGAGTTATTTTCAGAGGACAGTAAATCTATACTGCTATACAATTTGCATATTGACTAATCTAAAATATATCCAAGTTTCATTTCTATAGTATTGTCTTTTGAGAAGATATACTAAAATGTTTGCTAAAATTAGAGGGGTGTACTCACTTTTGTGAGATACTGTATATTTATGCTCCCTTGCATTGCATTACTGTACACCAATACACCAAGGCAAAGTCCTTGTACATGTAAAATCCACAGTATTTGGGAATAAAGCTGATTCTGATTCTGAAAATACTTGATAAATGTAACTATACTCAAATTACTTACTCTACTAGGCTCAGACTTTATAAATAACTAGTTGAAGTGCATAATGTAGCATTATTAGTTAGCTTGGCTTGATTAGAGTGGGTTTAGTTTCACTTCAGAAAACAAATGCATCATTGTCAAGACCAATGAAAGCTAATCATCAATATCACTATTAAAATTCTAGGTAAAGGTCGCTATTTTCACTGACCTGGAAGTCTGTAAATGTTTATTTCTCTCTTAGCCAGTGATTGCTGCAGTATCGGTTTCAGAGCATCCCTATCCAAAATTATTAAACAGCAATAGAAATACAAAAGGAGCTTTTTCTGAGAGAAGCCCACTCAGTGCAGCACCTGAACTTCACCAAGTGCCTCAGGAAATACCAGTGGAATAAGGAGCTGTGGTCAGATGAGACCATAAAAACGGTTTGGCCCCAGATTACTGAATAGAAGGAATATCCCCTAATCCCAGTGTAAAATATGGAGGTGGATCACTAATGCTTTTTGGGTTTAGTGCCTTGTAAGCTCATGTGAAGATTGATGACTGCATGAATTCTGCTCAGTTCTAGAATATTTTAGCCCACAACTCTGCCAAGAGACAAAGAATTGCTCATAGACGGCCGTAGATCTCTCAAGAAGATAACGACCGCAAATCGACATCCAACCCAAGCAAAAAAATCTGATGAAGAGGGAAGTCCACATGCACAAACCTAACACAATAACCGAGATTGAAATGTTTTGCACGAATGACTGGTCCAGAATTCTCCAACTATGATAGACATTACAGGAAGAGCTTCAGCATTGTCAGTACATTATACAGATACAGTCTGGCTTCAACAATTAGTGTCAGAGCTTTGTGAAGAAATGATAATAGCTTCAAGCTTTCACACTCACTGGACTTCGGACTGCACACACACACACAGACACACACTGTTCACCTCCACTTTTTGCGAAGTATACATTCATTTTCCGTTATGTTCCGTTGATCCCAAGTCTTTTGCCGATGATCGTGGAATATTTTGTTCTCTTTCATATCCTGTTTGTGGATCTGTATTTACCTGATTAACGTTTCCCGATTTTGGACTGTGTTGAACAAAACTCATGCTAACCTGCACCTGTATCCTCATCAGCGTCTCTGTTTTGACATATTGCATGCTGTGAATTTTTAAAAACGGGTGCCAGTACCTCTGGAGTCAAACGTGTATAGATTCCTGAGCCCAAATTAGTAAAAAAAAAAATGCACAAAGAAACTGGATCATAATCATGCTTCTGAAAATTTGACACACAGTACTGAGGTGAATCAGTGAGCACCGGTTTGATTCTCTGATTAAATGTTTCAATGATTGCATTATACTATCCTTGCTCATAATGAAATAAAATGTGTTGCACTAACACTATACAGTGGAGCCTCAGCATAGGAATTTAATTCATTCTGGAGGCGAGTCCTTAAGGTGAAAATTTGTATAGAAACGAATTTTCCCATCAAAAATAATGTAAATGCAGATAATCCGATATGACCAACATGAAGTGTATGTAAACTGTATGGCTGCTTACAAAGAACTGACCCATGCCAAGCATTCCATGTCAAGGCTCCTCACAGGAAGTCGTGCCACCAAGCTTGGGCTAAAAATAGAACAGACCGCCCACGCCACCAATCTGTCAACAAAAAAACACCCCAAAAAATCACCTAGCTTTTGAACGCATGCTGAAGGCAACGTCGGTATCGTGGGTTGACTCTTTCCAAACAGCTTTCAGTGACTGAAAAAAAACCACGCTTCGGTTGCCTTTCCACTGACGCTAAGAAGTTGTGAACGGCTCCCAGACGTAAGCGGAACTTAGCCGGTGTTGAGTTCGTATGCCGAAAATGCTTCGTATGCCTATGCAAATTCCTTGCAAAAATTCAATTCTTAAGGCCGGAAATTCATTATCGAGGACATTTGTATGCCAAGGTTCCACTGTATTTAAAAGGAAGCATCTGCATACAAAGTGTTTTTATAATTGATGCCAATACTTTTGAAGTTAACCGTGTATGGGTTCCTAACCCCATATTAGTCAAAGAAATTGTCTCCTATTCATGTTTTCATCCCTTTTAGTATTAGTGAGCACCAGTTTAAGGCTGTACTCGACTTGGTGTATTATTAACTGATCCGAAAACAAAACTGACCATGTGTTGCACTAAAAACACTCAAACTATATTAAAAAGGAACGTTCTGGCCGGCTTCATTTAACACATGATTCAGGTCCTAAAAAATGTGTGCTGGACTCCTGATTATCTGTGATGCAGAGTTATGAGCCAGTGATGTCCACACCATCTATGAAAGTTGGATGTAGTGGTTTGTTGGGAAATCGTTATCAGCAGCTGTGTTCCTTGGCCTCATACACCGGGAGTATGTTATGTCCATGGGAGGTTCGCGAGTTAAGACTATTCTGGTTAAGAAATGCAGATGATTCGCTGCATCTCATGTGATCGGTATGGGACATGTACATGTGCAGGCGCCCAAAATAGAGCTTTCTAGAAGTGTGTGGAAGTGTGAGAGCAACTATTCAGGAAAACAAATCTCACACAGATATCGGGCACAAAAATATCCGGCCTCTTTTATAGAACAGGTCGAGCTAAGACTAGCAAATGATAAAATATTCTAGGAAAAGCAATGTTAGAGACTTGTCACATATCAGCAAGACAAGCACATGCATGGTTCTACAATCAGGGTTGCAAATGAATTCATCTGAATACCATATTAAAAGCTAATTCTTGGGACACACCATCACCTCACGCTAGACACGAGGACGTAGCGCTCTGATAGTGAACAACAACCATTTTGTTTTTGTCTTTAAGCTGTCGAGCTGGCTCTGGAGTAACAGGACCATTTCTCTCCTTGTCATAACAAAGTCTCTGGTCTGAGCCAGAGTTTTTTTTTGTGTGTGTGTGAGTGTGTGTGTGTGTGTGTGTGTGTGTCTTTTAAACCAGAGTCTCTCCAACAGCTGTATTGAATTATGCGTCGTGAACACTGGGAACCTTCCACCCACTGCTCCTCCAGGGTCCTTCTGACCAGAACAGCCCGAGCTGGAGCCTCAGCAGTCCCAGCATGCCGATTCAAGTCATTTACAGCATTTATTGACCAGACAGAAGCAAAGTATTAGGTTTATGATGTGACAATTAAGATCTTTTTTTTCTCTAGGACTAATTTATTTGACCAAAATGACAAGCCAAGAAAATGGCTTTCTCTGCCATGAATGGAGGGTCTGGATAGCAACGGCTGGCTGTGGAGGTAGCTCTCAGGGAGAATGCCATGTTTAACCTCTAAAAAGCGTGGAGAAGTGTTTCCCTAGGCTAGAGTCCAGAGGACAACCAGGCCTGAGTGCATTCCAGACAGAGCTCTCTCACTGCTTTATACTTTCATCTAGCACAAAGATGAACTCTTCAAGACGCACACACACACACACACACCCTGAGAGAGAGAGAGAGAGAGAGAGAGAGAGACATTAGCCTGTATGTTTCATCCAATTTTTCATCCAACTTCATTTCCAATAAATAAAAACTTCTGCTTAGGATTTGGAGAATGAATTATTTGCCCCAAAATATTTAAAATGAGTTCAAAACACCCTGAACCATTTTGGCAAAATAAGACTCTCTGCTTAATAAATAAGTAAAATAGTTTTCCGAAAAACAGGAAACATTAGCTGAACATGTCAGGTACAGGACATTTTCTTTCCGTAAAACATTTAGCACTGTTTGTATAGCAACTGATTTTTTAGAGAAATGAAACTAAAGTATGAATAAAGTTTTGTGACAAAGTTACACTTGTTTAACACAGCAGTTAAGGTTAACTATACATCTCAGCTAACTGGCTAATCTGTGGCTTGGCTGCTAATCATGTAATGTCTGCACTAAGCCATGTGTCGATTGCATTAGCCGGTGTATTAATAAAGCAGCATAACTTTTACTGTTCTAAAGAAGGACAGATTACTCACTAAATCCTCCCGCCAAAATACTATCCTGGCAAACGACGTTAATACAGCGGAGAAGATTTTGTGATGCTTTCTGATTTAGCCTCCAGACGTTTTGCCATTGTTAGCATAGCGTTGAACAGCAACCCAAAAATAGACTTCGATTTCTATGGCATCTCACTGGCATGCAGATTGCTAAAGTAGAAAGAAATTCAGAAAAAACGCTGAAGCCAATGCGTCAAACATCAAATCCGGTGAAATAGCTTCGCATGACACTTTGTATACCACTAACAGGCTTTAGCTTTCATTCACTGCTAGCATTCACAAACTAGCATAAAGGCCAAAGACAGGACAGTAAATAATTTACACCGATCAGGCATAACATTATGACCACCTGCCTAATATTGTGTCGGTCCCCCTTTTGCTGCGAAAACAGCCCTGACCTGTCGAGGCACGGACTCCACTAGATCCCTGAAGGTGTGCTGTGGGTTCTGGCACCAAGATGTTAGCAGCAGATCCTTTAAATTCTCTATGTTGCGAGGTGGAGCCTGCATGGAGGATACTTACAGGATACTTTTGATAAATACGGACCACTGCAGATCAGGAACACCCCACAAGAGCTGCAGTTTTGGAGATAACAATTTGGCCCTTTTGGTCAAACTCGCTCAAATATTTACGCTTGTCCATTTTTCCTGCTTCTAACATCAACTTTGAGGACAAAATGTTCACTTACTGCCTAATATATCCCACCCACTAACAGCTGCCATGATGAGGAGATCATCAGTCTTATTTACTTCACCTGGCACTGCTCACAGTGTTATAGCTGACCGGTGTATATGTAAACAATGTCCTTTCTAGCAGGATATAGTGGTGAACTGTAGTCATTTGCTCTGACTGGTTCAATTAAAGATCTCTCAATTAACTCTTAATTTAAAATAATATATAACAGCTAAGTATTCTGATTAATCACAGGGAATTATTTTAACGGTCTGGCTGCTTGTGTATTTTTATTTCCACACATTAAAAACACAAATATTCCTTTCGTCTGTTTTTATTTATCCTCTCCAGTTTGCTGCCAGCAAAATATTCGTCTCTTCCGCAATCCGCCCCGTTTACGGCTCTGCTAGGGGTTTAGCTCATCTTTGTTTCCAAAAATAATATGGCAAATGAGATTTTTCGCATATTTGTCTTTTATTTTTTTTTTACACTGTTTTGCACTGGGGCCTGTTAGAGCCGTTGCCGTGGCTACAAGATGACACTTGGGTTTTGTTTTTTGTTTTAGTCCCTGATCTTCAGTTCCAGAAGAAAAGCAATAGACAGAAAACTGGTGATTTTTTGCAGGCCAGAACTATTTGAGGTTAGGTCACGCGAAAAGTGGAAAAGCACTGACACTGATCTCAGATTTGTAGATCTCAAGTACATGCTGCTGTGCTTGACTGGATAACAAAAATCAGATAATGCAGATGCTGTATATTTAGAGGCTGTGTGTCTAATATGTATATACATATATATATATATATATACACTATATTGCCAAAAGTATTCGCTCACCCATCCAAATAATCAGAATCAGGTGTTCCAATCACTTCCATGGCCACAGGTGTATAAAATCAAGCACCTAGGCATGCAGACTGTTTTTACAAACATTTGTGAAAGAATGGGTCGCTCTCAGGAGCTCAGTGAATTCCAGCGTGGAACTGTGATAGGATGCCACCTGTGCAACAAATCCAGTCGTGAAATTTCCTCGCTCCTAAATATTCCACAGTCAACTGTCAGCTGTATTATAAGAACGTGGAAGTGTTTGGGAACGACAGCAACTCAGCCACGAAGTGGTAGGCCACGTAAACTGACGGAGCGGGGTCAGCGGATGCTGAGGCGCATAGTGCGAAGAGGTCGCCAACTTTCTGCAGAGTCCATCGCTACAGACCTCCAAACTTCATGTGGCCTTCAGATGAGCTCAAGAACAGTGCGCAGAGAGCTTCATGGAATGGGTTTCCATGGCCGAGCAGCTGCATCCAAGCCATACATCACCAAGTGCAATGCAAAGCGTCAGATGCAGTGGTGTAAAGCACGCCGCCACTGGACTCTAGAGCAGTGGAGACGCGTTCTCTGGAGTGACGAATCGCGCTTCTCCATCTGGCAATCTGATGGACGAGTCTGGGTTTGGCGGTTGCCAGGAGAACGGTACTTGTCTGACTGCATTGTGCCAAGTGTAAAGTTTGGTGGAGGGGGGATTATGGTGTGGGGTTGTTTTTCAGGAGCTGGGCTTGGCCCCTTAGTTCCAGTGAAAGGAACTCTGAATGCTTCAGCATACCAAGACATTTTGGACAATTCCATGCTCCCAACTTTGTGGGAACAGTTTGGAGCTGGCCCCTTCCTCTTCCAACATGACTGTGCACCAGTGACCAAAGCAAGGTCCATAAAGACATGGATGACAGAGTCTGGTGTGGAGGAACTTGACTGGCCTGCACAGAGTCCTGACCTCAACCCGATAGAACACCTTTGGGATGAATTAGAGCGGAGACTGAGAGCCAGGCCTTCTCGTCCAACATCAGTGTGTGACCTCACAAATGCGCTTCTGGAAGAATGGTCAAAAATTCCCATAAACACACTCCTAAAAATTGTGGACAGCCTTCCCAGAAGAGTTGAAGCTCGTATAGCTGCAAAGGGTGGACCGACGTCATATTGAACCCTATGGATTAGGAATGGGATGTCACTTAAGTTCATATGCGAGTCAAGGCAGGTGAGCGAATACTTTTGGCAATATAGTGTATATATAATCTGTAAAGCGTTATGGTGTACGCTTTCTAATGTTTATCATTTAACCAGAACAAGCTGAGTCTGTTTACAGAAGTTTGCTTCTTGTCATTTTTACTTTGCATTTCATAACTTAGTGGGCTTAGTGTGTGTGTGTGTGTGTGTGTGTGTGTGTGTAATACATTTCTCTATATAATTATATATATAATATAATTCAATATAATTCTCTGATAGATGTATTACACACACACACACACAATATATGGGGGAGTTTCCTGGACATGTCCTAATACAGTTGTATGTTTTCTGTTCTCCAGTCTTTTTCATATTTTTACATATTTTCCATGCCAATGCACGCTGCTCTCACAAACTCACAAACTCACAAGCGCCTATCTTTCACCAGACGAAACACAAAACACACCAGTGACACTCCTCAACATTTCCGTGAGAAGTTCACTACCATATGTCCATAAAGTGTGTGACTTGGGTACTGGAAGCAGGTGGGCTTCCAAGAATTCACATAGAGAGCCTTAATTTTAGACAGGAAACAGATATGCTTTCTCGCTCATGTCTTGGTGTCGTTTCACCTCCAGGCCCACATGATGAATTCAAACCCATGCTCCAAATGCTTCAGGACTGAACTGCTTAATGGAAGTGGACCAGGACGTTGAAAAAAACCCAGTTTCAGCCGATTCTGAGTTTGAGTTTAAATCCAGAAGCCTTTCGTTGTGCTGCGACGTGGCACGAGCGCCAATCCAAATAAACCCATTTTAAAGCCAAATAATTAACGTCACCATCCGAGCGTTATAATAACGCTTGATAAAAGAGAGACCGAGAGGACCTTGAATATTGATCAATCGGCTCTGAAGGTCTCAACGGTGTTGGCACCTGTTCTGCTTACACTCTCGGTACTGAAACACTTGAAGAAATAAACCCTGTGCGATGCGATTAAGCTGATGACCGAGAGCTACGGCAACACGAAGCAGCCGGGTAAAATTCTTTAAAAGCTTGGGAATGGAAAATATCTCTTTCACACGCATACATCTACTCAGATACACAGAAGCCAAAGAAAGAAATCAGTGCAGAAAGCATCTGAGCAGTGACAGGACATGCTGTGTGAGGCCTGTGTGCCTGGCACTTTGAGGTAAAGCTTAACTGTTACTAAGCAAAGTCTGTCACTGGGCTTTATTTTAACATACTTTTGATGGATTGGTCAACAGATCCATCACTCGGTGAACCTCAGCTGTGCCAGCTTTCAGATCAAAGCTGTTGAGGAATTTATATCTGAATTTCCGGTATACGTTGTGCATTAAATCTATCTAATCAAACAGTCATAAGTCTGTTACGTTTACTTTGGCACGGTGAGCTTGTTATTCATATTATAGTCAGACTTCTCTCTTCCTCATCCAACTGCTTTCAAATGTCATTCCAGGAACAAGCGGTACGGAAAAGCATACAATACATTACGCTTAGTTTCTCTTCTGTGACAAAGATCTGGACTGTGCGGTCAGTACTAAAAGAGAATCTGTATGCAATGTGAACTACGGATGAACAGCAGGGTCGTTCCAGTGTCATGCTCAGACACGGTTGGTCATGGTGTACGATCGGATGGTTACCTCACCGCCAATTTTTTTTTTTTGGGGGGGGGGATTACTGAAAAGCTGTGGGTTCACATTCTAGGACTGCCAAGGAATCACCATTTGGCTCTGGAGCCACTGGGGGAGGAAATATTTTCAATATAGTCCATTCATAAATCACTAGGGAATGTTAGGAACTGTAGTGCAAGCATAAACAGGGTTATACACAAATCAGCCATAACATTAAAACCAGCTGTTTAATAATGTGTAGATTCACTTTGTGTTGCCAAAACAGCTCCACAAGATAGTAAGTTGTGAAGTGAAGCCTTGGATCATGGATCAGACTTGCTTGTCCAGAACATCTAACAGAAGCTCAATCAGACTGAGATTTGGAGGTCAAGTCAACACCTTGAACTCTTTGTCATGTTCCTTAAACCATTCCTGAACACTTCCTGCAGTGTGGCAGGGTGGTGAAAGAGGCCACAGCCATTAGGGAATTCTGTTACCATGAAGGAATGTATTTACAATGCACAATGTTTACGTAGGTGGTATGGGTAACATCCAAATGAATGCCAGGTTTTCCAGAAGAACATTGGGCAGAGCATCACACTAACTCTTTCTTTCCAGAGTACATCCTGGTACCATCTCTTCCCCGAGTAAGAGATGCACATGCACACAGACATCCACATAATCTAAAAAAAATCATCAGACCAGGCCTTCTTCTTCCATTGCTCCATGGTCCAGTTCTCATGCTCACATGCCCATTGTAGGCATTGTCCTCAATGGACAGGGGTCAGCAGACTTTCTGACCGGTCTCCATCACCATTTGATAACTAATAGCAACATACTCCCATGTTAAAATGCTACACAAAATGTGTAAACTTTGGAAGATTTAAGTGGACATAAGGCTGAGTTCAGGGTACTGGGTGTGTGTGCACTGGGGGCACTAAATTACACCAGTTTCTGCCTGTCTGTGTGCATGATGCCCTGAAATGGACAAACATGCTATACAGGGTGTATTCCCACTGTAGATTCCGTCTCCATGGCAACCCTGACCAGGACGAAGAGGTTACTGAAGATGAATGAATGTTGTTTTATTTCTCACACCCTGAGCAGACAGCTGAGTGACTCGAGTGAAGTGAGGCTGAAAGTGACCGGTGTGTTTGGGTAGATGTTATTTTTTTCTGGCTGCTGTGTTTCTGAGTGACGTACCTACAACTCTATTACACCGTTACAGTACCTACAATTATGATAGTGAGTTTAATGGAATGTTTAGACGTTTGGCAGGTTCTTGAATCGAAGGTACAAAAGACATAGTGGGGTCTGTGAAGCACGGTCATGGGGTCTGTGGTCTTTTATTTAGATGCAGTGGTGGAAATCACAACCCTGTACAAGTTCTGTCTGTGGGAACTTTATGGCTCTAATAACTAGAAAAACATTACTGTATAAATTTAATATCTGGATCTGAGGTCCGTGGAATTTATTTTACATGTAAAGGAGTCTCTAGCTTCCTCAGTGTCAAAAGTGTTTTGTTATGAAAGTGCAGAAATCGTACCTGACCTCCTTTTGCCAAATATTGAATAAAAACAGAGCATTTTGGGAAGAAAGAAAGAAACAAAACAACCTGGTAAAAGCATTGTGATAGTCTCATGGACTGTGTGTTTCAACACTGACTCCTATTGGCAGCATCTGTACAATATGGATAAAATATGATATTGTAATTACAACAGACACACACATATATACACACACACACACACACACACACACACACACACACACACACAAACAAGATTTAAAGTTATCCAGTTAAACATACAAGCGAATACAAACTAAATACAAAGGACTAATACTGAGTGGCTGGGATTGGTCAGTACGCGGACACCAAAACAATAAAACGTTTAACGATCTCATTCATCATGTAACAGTTATGTATTTGCTCGTTACAACAAAGTCTTGCAGCACATTTCATTACCAGACTGACCAGTCCTATTAATAATAAACTGTGTCAGAATACTGGCTTTTGTTTATGGAGAAAATAAATAAATGTCCTCTGGAGTAAACAAAACTTAAGGAATGGACATCAGAGGAAAGGTTTTTGGGATTTTAAAGTCTCCAGATGTGAAAAGCAGTGATTAAAGGTTGTAAAGCTGACCGGATGTGGTCAGGAAAGAAAAAATGTCCAGAGATGACATTTGCATTGAATAAGAAACCCTGAAAAGAAAGTTGTCCAGATAACGGTGCAGGACGACTCGAAGCATAAGTGAAAACTTTTCAACTCTCCTTTATAACATTACTGACACTAAACTGGACTGAGAGTGGAACAGTGTAGAGATCATCACTCTTTACAAAGCAGTCTAAATAATGTCTTAATCTCAGTCCAAACCACCACTGAATAACGCCTAATAGCGCTTTAAATGGCATCATGACGCTGTTTATGTATATAAAAAGTACTATTTGAGGTTTGTTTCTTCCATGGTGTACAGAGGTATGGACGTGGCCTTACTATTTAGTTCAGAGCTCGAACATCTGGCGTTCTACTCAGTGTGGACGTTAGTAGCCAAAACATCCGAATCAGCGGAACCAGCATTTTTTGTTTGTTTAGATTCAACTCATGAGCAGAACTTTTACCTAAGAGCATGAGCTCCAGCTTCTTGCGGTCGACCCGGAACCTCTCCTCGGTCCACTCGGGGTCGTGGGGCGCCGCCGCTCCGCCGTGCTGCTCCTCGTCCTCGGAGCCGTGTGGCGGTGGGGAGTCGCTGGAGCTCGGCGCCTCGGGCTGCTGCATGAGTCCGCTCACCGAGCTGCGCCCGGCGGCCATGGTGTCCGCGCGTTTCCCACCAACACAACGCGGTGTCCACACACACCACACACACACCTACACACACCACACACACACAATGCGATACACACTGCCTACGAGCGCTCTTCAGGCGTTATAACGTCTTCTTCCCATCGAACGCGGTCCCGTTAAGTTCCCAAGGCGGGAGGAAAACGCGCGAGGCATTGCGCTCGTTCCGCTCCGATCGGGAGCGCGCTCTTTAACTGCGCTCAGGAGAAGAGCGCCGCCCTTCTGAGGAACTTCTGAGCAGGACAGGAGGACTGTCTTCATCTCGCGCGCGGTGGTCCACATGCGACACCAAGTTAACAAAAGGCGAACTGCGCTTATTTTGTGGGGTCCAGTGAGTTATTTCACAAGCAAGACTGAATAACTCATCATCATCATCATCCTCATTATCATAATCATCATCCTCATTATTATCATCATAATCATCACCACCACTAGCATCATCACCACCACCATCATCATCATCATAATCATCACCACCACCACCATCATCATCACCATTATAATCATCACCACCATCATCATCATAATCATCATCATCACCACCACCATCATAATCATCATCATCATCATCACCACCATCATCATCATCATAATCATCACCACCACCATCATCATCATAATCATCACCACCACCATCATCATCATCACCACCACGACCACCATCATCATCATCATCATCATCATCACCACTACCACCACCATCATCATCATCATAATCATCATCATCATCATCACCACCACCACCATCATCATCATCATCATAATCATAATCATCACCACCACCATCATCATCATCATTATAATCATCACCACCACCATCATAATCATCATCATAATCATCACCATCATCATCACCACCACCATCATCATTATAATCATCACCACCATCATAATCATCATCATAATCAACATCATCATAATCATCATCACCACCACCATCATAATCATCATCATCATAATCATCACCACCACCACCACCATCATCATAATCATCATCATAATCAACATCATCATCATAATCATCATAATCATCACCACCATCATCATAATCATCACCACCATCATCATAATCATCACCATCATCATCACCACCATCATCATAATCATCACCACCATCATCATCATAATCATCACCACCATCATCATCATCATCACCACCATCATCATAATCATCATAATCAACATCATCATCATAATCATCACCACCATCATCATAATCATCATAATCAACATCATCATCATAATCATCATCACCACCATCATCATCATAATCATCACCACCATCATCATCATCATCATCATCATCATCATCATAATCATCATCATCATCATAATCATCATCACCACCATCATCATAATCATCATAATCAACATCATCATCATAATCATCATCACCACCATCATCATCATCATAATCAACATCATCATCATAATCATCATCACCACCATCATCATAATCATCATAATCAACATCATCATCATCACCACCATCATCATCATAATCATCACCACCATCATCATCATCATCATCACCATCATCTTTATGTGCTGTAGCATTATAATTCCCCTTCACTGAAACCAAGAAGCCCAAACCTGATCCAGCATAATGCTCCTGTTCACAAAAAAAATCAGCTCCATGAAGACATCACGTGTCAAAGATAAAGTGGATGAACTCGAGTGTCCTGCACAGAGCTCTGATCTTAACCACACTGAAAACCATCAGGTCTCCTCACTGAACATTTTCAATTCTATTCATTCATTTTATTTGTAGAGTACTTTGAACAAAAAATGGACAAAGCAGCTTTACAGAACATAAGAAATATAGTACAAAAAGTTCAAGATTAATGTTAGATATATTTAAATTTATTTGTATTTATTCCTAATGAGAAGCCTGAGGTGATGGTGGTGAGGAGGAACTCCCTGAGATGATAAGAGGAAGAAACCTTGAGAGGAACCAGGCTCAGAAGGGAAGCTCATCCTCATTTGGGGGACACTGGACAGTGTGATTATGAATAATGTCTTTTCTACAGTCATAAACAGTTGGAGTCGTATAACCAGGAGCTCCTGAGCAACTCATAAATTAGCTCAACATCTGACTTCATTATAGATTCAACACCAACTCCTCCATGCTCTAGCCTTCAGATGCTCAGTGATGGAGTTACAGGGAATGTAGAATGTTATTTTGTGTATTGATTAGGAGCTTGTTGTCCTCATAGTCCACATGGGGATGGTATCTTCTCACTGAAGGTCTGAAATCTTCATGAAGCAGAATCCAGCTGAAGCCGGTCCATCTCTAGATGCCTTAGGATAGGTAAAAAAAAAGAGCATCAGTCCCTACCCTCAGGAAAACACTTGTGTCCATAGCTATGCCCCAAAATCTAATGGAAACCCTTCCTAGAAGAGTAGAAGTTATTAAAGCAGCAAAAGGAGACACTAAATCTGGAACAAGCACATATGGCTGTGTAGGTCAGGGGGCCACATACATTTGGCCATATGTTCAGATTTTCACCATTTAGCAGCACAGTCCTTACATTTATGGAAATATCACATACATTTCAATATATGGTCACAAGTTTTTTTTTTTTTTCATTTTAAAAAAACATGTAATTAGCCATAGCAACTGCATTTCAACATTGGTATGTGCAAATGTGATCACATATAAAAGGTTATTCATGTTAAAAAAAATTACGTCAGTAATCTAACTAACTGTGTTAGTCCACACAACAACTTGGCACAGGTTTTATGCCTTTAGTCCGCTGTGGTGACCCCTCACACATGTAGGGAGCAGCCGAAAGATCAACATCAACAAATTATGCTGAATCTACAAAATCTACACCTGCAACCGAGAGAGAAATACTGACATCTCTTGGTATTATGAAAGGCCAGCTTGAGCATCTGAAGAAATGTTCATGTGTACTTTTTCCCTGTGTCATGTCACATTATTGCACATTATGGACATTTATGGTTTGATTTCTTTGCATGTGTGGATCTGGTGAGAATTTCATGTCAATAGCACCTTTAGAAATATATATTTACTGAGAGAAAATGGTGACGTGTTCAGTGCTAATTTCAGAAATATTTGCAAGGCGTGAAATTTTCCCGCCATACAATTACGTCATAAGAAAATTGTCTAAATTCGTCTCTCTGAACGATTTAGGATTAGATTTGTTTCGTAAATTGTCTGAAAAAAATGTGATGCTGTTAAGATTTTTCAAGATGAAATCTCCTTGAAAGTTTGCCTAGAAACATCATATTTATTCACAGTTTAAACAGCAGAAGAGTATAGACTGTAGGAAAGAACAGCTGGATATAAAGCTGACTTATGACCTATGTAATATGTCTACAATTATGAAAATATACAGAAGCATCTTATAAACGACCTAAAAGGTGAATTTATATCATTTATGGATATCACGAATACACAATAACTCTAACGCTCTAAAAACAAAAACACGATGTATTTCTTCCCATTGGTTCACACGCCGTCCAATAGAAACGCGTAACGCTTGGTCACGTGATCGTAGGTTACCAAAGATGTTTGTAGCTAGGAGGCTGTGAGACCTCAATTGTACAAAATATGCTATAAAGGTAACAACAAACGTAAGTCTTGCATAATTATTACATATATATATATGTGTGTGTGTGTGTTAATAACGCGCTCTGTAACACAGTGTGGATGTTTGTTTCGTGTTGCGCAAGAAAACAAGCGCCGCTGGTTTTCTTTAGTCGGCTCGGATAGCCTTTTGCTAACAAGATGAAAAAAGGCTCGCGCGCGCGCGCACTTCCGTATCCTCAACCAGCCTACCTTTCGGAGTCGTAGTGCACTAGGTCGAGTGGAGAAAGCATTGCGTCATTGCGTGAGTAAGTGGACTTCTAGAGGGAGTATGGATGAATTTGGGATATAGCCTGGAAAGTAACGCCCTCTCTCAGCACTGGCGCGATAACTATACACAAAGCTTATGTGCGTTTAATGTAAGCTAGTGTGTCCTCTTCATCATCATCATCATCATCATCATCATCCTAAAGTCTAACCTAAAAGTCTTTTAAGTTAACCTAAAGTCGCACTACTAAACGACATGAAAATCGATGTTGGACCTGTTGGGTCTCAATAAAATAGTTCCAAAGGCTTGTAGACACCTGAGCCATGTATGCTTCAGAACATCCCATTTCACATCAAATCCCTGTTTCTGCCCTGATTATAACCTCCACTCTTCTGTGAAGGCTTTTTACTTAGATGTTGTGGGGATTTGTGGTCATCCAGCTTCAAGAGCATTAGAGAGATCAGACTCAGGTGTTGGGGTGAGGAGGTCAGGGGTTCTTGACATCAGAGGGACCAAGGATCACTTGCACTAGACACAGCTTCTGAGCGTCTGTTTTTTCTTGGTAATGTCTATAAGCATTTCGCAAGCAATCAGGAAAATAAGAAAATGCAAAAAGAGACAGGAGTCAGAGCTGGAGGTAGCAGAGCTGAAGATGTTGAGGTTCTCTTTGGGAGGGACACGGTTGGACAGGATTAGGAACAAGTACATCAGAGGGACAGCTCATGTTGGACGTTTGGGGGACAAAGTTAGAGAGGACAGATTAAGGTGGTTTGGACATGTTCAGAGGAGGGAGAGTGAGTATATTGGTAGGAAAATGTTGGACATGGAGCTGCCAGGCAGGAGGAAAAGAGGAAGGACAAAGAGGAGGTATATGGATGGAATAAATGAGGATATGAAGCTAGTGGGTGTAAGTGTTGAGGATGCAGAAGATAGGGATAGGTGGAGAGAGATGATTCACTGTGGAGACCCCTGAAGGAAAAGGCCGAAAGAAGAAGAAGAAGATGATGCGCTACACAAACTAGTTTATCTGTCGATATCCATTTTGGTGTTGAGTGGACTCTTTCATTATTATTATTATTATTATTATTATTATTATTATTATTATTATTATTATTATTATTATTATTATTATTATCATCTTGTAATTATCTCCACGATACTATATTAATTACTCTAGCCTGAACATGAGTACTATTTGGCAGTTTACAGAATGGCAGAAGGTGGTGACGGAGACCCTGTGGCCAGTTCATCTGGGTCTCTGTGTCCGACTTTCTCTTTGGGAAGAGGACTGGCAGGACGCTCATTACTGAGTCCTCCACCTCCAGGCAGACTCACGTCCCTGCGCTCCAGAGACCTGACGCTCGGAGGATATAAAAAGGTCCAGTTGCTAACACTGCATAGACCCAAAGCAGGATTTGGGATTTGAACCAACAACCTTATGGAACCGTACGAGCAGATATGTATAATAAATATACTGACTCGAATAATGTTCTTGTTCTTGCAGAAAACATTTGTACCAAACGTCAATTCCATTCGTAAAAGCAAAGATGAGTAAGTACCTGCGTGAAAATAATTCCCAAGCCAAGGTCAGTGTAGCGTTTCACAAACCGAGCCCTTCTGTTTCACGCAGGTTGAAGGAGGAGCCGCGTTCTGCTCCGAAGAAGGAGAGAAGAGACCGGGAAGACAGGCAGAGAGAGCGCAGGCGTAGAGAAAGACCCCAGACTATTCAATCACACTCCATTTTTGAACAGGGTCCTGCAGACACCTTCAGGAAAACAGGTGAAGAAATAATTTCACACCAGAATCCACCCAGTGTCAGTACTCAGTGAGAGTAACTCTACCTCTTTCCTTTCACAGGAAGCTGGGGGAACACAAACCTAAGCGACTGTGATCCTTCAGTCCTTACTAGGAGTGTTAAAAAGGAGAGGAACGTTCCTGAAGATGATGATGATGAAATTTTAGAAAAGCTTCAGCGAGACGATGTAAGTGAATTTTTATTTAATTCTGTGAAGTTTTTTTCATTCATCTCTAACAGTTTTTTTTTACTGTGTAGTTCATAGATGATCCAGGCCTGAAAAATGACCCCAAGCAGACACCGATCCGACTTCCACTGCATCACTCGTCCAGCTGCTTGCAGACAGAGGCGTCATGTAGGTTCAAAATCTTTTACAGGACAGTGTTAAATGAAGGAATAGGTTGATATTGTTTATATACTGCAGTAACTAAGTAGCCTTTATTTGTCACATATACACCGATCAGCTATAACACTGTGAGCAGTGAGAGGTGAAGTGAATAAGACTGAGTATCTCCTCATCATGGCACCTGTTAGTGGGTGGGATATATTAGGCAGCAGGTGAACATTTTGTCCTCAAAGTTGATGTTACAAGCAGGAAAAATGGGCAAGTGTAAGGATTTGAGCGAGTTTGACCAAAAGGGCCAAATTGTGATGGCTAGACCACTGGATCAGAGCATCTCCAAAACTGCAGCTCTTGTGGGGTGTTCCCGGTCTGCAGTGGTCAGTATCTATCAAAAGTAAGTCCTGTAAGTTTCTATGGAGGCCCCACCTCTCAACTTACAGGACTTAAAGGATCTGCTGATAACATCTTGGTGCCAGATACCACAGCACACCTTCAGGGATCTAGTGGAGTCCATGCCTCGACGGGTCAGGGCTGTTTTGGCAGCAAAATGGGGACCAGCACTACATTAGGTAGGTAGTCATAATGTTATGGTTGATCGGTGTACATTACTGTGCTTTGAAATTCTTTTTTCACATATCCCTTCCTTGGAGGGTTGGAATCAGAGTGCAGGGTCAGCTATGGTGCAGCTCACCTGGAGCAAGGGGGCCTTGCTCAAGGGCCCAAAGGTGGCAGCTTGGCAGTGCTGGGTCTTGAACCTTCTGATCAGTAACCCAGAGCCTTAACCGTTACTAAAGTAGTGTATTTACTGTCATGTGGCTAGAATACATGAACATCAGGAGCTCTTCAGTAGCGCTCTGAATTTGATGCCTGGTCTATATGGAAAGATTTTAGCACAAGGAAAAGCACAAAACTTGCCACTCAATTCTGATGGTCAATATAATTATATTACAATGTAATACAATGACTGAATAGAGCTGAATGTCCATCCTTTCTCATCTCCAACTCTGTTTTCACAGTAAAAGAATCTCTCTCTGATCACACTTTGTCCAAGTCAGTAAAAACACACGAAAAGATTCCGACATTGACGAGCAGATCCTACGCCGGTCCTCAGCCACCAAGCATCGGAGAACTTTTCCGGCAGTTGAGCATATCTGAGAAGGAAGAGCTTTTATTCATCCAGCTTCCCGACACCGTACCCGTCCCAAAAAAAGCTGCAAAAAGTGAAAAGTTGGGGAAAAAATGTGATGTCGAAGACAAGCGTGCCTCTCATGTGAAAACGCAAGTAAGTCCACTGGGATTCGTTCTCGTCATCCGCAGCTTGTTCACTGTTCGTATTTCTAATACTCAGGTGTTTGTCATGCTTTAGGACCCGGTGGAGAAAGAGGCAGCGCCTGTCCTCTCAGACTTCACTGAAGGATACATAGGAAAAGTGCAAATTAGGAAATCGGGCAAAGTGCAGCTAGTCATAGGGGACATTACAATGGACGTGTCTGAAGGAGCAGCTTTTTCTTTCCTCCAGGTGAGATTACACAGACTGCTAGACAGGTGGAAATCTGTAAACGTGTACACTTGTATTTCTGTTTATACATCTAGCACAGCTGTCTTAATCCTAGAGGCCACCGTTCATCACATTTGGGTGTAGCAGGCAAAATGACTGTTGTGGAGCATCGACATGTGTACTGCGAAACGGTTTAGAGAAGACACCTACACTATGAACACGTTTCTACGTTTACTCTTACAGCAACTGGTGTGTGTCCGGCTCACGGAGGGTCTGACCGGCGACATGACGGTGCTTGGGGACGTCAGACACAAGCTGGTGTGTTCCCCTGACTTCGATGCTCTCCTAAAAAGGGTCAAGGCTTCATGACACATCCAGCCATTTTTGAATACTATTTATACAGGATAAGCTTTTCCAGACAGCCTGTGTAGCCGAGAATGTTTGTACTGAAGTGCTGTCTGGCACGTGCAATGTTTTAAACGTCGTATTTTATTGTTACGTTTTAAACTTGCTTGTCAGCTGACTGTAGATAACAATTTCTCCCTGGAGTATCTCCTTGGTATAATGTAGTTTATTTCTTACAGTGTACTACACCCATCTGCCATAACATTATGACCACCTGACTAATATTGTCAGTCCTCCTTTTACCGCAAAAACAGCCCTGACCTGTCAAGGCATGGACTCCACTAGATCCCTGAAGGTGTGCTGTGGTATCTGACACCAAGATGTTAGCAGCAGATCCTTTAAGTCCTGTAAGCCTCCATGGGCCCCACCTCGCAACTAACAAGACTTAAAGGATACTTTTGATAGATACTGACGACTGCAGACCGGGAACACCCCACAAGAGCTGCAGTTTTGGAGATGCTCTGATCCAGTGGTCTAGCCATCACAATTTGGACCTTCATCAAACTCGCTCAAATCCTTACACTTGTCCATTTTTCCTGCTTCTAACATCAACTTTGAGGACAAAATGTTGACTTGCTGCCTAATATATCCCACCCACTAACAGGGGCCATGATGAGGAGATCATCGTCTTATTCACTTAACTTTAACATGTTATGGCTGATCGGTGTACATGGAATCTTTACCAAGTAAGTGAAATATGGCATTAATCAGAGCTTCCCAAGTTAGTTGTCATGACAACGCACCGTGTTGTGAGTAAAACACATTTGAATGATGTGGGCTAATTTAAGGAATTATAGCTCTCCTGACACTCATACCCATCGTCCACTGAAATCCTATCCACTACCATTAATTCCTCAACAATACGGCGTTGCTCTGCCCGATCGCAACAAAGGAAGATGATTAAACAGACACTGAATATACTGAATATCCTGCGTGGAGTATGGAGTCCAAATACATGCATTGGTGGATTGGCATCACTAAACTCTCCATAGTGTGTGTGTGTGTGTGTCCTGCCTTGTGCCCAGACTCCCCTGGTATAGACTCCAGGTTCTCTACGATCCTGAAGATTTAGTCACGGTGAATAATGAGGAGAACCCAACATGCTGAGCAACCAAAAACTGTTCAGTTTATCTAAAAGACCTGCATTCTGTAAGAAGTAGCACACAGCTCTATGAGAGCTTATAACACGTGTTGTGTACACTGTTATAGAACAAGAACACACATCAGGAAGGTAACAGGATCACACCATCCCAGCATGGATTATGTTACTATAACCCCAAACTGCCTCATGTTCTACTCTTTACTGGTCTTTGCTAGTCGGGTGTGACCGTAGAAAGGAGACACACTTTTTCTAACAACACGTTTAATCACCATTCACACTAGATAACTAACAGTCTGTAACCTATTGGTTTTTATTCAGTGGTGTTGCAATAATGCTAGATTATAAATCAGGAATAAAAAAAAGTACAGGGGTCAAGGCTTAGGGAGTCACACAAAAGTTGTAACGTCTCTTTGGTGTCGTTCAGCCGAAATGTTTGTGACCTCCAGGTATGGTCAGTATAAAACGAGAGATTTTGACATCACACAGATCCACTCCAAATTCCAATGACATTCCCACTTTGTGGTCATCAATTCCTGTTGTAATGTGTAATACTGTTGGTGCTTGTTTAGTAGAAAATGTTGGTATTTATTTAAGAAAAATGATATGATGCAAAACATGGCTACTGAGATTTTTTTTTGCGCATGATACAGAAGATATTCGTTCTACAAAACAAAAAATGAATGTGATTATTTCAGTTAGGAAGGTAATAAACAGAAGAAAGCGCAGTAGTCATACGGACTCAGGCTGGACTACACCCGATGTGTGACGGCTGTTTAAGCAAAGACTCCACCACAAAACTGGCCTTTTTTTCTATTCTCACAGTACAAAATACTCATGAACAAGCAGCACCAATCAGGGAAGCGTACATCTTTCCAAAACGTTTTTTTTTATTAAGGACGGAGCGTGCCTTCTCAACACGTACCGCTCACTTCTTAGTGCTACTCGGTTTTTTTGGTTCGGCAGACGCAGTCTTTTTCCCTGCTGTTTTCTTGACCGGTGCTTTGGCCTTTAACACTTTCACTCTAGATTTCTTTTTGCCTTTTTTAGTCGCCGCCTTCTTCCGTCGTGACTCCTTCCGTCGGACCAGATCCTCCCTCCCGAGTTCAGTCATGTGCTCCTCCCACGCCTTCATCTCATTTTTATAACGAACTTTGTCATCCTCTGCTAGCTGCGTGTATATCTAAACACACACACGCGCACACACACACACACAGTTTGATTTAGATGGATATCAACTTAATAAAATCTGGACTGAGATAATTGCAGTGAAATTGGACTTGCTTGTTTCTGTGAGATGGATAAACTCTTCCAGTCTTCAAACAGAGACTTCATTTTGCCCTGGAAGAGGAAAAGGCTTTAAAACGTTACGATCATGAGACGTTCACGGTACGAAAAATCCATAATCGCTCTCGAAGATAAATATTACACCGCAAAGACAGATCTTTACCGGCATGGTGCTTCCTTTCGCTTCTTCAAAGTGCTCTGCCATGAAAACGTTGAAGGCCGTCCTGGGGCGTTTGGGCTTGCCGAGACTGTTCAGTTCCTACAACAAAACAAAACGATGTGATAAACAATTGTATAATTACTAGACAAGTAGATATATTTTAAAAATCACTTTTCTATGGTAGTAGAAATCATACACAGAACGGCAGCTTAAAATCAACTCGGGAAAACCAGCGAAGACATCAGCACTGGTCAAAAGGTTAGGCTACAGATATGAAGGGGTGGAGCTTCCAGGGGGTCGGTTAATGTCGGTCATATCAGCTTCACTGCTGGTTTACTGGTTGAACATGAAGAGTATTTCTGAGTGACTGAACTAGCGCAGTTCAAGTTAAAATGTTGCACTCCTGTGCAAAAGAACTGCAGAAACTTTATATACTTTATGCTCACAGTGGCCAATTTAATAGGAATTCATGTACATTTCTGTGGTTATCCAATCAGCCAATCACGTGACATTCTGTTAATGTTCACATCAGACATCAGGTGTTGGAATTCAGCTCAGAAGGTTGAGTTCAAATCCCAGGTCCACTAAGCTACCACTGCTGGGCCCCTGAGCAAGGCCCTTAACTTTCAGTTGTATAAAAAT
Source organism: Hemibagrus wyckioides (assembly GCF_019097595.1). Lineage (NCBI taxonomy): Eukaryota > Metazoa > Chordata > Actinopteri > Siluriformes > Bagridae > Hemibagrus > Hemibagrus wyckioides. The sequence goes on along the minus strand of NC_080722.1, from coordinate 26,050,330 downwards.
GAGATAAATGTAAGTCACTCTGGATAAGGGCGTCTGCTAAATGCCAGAAATGTAAATGACCCTGTCGAGAAGCCTTGCCCAGGGGTCCAGCAGTGGCAGCTTAGTGGACCTAGGATTTGAACTCAAAACCTTCTGATCTTCGTTTCTTTAATTAGTGACCGGTTCGTCCACTCCTGTGCTATGCAACTATGGTGGGCATCACTGATCCTTCACTCACCCTCTTCTTCCTGATTGCTCGTCTTTTCGCCTTCTTCTGTCTTTTCTCCTCGGCGATAGCTGCAGACTGCGCAGGGGTCAGCTGATCCTGGTATGCCTTCATGTCGATTCTGTACTGCTCCCTGGCTGCTATGGACGCTTCTTCAAAAGGCTGCAGGAGTCACAGCGATTAGAAATGATGTCAATGATCTGTTCAGCAAAAAAGTTCAGGTAAATAAACAGAGTAAAGAATAAAACCTTATGGAAATTAACCAGGGGGGAAATGTTCACTGTTCCAAAGTGGACTGGACACAGAACAAATGACCTTCACTTATTTTCACTTATAGCAGATATAAACAGACATTCCTTCACTCCATCACAGACAGACAGACAGGAACAAACCCTCTTGTTCTTGAAGACTCATAACGGAAAACTTACTACAAATTTCTGACCCCGGAATCTCCCTCATTAACATTAAATAAACATTTCCTCACTGAAAGCTTCCCCGGATCACTGATCATACCATCTTCATTATACCCATTTTTGTTATTTATGCTCAGGTTTGGATCACGAGAAACGAGTCTCCAGCACTGTCTACTTTATTTCCACACAGTATCAGGAGACCTTTCTGAATCGAAGGCCATTTCTGTACTCATTTAACCAGACTTACCTGTTTGTCCTCTGGTGTAAGGGTCCTCCACTGCTGTGCAATCTTTCGGACAATGTCCACAGCTTTGATGTCTGGAGGTTTGATGAACATAACAGAGAGGGAACAGTGAGAAACACAAGGTGTTTTTTTTCACTTGACACAAGATACAAATCCACAAAACAAGTGGTCAGATATTTAAATACAGCAGATAAACACATTGTGAATGTGGACATCATCGTTATCAGTACTCCATTTGCATTCCCATAAAATTCCAAAGGACCCGATGACCAATCGCTGACTGCTCTCTGAATGTGACTTTAATCACTTTAAAACAAAACAAAAAAAAAAAAAACATACACACTTCCCTGCGATTAACTCTCCGAATAGGTCCGAATCTTCATCCTTCATTTCAACTCAAAAGGTGGAGATGAATATTCACTGAATATGCAAATGAACTGGTGACATCACACAACATCATCTAGTGCCATTCTGAGTACTGTCAGATTTCCCCTGAAAGGAGCTCTGAGAGGGGCAGCTGGGGGCAAATAGTTTCTAACACCTCACCTGGGTTCTGTCTGACCACGATGGGCTGCTGCTCTTTCACATATCGCAGGTACGCGGTCAGGGGCCTTTTTGGGGGACCACCAGTCGAGGTGCTGAAGGATTTTAATGTTGGAGCGAAACAAGAGCACCTGCAGGAGCACACACACACACACACACACACAGAGATACAGAGAAAGACATGCAAGTGAACGGCTTGTGAAGGAGTCCACTACACACACATACATACATATACACACACACACAATGATTTTAATGTTGGAGCGACACAAGAGCACCTGCAGGAGCACACACACACACACACACTCATACATACATGCACACGCACACAGTTATCATACTTTACCTTACAGTAACTGCACTCGAAAACACACCCCAAGATCTGGCCAAAAAATTAGCGCCAACTGTCATCAATCCGAATGGAGCCATCCTGCAAATAAGTTTCAGTCCCACACACTCTCACTCTGTCTGTCTCTCTCTCTCACACACACTCCAACACTCTGACCCGGTGTGTGGATATCAGAGGGTCAGTCACAGTTAAACTCTTTAGATTATCGAGTTTGTTTTGCTAAAGCTACATGAAGACCCCTGCCCTCTGCAGCAGCATGGAAGGCGCCTTCTGCAGCCCAGGTGCATTGTGGGATAACGACAGACTAGTCTGAAATTCCTAGTGGTACATTCGGTGTATTTTTAATCGTAGCTGCACGTGACTCTGATCAACCAGATAAACCTGTCTGGGAAGGATGTTATGTTGAGCTTTTTGTTAAATAGATGTGAATAGAATCAGACTATTTTCTAGATGCAAAAAAACCCCACTGTGATTGAAAATGTGCGGAAGTTTCAGTGTGTACTGACTATACACGATTTGTACTGCGCATGTGCGGAAATGCGTCTGCTTCTTGTCTGGAAGTATGACGAAACGATTTTCGGGTGTTTCTAATACTGTAGTTATTATAATACTACTAATAATATAATATAATGTTGAAATCTCTTGTTCGCGCATGCGCAGAACAAATCGTGTTTCCGGTACGGATCGAGTAGTTCTCAACCGTTATAGATAATCTTGTTTGTATTGTATTTTTTGTAGTAGTTAGTTAATAAATAAATAAATAAATAAACAAACAAACAAACAAATAAATACTATTTATTTATTCAGTGTAATTGTTTCGACGTTGTTTAATCATTTTTTCTCCCAACTCCAGAGTGAAGATATGTAAAATAAAATCAATTAATGCACGTTTTTGTGTATTATTTAAATATTATTTACATAAGAACATTGCTCTCTGTGTGTTTTTTTTCTCCATCACACCGACGAATCTAGCACTAATGAAAGCACTCCTTGTTCACCAAATCGACTAGCCCGATATAAGACTTTTATTTTGACGTCGGTCAACATCTTACGGCTCGATCCTAAACCGCGCACTATTGCACTAGATAGGCGCCCTACACGCCGCCATGTTGATACCTATCCTGCGTAAGTCTAAGTGTGCATATACATGGCGTGGTGAGTCGTTTGTAACGTAACCTCTCGATCCAGGAAGTAGAAGTTGCTCGAGTCTCGCTCCCATCATCTACACCAGCTCCTCTCTCAGGGAAACACAAAGTATTGTTAGCTCTTTCTATAGCAATAAACTTAGACACATTATCGGCACGGTTCTAGAGCTGACACACACACTCTCACTCTCTCTCACTCTCACTCTCTCTCTCTCTCTCTCTCTCTCTCTCTCTCTCTCACACACACACACACACACACACACACACACAGCGGTGCTATGGCGTTAAAAAGAATACAGAAGGTAAGAAGTGGACATCATGGAGGAATTTGACAGTCAAAACAGATAAAGGATAAAGTTTTCTCTCCAGGCAGCTAACCTAGCATTGTTTTATTTATTTATTTATATTAATATTTATATTTATTTCTAAACGTCTGGTTCCAGGAAGACGCGTGTTATATAGTCTATGTGCACGTGCCGTTTCCTTTCTGCTTGTGTGTATATTATTTACACACACACAGGATTCTAGCTAAACATTAGCTTAGCTAACTCTTAGACTGTGTTATAGTTATGTATGAACATTAGAGTTATAAATCTACATATAGAGTGCTTTGTCATCGCTCCTGCTTTCAGTTTTGCTCGCGCTTTATTTGACGTCAGATTTATTTGTTTACTTTGTTGTGCTCGGACGTGGCGTTATTTATTTATTTATATATTTATTTATTTAAGCTCGGTTTGACGGTAGAAGGCTATATTTGTGTTTGTTGTCCGTTTCCCTGGTTTTGTACACATCCAAGATTTTGGTTGTAATGTGCTTGTTTACACGTTTGTTTTGTTTACCCAGCGGTCAGTTTGGAGAAAGGCCCAGGCTAAACAAAGCTGTGGAATAATAAGCTTAGCCTAGCCGCTCTTCACCTAGAGCACAACACTGCAGCTAAGCATTTTTTATTTCCACTCTGGCACTTTATTGTCCTTTCCTCAGAGCCCCCATGTGACTCGGTTGTTGTTGTGAGTTTACACAATTCTGGAGTGTTCTGGTTTACACTGAACTCACAACCCCGCTGCTTCCCTGCGCTGCGCCTTCACCTGAAACCAGTTCCGGTGTTGTGGAATGCGGAAGTGCGGCTGACTTTTTGATATCGAGATATGACGTCAGAGGTTGCTACGCAACCGCTCCTCAGGGGTAAAATGGCGACACTCAGTATTGAGTAGTTTGATGGTGTGTACAGTATTAGATACACAGCTTAAGGCTGGACCGGGTGTTGGCCAGCTGGAAGTGCTGATGCCCTAAAACCTTAGCATTACAGTCATAATAGACTGTATTGCCAAAAGTTTTGGGACACCCCTCCAAATCATTGAATTCAGGTGTTGTTTTTCAGGGGTTGGGCTCCGCCCCTTAGTTCCAGTGAAAGGAACTCTTAATGCTTCAGCTTCATACCAAGACATTTTGGACAATTTCATGCTCTTTGTGGGAACAGTTTGGGGATGACCCCTTCCTGTTCCAACATGACTGCACACCAGTGACCAAAGCAAGGTCCATAAAGACATGGATGAGTGAGTTTGGTGTGGAGGAACTTGACTGTCCTGCACAGAGTCCTGACCTCAACCCCATAGAACACCTTTGGGATGAATTCGAGCGGAGACTGCAAATCAGGCCAAAAGTTTTGGGACATCTGTCTTTACATGTACATGAGAGTGTATACGAATGTAATATGGAGTTGTCCCGCCCTTTACAGCTATAACAGCTTCAACTCTTCTGGGAAGGCTTTCCACAAGGTTTAGGAGTGTGTTTGTGGGAATTTTTGACCACTCCTGTAGAAGCACATTTATGAGGTCAGGTACTGATGTTGGACGAGAAGGTCTGGCTCACAGTCTCCGCTCTAATTCATCCCAAAGGTGTTTTATGGGGTTCAGGTCAGGACTCTGTGCAGGACTCTGTGCAGGACAGTGAAGAATAGGAAGGTTGTTATAAGAGCAAAGGAGAAACATCTCAGTGGTAATGCTCATAGATTTGGAATGCGCACAAAAGGGTGTGTTGGTTAGATGACCACATCTACTTTCAGCTCACTAACATTACCTTTAAACAATCGAGCTTGTTAATGACATTCATGCTGGAATATGAGATGCCCAAAAATGATAAAAAATGACTGAAATAAGTTCAGTCACTCATATACACCGGTCAGACATAACATTGTGAGCAGTGAGAGGTGAAGTGAATAAGACTGAGTATCTCCTCATCATGGCACCTGTTAGTGGGTGGGATATATTAGGCAGCAAGTCAACATTTTGTCCTCAAAGTTGATGTTAGAAGCAGGAAAAATGGACAAGTGTAAGGATTTGAGTGAGTTTGACCGAAAGGGCCAAATTGTGATGGCTAGACCACTGGATCAGAGCATCTCCAAAACTGCAGCTCTTGTGGGGTGTTCCCGGTCTGCAGTGGTCAGTATCTATCAAAAGTGGTCCAAGGAAGGAACAGTGGTGAACCGGCGACAGGGTCATGGGCGGTCAAGGCTCATTGATGGATGTGGGGAGAGAAGGCTGGCCCGTGTGATCCGATCCAACAGACGAGCTACTGTTGATCACATTGCTGAAGAAGTTAATGCTGGTTCTGATAGAAAGGGGTCAGAATACACAGTGAATGATTAGGCAGTATTAGGCATGTGGTCAAAATGTTATGCCCGATTGGTGTAGTCAGCCATATTAGTTTAGTGTAGTAGGCCGTGTAGTTAATGACTTTCACTTTACCATCACTACAATAACTTCCTGCATACCTGGAGGTTTAATGACCGCAGCTTAAAAGTGTAATCTGTGACAATGGTTTACTGTAAGACTCTTAGATCTTTTCTACTTCCTCCTAACACGTCTATAAGTGGTTATTCAGAGCACTAGGTGGTTTACCTCATCCCCAAACATCTGAGACTGTACACAAAGAATGCTAAAAATAGCTCAGACACCTAAACACCAAATACCCGTTACTCAGGTTACCTGAATACAGAAATCCAGGTGCTTGGTGTAACTTGAATGCTGAATAATCAGTACTTATCATGACACCCAAATACCAAGACCTCTGAAGTAGAACTTTATGATAAATATTTATAATAAACTCCTGGTAGTCGGGGAACATGTTAACACACAATATAATCCTGTCCATCATGGGGCTTTGTTATGGTGTATACTTTTATAAAAAGTGTTTTTTTATGGTGTGTGTGTCATTCAGGAGCTTCAAGATTTGCAAAGGGACCCTCCTGCACAATGCTCAGCTGGACCTGTCGGAGATGACCGTAGGTCTATTTTTGAATTAATGAATTCATTTTATTTGTCCTCGCTAGCCTTTCTGATGTCCAGTTCATGTTATGATCTCTTGCAGTGTTTCACTGGCAGGCAACAATAATGGGACCTGTAAGTATTTTCTCTTTGGCTTTCACACTAGCAGTTTGTCTGAAACAGTTTACATGTAAAGTTGTTAACGTGAAAGCTCTAATCATGAGCTCGAGACTACCTGTAGGAGGTGTCGCACCGAAACCATGCTGCTATTCGGGTCTGCACTCGTTCAGGAAGTAAAGTGACCTCAGCGTGTGACATCATTAGTTTCCACAACACGCCTGCAGTATGAGTGGATACACAAGAGACAAGTCAGGTGCCTTAGTGCGTGTATTTGCACCAAAATAATACATGTTGAATGGAAATGTTTGTGTATTCGTGATGACGTAAGATGTGCACCGGTGCACCGGGGTTCGACAGAATCAGACCAGTGCTGCAGATATGCCAGAATGACCGCGGTCAGATTTAGTGAATGAAATATAACGTCATTCATTGTTGCTTCTCCTTTCCTCTAACAGACTGACAGTCCGTACCAAGGCGGCGTCTTCTTCCTTACCATCCACTTTCCCACAGACTACCCCTTCAAGCCTCCGAAGGTAATCCTCAACAACCCCGCCCTTCCATTCCAACAGCAATTCCACTTAACAGATCCTTATAAATCTTTTTCTGCTTTTAAACAGGTAGCATTTACAACCAAAATCTATCACCCCAACATAAACAGTAACGGAAGTATTTGCCTGGACATCCTGAGGTCACAGTGGTCCCCAGCACTAACGGTTTCGAAAGGTACAGACACTTTATTCTGATATATTATAATTATTCCACAGTGCTAATGAATGCTCAAATCTGACTGGCTGATACATTACTGTTACTATAGTAACAGCTCGTATACAGAGATCTGTACGACTACAAACTCACCACTACAGCAGGACCGACATCTTTGACATTGTTTAAATACATTATAAAAGTAGAGAGATTTTAAAATGGCCGACTCTCTGATCACTGCCCTGACCAGTGAACTTATATTCAGGTCATATATACAGAGACCTGTATGGTGGACATTCTAAATCATCTAAAAACAGGAATCTCGGGTGTCAGGAAGTTTTCCAAAACAGGACAGGACGTTGTATTTTCCAGTTTCTCTGCAAACAATTTTATTTTGAAGAAGGCAGGAGGAAGTGATGCTGGTGAGGGAACGAGTGTTTATAGCTGCTATAACGTTAAGTGAGAACAGGAATAAACTTGTCTCAAGGAAGAAAGCACACATTACTTAGTAATAAATAAAAAAAATGGTAATAGTTTGCATGTCTCTGTGGTATAAGAGGAATAAAACAGCTTGTAAAGGTGGTGACAGTATCTCTGCTCTGCCTTGGCTGACCACTCTGTACTTTGTTTTCTTTTTTATACAGTTCTACTGTCCATATGCTCCTTGCTCTGCGACCCAAACCCTGATGACCCGTTAGTCCCAGACATAGCACACATCTACAAATCAGACAAAGAGAAGTAAGTCTATTACTGTGGCATGGGAATTCTGCTCTAAATAATATTATTCTTATTATGTTATTGAATTATACAATCATCAAGCACTTTATTAGGAACGCCTGTACAAATGTTCATTCATTGGTGTGGCAGCAGTGAGATACATAAAATCACACAGATTTTTCACAGGGAAGGACTTTCATATAATGACCAGTGCTTAGATGGGCTGGTATGAGTATTTCTGTTACTGCTGATTTCTTGGAAAATGTTTTTTCTTGCTGTGAGTGGTCAATGGAGATTGATTCGAAGCTGACAGTAACTAAAATAATTACTCTGTACAAATGCAGTGAGCAGAAAAGCATCTCAGAATGCACAACATGTCAGTCCTTGAGGCTGATGAGCTACAACTGAAGATCATCTCAGCTTCTCTGAGTCAAGAAGACTCACCAGAACTGGACTATTGATTGAAAAACCTAGCCTGGTCTGATGAATCTAGATTTCTGCTGAGAATGATCACAGAATTTGGCACCAGCATGAATCCATGGACTCAGCCTGCCTTGTGTGATCAGTTCAGGCCGGTGGAGGTGATGTGATGGTGTGGGGAATGTGTTCTTGACACACTTTGGGCACGCTCAGTCATCACTTGAATTCCACAGTGTTGAGTATCTTATGAACATGACAATGAGTTCAGTGTTCTTCAGTGACCTTCCCACTCACAGGATCTGAACCCAGTGTAACACCTTCTGGATGTCTGGAGGTTCACAGGATGAACCAACACATCTGCAGGGATTGTGTGATGGATGTCGTCATATCAACATGCACCAGAATCTCAAAGGAATGTTTCTCGAGGAATCCATGCCATGAGGTTGTTTTGAGAGCATAAGGAGGTGTACAGTGTTCGTAATAAAACGCTCAGCGAGTGTAATTCTACACTTTTATGAGGGGAAAAAAGGGATTATTCTAGCTTTCAAACAGGTTCTACCTGGAATATATTATGTAGGGAAATCCTCCGTTTTCCCTTAAGAGCATTTTAAGTTGCTCAAGTGAACCGTTTTCCCCTCAGTGTGAATGTACCAGTTATACAGAACATGTGTGTGTGTGTGTGAGTGTGTGTGTGTGAGAGAGAGAGAATTTCTGACATTTTTATTATTTCTTTTTTTTACAGATACAACAGACTAGCAAGAGAATGGACCCAAAAGTATGCAATGTGAAGACTTAATGGACATTTTTTTAAGTCACAGATCACTGTCAATTCTAGTATCTAAAAAAAAACAGAGAGAGAGAGAGAACTTAGGTTATATTCTTAAACACATTGTATTGATAACCATCCATTATCTGCAATGACCAATAAGGATAGCTGAACTAGTATTTCAGAGGGGAGCGTTTTCTTTTGCACAAAACAGAAAACCATTATTCAGTCTGTGCGTTTTTGCCCCCTCTGCCCCCCCCCCGCCCCATTCCCCCCTCCTCCAGGCGGTGTCGGGGCACTTTCTGCATTTTCTTTATCCTTATTCGCGATCGTATTTAAGATTGGCATGCCGTTGTACAGCTGTAGTTACCCCAGGAGAGGGGAATTAACCGACTTCTCGTTCAATCAAGTTCATTTTCTTTAGATATTTTTACTGTATAGTTAAATTGCAACTATACTTGATTTTTTTTTCCATTAAAATTTGTTTTAAAATGACACGGTTTACGCTTTTTGTCATAATTATACCGCAAATCAGCAAGAAGACAGAAAGCGGGTGCAGCTTTTAGATGGTCCCAGATTCCTCCTGCTTCCATTTGAATCACGAATCATGAATAGTGTGAGATCATGATGATTCCTGTTTACAGATCTCCAGTCCTCTGAGGGCTGATGCCAATACTCGACACTCAGCATGTGCTTTAAAACATTTAATGTCGTTTTTCCTCTTTCAAATCTGTAGGAAAGTTTCTGTCTGGTTCACATGTTATGTAAACCAGAGTCTCCACCCTCACAGCTCACAGAGTCCATGGTTCGAGTCAGGTCAGTCATATACTGCTGGTGTCATGGTGCCAGGATCATGGTGGTGCATACAACACAGAACTACAGGAGACAGCCAAGTACAGTAGATTGTGTGTGTGTGTGTGTTGGATTGGTTCGATTCAGAGCATAAGTTCCTTTCTATCTGGAGCTCCACATGTTTACCATGGCTTCCTGGTACACTAGGTGAGTAAATGACCTTTACATGAATACGGTTGTGTCTTTCAATGAACCCTAGGATGCACAGCGGTCAGGCCACATGTCCAGTGCTCCCAATATAGACTCCAGATAAATAAAAGTACATAAGATTATCTTACAGTCTTCACATGTACACAATCAAGGTCAATTTAATCTATTTTATCTTAATTACTATCATATTGTTTGCCACTGTTGATGAGTATGATGAAGCCCCAGAACGCTGCACCATACAGTGTCCAGTACAGGCAACATGCTGGTCCGGGTCACAGGCAGTAAAGTGAATGTTTTCTTCTGAATAAACTTCTACGTGTGTATGTAATACTCTGCTTTTCAACCAGCTCATCATCTGGTATGGAAAAAAGTCATCATGTCTGTACATGTCATCCCACAGGAAGTCGCATAACATTTCTACTTTGGACTGTTTGTAAGCTGGATAATAACCTGCAATCATCATTAACTGATAAGAGAGATTTTTCCATTGCAGTCGCTTCCTCAGTCCTTTACTCATTACAGGCAATTTGTCTACAGTGGATTTTAAATATATGACCCGTGCAGGACCATGGTACCAAACACTCCGAAAACATTGTTATATAAAAGATGATAAATAACATGACCTGGAAAAATGAAACTGGGACACGACCTTGGAGACGACTCGGAGTTTGAAAAGGCTTCGGCTTTCATCGCAATCTGGTTATTGACTATTTTTTACCAGAACAATGGCTTTCCATGACGGCACAGGAGAGGGAATTGTCCGGTCAGACATTTTCAATCGGAATAAAGAAATAATTGATTTGATCTCTGTGAGTCTGATCTAAAATGAGTCTGTTGGCTTTCAGTGTGAGGTGTGTGTGTTTCCTCTGTTGGAAGATAAACACCTTCACATTTGAGCTGCTTATGAACAAACACTCGGAGCATCTCAGAGGCAGGAATGGGTTTGATATCAACATTTACTTTGAACATGTGTGTGGAAAAACAAACTTTTTCTTTTCTTTAGAGATGTTGCCCCAAGTAGACTAGAAAAAAAACATAGTGTTATTGTAATAATGATAATAATTTAAAATTATTAGAGAATAGAGAAATTCTTATGAACCACTACAAACTCCTGAGTGTCTACTTTTATATGAGCTTCTTCTTATTCACCATTATAGAGTGCGACAATGATAGACATATATAATGCTGAACATAAACACAACAAAACTGGGAAATTCCTCTTTTTTTTCCCTGGTAAAACGAGTTAAAACTGCCACAGCCAGACAGGTAACGCTATAAAATGTAGATCTAGATTTCTGTAAAGCTACACGAATTTGAATTGAATATTTGCCTGTTCAATTCTAATTCATACTCTAATTCATCCCAAAGGTGTTCTATGGGGTTGAGGTCAGGACTCTGTGTAGGCCAATCCAGTTCCTCCACACCAAACTCACTCATCCATGTCTTTATGGATCTTGCTTTGGTCACTGGTGTGCAGTCATGTTGGAACAGGAAGGGGTCATCCCCAAACTGTTCCCACAAAGAGCATGAAATTGTCCAAAATGTCTTGGTCTGAAGCTGAAGCATTAAGAGTTCCTTTCACTGGAACTAAGGGGCGGAGCCCAACCCCTGAACTTAATGATTTGGAGGGGTGTCCCAAACCTTTTGGCAATATAGTGTATGTGTAGTCGCTGTGAGCATTAAGAAGTCTGTCAGGGATTTATCGTATAGCTGATTTGTCCTGCAACGTTTCATCCTGTAAGCAATAATCCTGAAACTGATGAATGTGTGTGTGTTTGGGGTTGGGGGTTTGATTCCTGCCTCTGTCCTGTTTGTAGGGAGTTTGCATGCTCTCCCTGTGCTTCAGGGGTTTCTCTGGGTTCTCCGGTTTCCTCCCTGGTCCAGACACATGCACTGTGGACTGACTGTCATCTCTAAAATGTCCATAGTATGTGAGTGTGTGTTAAGAATTGAGTCTCTAGGTTTCCTGTGGCCTCGATATTCTTTTCATTTTGAAGTCACTATATCAGTGGTGTCCAGTCTCATCCACAAAAGGTCAGTGTGGTGCAGGTTTTCATTCCAACTGACCAGAAGCCACACCTGGGTCTATGGAAAGCCAGGATTAGGTTGATTAAACAGGTGGAATCGGGTGTGGCTCCTGCTTGATTGGGATGAAAACCTACACACACACACACACACACACACAGGCCCTTTGTGGATAAGACTGGACACTCCTACACTACATGGGACAGTGGAGCTCTTCACATTAGTTATATATGACGTAAGGAAAAGGCAAGAGCTGATGCAATTTCCTCTGAGTCAGTGGTGTTCCTGGAAAAACTTGTGCAATGGCATAACAGAGCTGACTCAAAGGATGAGAGTACAACTGTTATATCTTTTTGTTTCCACCAGGATCGCTTTAGATTTCTAAATGGAAATGATTGACTGGTTTTAAAGCTTGTTTCTGTATTTCTCACAACATATATAATTTTTCATTCTGGCCTTCATGACTTTTAACATGATAAATACATTCATTACCCGGAAGTTATTTAAAAAAAAACAACCCGTAAGCAGCGGTTTTACACAACAGGACTTTTTTTATTACTTTTTTAAGGAAAATTAATTTCAAAGTCTATCTGAAACTTTTAAAATGAATGTGAAGTGAAAAATAAACCATATTTTTTTTTCCATAGCCTACATTCCACTCGGTTATATTGTGACCTCTGTAGCGGCTCTACGTCACGCGTGATGTCACGCGCCTCTCATGTCTTCTGGGGTGGGGAGGCAGCGCGCGCGCGTGCGTGTATGTGTGTGAGAGAGAAAGAATGAGTGCGTGTAATAATTGTGTTTTTGATCCCATTTTAGTCTAATCTCGCATTAATTGGATGGCGTGTCCTGATTGCGGGTGTGGTGCCGTGTTGTTCCGCGGCTCCGTATCTCGGAGTGATTAGAGGATTTCTGTGTAAACACATCTCCGGAGTGAGGAAGTGGGATGTGGCCCGGATCTTCGCTCACGGTCTGCGGTGTGACACGATCACGGCGCCTCGGGGACGCACTGACACTCTGTTGCACGCGGATATAAAAAAGACGTGAGTGATGGCATCCGCTTCATGCAGCCGGACGACGACGACGAGGTCCGTTGTGGATTCACCTCGCGCTGGAAGACTGAGAAGTGTCCCTCGTGTCGTAATGTAGCGGACTGGACTGTGGTGTGCCTTTTTTGTGCCCTGACAAAGCGTCATTTACGTCGGATAATGGACTCGTCGGTAACGCTGGGCAGGCTGGAGCTCGGGCGCGCCGCCGTGAACCCGGGCGCGCTCCTGAACGGACCGGGGGCGAGGGAAAGGAGCGCGCAGCAGCAGCACACGGGGACGCGCTCTGGACCTCTCGGCTGTGTGCCGCTCTCACACCAGGTCGCGGGCCACAAGTACGGCGTGGACAAAGTAGGTCAGTTTACTGATTAACCCTGAATCTTTTGTGTCCACCTCAGTGCGCCCGTTCACACAGTAAGTTACTCTCCAAACAAGCGGGATGACGTGTCCACGCAGTGCGCGCGCCATGCTGAGAACAAGTTGTAGGTTCTGATTAATAACAGTTTAGTTCCACAGAGCGTGCACACATGACCACACCGAGAAAGCAATAAACACGTGAACACGTCAGTGGTGTGACGTCAGGTTTAAAGCTGCAATAAGTAAGATTAGCCACAGCTTAGAAGAGGTCGATGAATCCCGATTCTTTAAAACGCGCATGCGCAGAGATATTAGCTAGGTGAGTATCAGTCTTCCTTATCTGGACAATACCAGGGTCATATACTGCTGATGCTTATGTGACAGATGTTATGCAGCTGCTGAAGGTCCAGCAAAACAAGACTTTCCAAGATGAAGTCTGGATGAATGTTCTAAGTTTTCTGGACCAGAACATGTTTTCTCATGTTGTACAAAAATACCAGGATGCAATGCAATAAATAAAAAAAAAAAAAATCAATTGCCCCTTAGTGACCGGTGTGTACTACAAACAGTTTTATATTTCATTCATTAATTCGTTTGTTTATTTCTCCTCAGTAACCGCTTTATCCTGGTCAGGGAGCGTGGAGCGTAGTGGTATTCTGGTACTGGGGGTGAGGCAGGGACACCATACACACAGTTTCACACACACATTCACAGCTAGGGACACGGTCACTCCACCTTACATCGTGTTTATAAGGAGAACTGAAAACAAACCCCAGATGGACAGAGTGACCTGAGGTCAGGATTGAAGCGCAGAGCTATGAGACAGCTTCTTCTCAGTCGAAATTCATTCATTCATTTCAGTGAAGTCTGAGCTGGAGTTGTTGAATCAGGTTGATTGTCCAATGTATTCGTTCCTGATCTCTACATTCAGGAGGTGTTTTGAAGCTTCAAGACGTAAAAGTGTCTGTGGAGATCGGGTTCAATTCACGTCTGTAAACGATAGTGTGGGAGTGGTCAGTACGAAACACTGATTGACCCTGAATCAGAGGAAGTGGAATTGGTGCAATAGTCCAGACGGAGTGGACTGTTCGACTATATGTTTGTTGTTTTCTTATGTTGTTTCTCATGTAAAGCTGCTAGAAGACACTGCTCTTTGTTAAAAGCGCTATACAAATAAAATTGAATTGAATTGGATATTGTGAGAAAGACGATCGGCTTGCTAGTTAAACAATAAAATACATATCAGTGTTTGGATCTCACATGTGGATGTCGGATTGATCTGTAGGTATACTGCAACATCCTGATGGTACGGTTCTAAAGCAGCTCCAGCCTCCACCCAGAGGACCCAGAGAGCTGCAGTTCTACAGCATGGTAAGTAATATTTCCATAATACACGACTAATAAATATCGGACACTGCAATTCAGATTTGCATTAAAGATGGATGTAAGACGAATGCAGAGTGTTTTTAATCAGGATTTCGTGGTTCAGTTACATAACCAACCACACTGGTTATTGCATCACACCTCATCTCACCACAGCACGTTTCCTGTTTCCTGTTTCCTCTTCATTACTGCTCTTTCACCTGGTCCGATTTTGTGTTTCGCGCAGGTTTATGCCAAGGATTGTTGTGACCCGTGTCTACTCGAGCTGCAGCAGCACCTTCCCAAATACTACAGCACTTGGTCATCTCCGGACAGCCCCACAGGTGACGAGCAGCAGTTCTGACCTTTCCTCAGAAATCAAGCCGAAGCGCATGTGTCATAAATGTGTCACAACACAATGATTCAAACCACATACTGTCCTGTTCTGGGTCATGTTTCAGTGTTGGTACCAGTTCAGCCGAATCGGCGATGAGAGTGTGAAAGCGAAGGGAAAAAAATCTGTATATCTTATATTGACCATTCTGATTTCTACTGAGCTTCTTATTATACAGATGGACGCTTGATTTATTCTTTCATGTCAGTGATGTGATGGCCACTTTATTAGGAATGGCGTAGTCCTTGGTTTTCATGACCGTCTGCTCACTGTAGCCTCGAATCCCTGGTTTCTCGGCTGAGGTGAGCGTAACCAGACGTGGTCTTCAGTAGTTTTACATTTTGAGATACTTTTCGTCTCACCATGGTTGTAGAGAGTGTTGATTTGAGTTAACCTTCCTGTCTTCTCCTAAGTGCTCACTGGATGTTTTTATTTATTTCCTGTTCTGTGTAAACTAAAAAGAGACTGGTGTGTCTGTGTGAAATCTCAGAAAATCCTCTGATGAATGAGGAGGTTCATAACATCTACAGATGTTCATGATAAAATGGCTTATTATGATGAACCATGACGATGTTGGGAAGGTTGAAATCTTGATATTTTTATGATTTCTTCATGCTGCTCCTCAGAGATGTTTATTCCAGAAGAGTCATCATGGACTTGCTAACATTTTCCAGTTCGACCTGAAGGCAGTGTTGCTTGCGTAGCAGCCGTGTGTGTGTGTGTGTGCATATCCAGGGTCAGGTGTAATATCAGTCTAATGGTCTCAGTGAATGAAACTGACCATCAGGGTCTGACACAGAATGTAGTTTAAACAGAGAGAATATCATGAAAATTAAGAAGTCATGTCATAACATTGCGCTATGATGAAGATACTAATGCTTACAATTATCCTCTTCACCCACAGAGCTGTATCTGAAACTGGAGGATGTCACACGCCATTTCCAGAAGCCCTGCATCATGGACGTGAAGATCGGCCAGCGCAGCTACGACCCCTTCGCCTCGCAGGAAAAGCGTGAGCAACAGATCAGGAAGTACCCCCTGATGGAGGAGATCGGCTTCCTGCTGCTCGGGATGAGGGTAAGAACATGCTGGGCTCCTTTCTGTTGTTCAGTGAGAGAGACAGCACACTCCAGAGGCTTAAATGTGTTCCTTTCTTGACCAATGCTACTCAGACACCCCTTTAAGAGCATTAAATTATTCCACAATGAATTCCGAGTTTCTGGAATTTCCTTCCAGCTTCCAGAGGGGTTTATTAGAACTGATAGATCCGCACGGTAACGGGGACGTCTCCTAGTTGTTTGGAAATGATTCCCGACCCCAGGAATGTTTTCATAATGAATAATGAAGTCACACTGTGATTAATTAGTGGTTATTTAATATACACGTATTTTGTAGAGTTCTGGAAAGCGCTGTACTTTGAGTCTCGTCTCTTTATGTCTTTGTTTCTGATTACTGTAACGATTCCTGCTCGAAAAGAGAGTTCTTCTTTAGGCCAGAGGGCATGTAAGCATCCAGAAAACCCACAACACACTACACTACAACACACTACACTACAACACAACACACTACAACACACTACACTACAACACACTACACTACAACACACTACACTACAACACACCACACTTCAACACACACTACAACACACACCACACTACGTACAACACACAACACAACACTACACACTACAGCAGAGCTCCTCAGCAGTCCTGTGCAGTTTCCTGACCTGGACAGATGAGTTCTATGTAAATGGAAAAAACAGATAAATGATTTGATGCAAATTGAACCTGGTGTCTGTGCACACTGATATGACTCACACTATCATCACAAACCTGATGGACCGGATTCCCTAACCAGCTCTGAACGACAAATATAGACCCAGACAGATGTATTAGATGTGTTTGTATTCACCTGCGCCAGCTGCTGGAGTGTCCTGAATCGTAAACACACAGCTGGATTACAACAGCACTTTAATGCAGCCACTCGGTTTATAGTTGATGGTTTAAGATGCACTGACCTCATACTGGGCCTGAAAAGCTGGATTCTGACCAGCATTATCTTTTCTTCTCAAATCCACTGACTTCATGTTGACCATTCGGCATGCTGGCTCACAGCAGTCTAAAACCTGAGCATACATCAGCCATAACATTATGACCACTGACTGGTGAAGTGAATCAGACTGAGTATCTCCTCATCATGGCACCTGTTAGTGGGTGGGATATATTAGGCAGCAAGTCAACATTTTGTCCTCAAAGTTGATGTTAGAAGCAGGAAAAATGGTGTGTAAGAATTGAGCGAGTTTGACCAAAAGGGCCAAATTGTGATGGCTAGACCACTGGATCAGAGCATCTCCAAAACTGCAGCTCTTGTGGGGTGTTCCCGGTCTGCAGTGGTCAGTATCTATCAAAAGTGGTCCAAGGAAGGAACAGTGGTGAACCGGCAACAGGGTCATGGGCGGTCAAGGCTCATTGATGCACGTGGGGAGAGAAGACTGACCCGTGTGATCCGATCCAACAGACGAGCTACTGTTGATCAAACTGCTGAAGAAGTTAATGCTGGTTCTGATAGAAAGGGGTCAGAATACACAGTGCAGGACGGGTCAGGGCTGTTTTAGGAGAAAAAAGGAGGACCTACAGAATATTAGCCAGATGGTCATAATGTTATGCCTGGTCAGTGTATACTCAACACAATCATGTGATGTGATCATCATGGACCTATATATATATATATATAATGTGTGTGTGTGTATATATATATATATAAGTTCGGTTCCTGTGAGGATGTTAAAGGTCAGATTATTGGGTCGTAACATCATAACAGTAGTGTGGCAGAGATTAAAAGCTCTACTGATCGATGGTGTAGGTTTCGGTCTGTCTGAGGTGTTGAGTATTTTCTATATTTCTAGAAGAGAAGTATCTATCTATCTATCTATCTATCTATCTATCTATCTATCTATCTATCTATCTATCTATCTATCTATCTATCTATCTATCTATCTATCTATCTATCTATCTATCTATCTATCTATCTATCTATCTATCTATCTATCTATCTACTTTTAGTGCTTAAATATTAATTATTAGTCGATGGCTATAAATAAGACATCAAAGCGGTTATGTTTTGTTTTCCACCAGCGCTTCACGTTACCACTTCGGATCAGAGCCAAACTGAAGTGACAGATAAACACGGTGTTCTCTCTCCTCTGCCATTTAATTTTCATCAGTAAAATTATTTTTCTTAATGAGCCATGGCGTCACGTCTAATTAGACTAGAGAATAAAATAAGGCAAATTTGAAGAATTAAAGCTCAGTGGTTTGAAGGTTGACCTAAATGGACCCGGTCAGCTGCAACAGTTGGGTTACAGTAACAGTTACTACAGTACAGTAACACTACAGCATTTCCGGAAATACTTTTTTTTTTTTAATTTTCCTACACAGCAGATGGAGTGGACAGCTTCAGCGTTTTGTGTTGTGTAACATGTTCGAGTCGTCCAGCTCAACTCTGTGCTTTGAGTAATGGGCTGATGAATTATGTATCGTCATGGAAACAGATCTAAGTTTGGGGAGAGAGAGGAGAGATTCTTCCTTTTGTTTATTTTTATTTTTTTTCCTGTAGGTTAATATCCTTGAAGGCCATCGTTTTTAGCTTTTGGACGCGGAGCTGGTCATCAGTATTCCGTGTGAATGTGTGCATCTTCTCAGTCTGACAGGATAAACTTATCACTCAGACAGACCTGAGAGACCTCAGTAATCAGCCCTCAGCTCCACCGACCTCCCCTAGAGCCCCGGTCAGTCTCCGCAGACTCGCCCCGGCGGCTCTTTTGTCCTTATCCGTCGTCCATCGTGTGGTTTACGCAACAGCCGTCGTGGTTACGCGGGGCCGAGCCGTTTTCAGTATCCTAAGAGGAAACGTGGACTCGAAGCTGCCGAGCTCGTCTGACCGGTCGCGTAAGGCATTCTGGTATTTTTTATTTATGAGGGTTGTGGCCTGTCCTTCTCGCAGTGTCACACGGTCAAGTGCGATGTATGAATCTCCTGACAGGTTATTATCGCTCTTTGATGAAGAATCACAATAAAAAGAGTAATTTTATATAAACGCATGCTGGCCAATTTATTAGGAACCCCTGTGCATTTATTCATTGTTGCAACTCAGTAGATAAAAGCGTCAGTAAAAGTGAATTATTATCAGACATCAGAATGGAGAAAAACCTGATCTCGGTGACCTTGACCAGAGCACGCTCGTTAGTGCCGGACAGGCTGGCTTGAGTGTTTCTGAAACCGCTGGGGATCTGCTGGGATTTTCACAGATAATTATGTCTGGGTTTTATACTAGAGAGTGGTGGGTGGGGTGGGGGTTACACACGATATCTACATGAAAGGAAACTGTAAACAGAAGGCTGTGAGTGGACAGAGAGGTCAAAGGAGAATGGACAGAAGGGTACGCTAACTGAATAATCACACTTTACAACAATGAAATAGAAAAGCATCTCCAAACGCACAGTTTTTGAAGGGAGTTTCTAATAATTAACAATTATATCCACACACTCAATCAAATTATATTCGAAATATTCGTGTGTGTACACATCAATACTTGTGAATGATGTCTCTCCAGCCTCACGTAATACTGTGACTGGACCCATGTCTGTGCCCGAGTGTGTGAAAGCGTTCGTCTCATCTCGGGCGGGTTGTACTTTGGCGGAAATCACGGAAAAATCAGTTTAAGCTTCAAGCCGTTAAGCCTCAGAGCAACATGAGCCATTACTGATAATTACACCACTGATTTGGTTGATGGTCCAGAAATTTTTTTCCCTGTCTCTTAACAGCCAGAGATTTGCAGAGCATCAATATTAATTTGGCTCCTTCCTGGACGTTTAACAAGAATCCGATATTCTTTGCTTACTTGTTTATTTAATTGGTTAACTAAGTGTTATATCCTTGAGTTTCCACAAGAGGGCGAGCATGTCGTACTAAAACATTTCAGAGCCATGAATATTCTCTCTCTATCTCTTTCTCTCTCTCTCTGTCTCTCTGTGTCTCTGTGTGATTGTATAGGTGTACAACGTGGGCTTGGACAGCTTTGACACATATGACCAGCATTATGGACGTGGTCTCACACAGGATACCGTCAAAGATGGTAAGATTTTTCAGGCATGTGTCACCGTAATGAATTCTAATATATTCTCATGTTATTTAAAGGAACAGTCCACCCTGAATGAGTCTGACCTCAGCACCAGCAATTACCCACAATGCCGTTCAGCGGTCCTCGCCAGTGAGATTCAGGAAAAAAAAAAAAAATGCAGCAGCGCTTTAATCATTGTTACCTTATCCACAGCTCTCTCAGCTCCTCGTCCGAACACTCAAACAGATCAGACTTCCAGGCGAATACTAACATCAACACCGTTGCTGCGGTCAGCTCATAAGTCACTCACTAGCCTTCCTGAGTGTATGGTGTAATTAGGCGAAACTGCTCTATGTATAAGCAGCATTGCATTCTGGAACTTTGCTCTGTTCATTACTTCGTTATCGTTACTGCGGCTAATTATCATGTGATAAGTATCACAAGCTCAGGGTTCTAACTCCACCCCTAACCACCCTGGTGTCTCTCTCAACAACACAGGCCTGTGTAAGTTCTTCTACAACGGCGACCGTCTCCGTCGCGATGTCGTCACTGCCGGCATCACCAAGGTCCAGAGCATCCTGCGCTGGTTCGAGAAGCAGAGGCAGTTAAACTTTTACGCCAGCTCGCTCCTCTTCGTCTACGAGGGCCTTCCTTCAGCACAGGAGGACAAATCCGGCACCCGGAGCCTGCAGAAGAACGACGGGGTTCTGGAGTACAACAACAACATCGAGCAGAGCCTCTCCACAATGTACTCCCTGCACAAGAAAGCCTGCATGCAGAGCCACCACTCCAGCCAGCAGGACAACAGCGCATGGCACGGCCTCCTCACGCAGACCGACGCCCACGAGCAAGACACCGGAGGACAGGAGCTGCCTGAGGTGGAGGTCCGGATGATCGACTTTGCCCACGTCTTCCCTAGCGAGGTCCACGACCACGGCTACATCTACGGCCTGAAGAACCTGCTCAAGGTGCTGCAGCAGATTCTGGACGACTGAAATCATGGTTCTTCAGCCATAACACACTGCTCATCTCATCAGAGAGGAGGTTTTTAACGTTGTAGCTACTCTCTCATTCCTCTCTCCCTTATCCAGGCCCTGCACTACTTGGACTATGATGAAGTAAAAAAGCTTGGTATTATAGTTGGTCTACATGCGCCTGGTTCGTTTTTTCTTTGAATATAAAGTGTTTTACTCAGGTAAACCCCTTACATAGTCATGTATAGTATTTTTTTTCTTGGCAATGGCAGAAATGGAAATTCTCTCACCTTTACACACCTTTCTGCTTCAGTATATGGGCTTGTATTTTCCTAACCCGAGTTAAACCGGGAATTGTTTTTAAATCCTTTTTACATGTAGTTGCTTCAGTATGGCTGCGGTTGAGGAGAGGTCATTTCTTTACCCTGCGCTCCCATAATGACGTTTGGTGTATGTTTTACACGTATGTTAATTCCCCGTGTAAATACGCCGTCATGTTTTCTGTGATTTGAACCCCGCAGTATGCTGAAACCCTGTGACGGGAAAGCTCAGACCTTTATCGACGAGCCGTCCCGTCTGGGATCATACCCTTTTTCCCAGCTATCTGTAAGCCATGCTTTATTATTGCTGTATCAGCTGATGAAGTGTTTTGAGACACGTTCCTGAGCGAATGAAGCTTTATTGGGCAGAGTATTGATTCCAATGCAGGAGAGGCAAAGCCAGCATCTCGGTTATAGAAAAATAAAAAAAGAGGGATTAAAAAAAATGTAAAAAATTTTGGTGAGGTGAGAAATTATTAATATCAAAATTAAGAGAAAAATCTCAATTTTTTTTTTCCTCAGACAGCTATTTTGTTTGTTTATTAGTCTTTAATTTTTTTTAAATTTTATTTATGTTAATTAATTATTTTTTAATCCGTTTTAATTTCTAGGGCATTTGAAATTTTTATTATTATTATTATTATTATTATTATTATTTTTTTTTTTTAGAGATTCCCGTATAGGTGCGTAATCACTGTATACACTGACACTTAAAAAAAAAAAAAAAAAAAAAAAAAAAACCTGTGAAATTTATGAATCATCTCAAAGCTGATATTAATTTGATATTGATATTTTTAATTTTTTGCTTTTATTTTGCATTTACTGTAAAACCCTGGAAAGTGTTCTTTGGCAGTGGAGTTTGGGTTGAAACACACACGTCTTATGTCCTTGTCTTATGCTGAATGACTGCCGCCGTGTTCGACTTTGACATTCCTGTCGATTTAAGCAGAACCAGAGCGTGCTTTCTGCCCCCCAAACCCCCCCCTGAAGGAAAGGAAAAATAAAAGGAATTGGAATTGCGATGTCTTTGGGCAAAGTCGACGAATCTACCTGCGCGTCTAATTCCCCGGCTCTTGTCTCACTCTCAGGAATGTATTAACGTTACGAGGACTTCAAAGAAGCAGTCAAGACATCCGTATGCAAGAACTCGAAGGAAGAAGGCCATGGGCCGGTCTCAAGCTCCGATGCATTTGTTCTGTAGCATGCGCCGCTAAATCTAGGATTTTTGTTTGCATTCCGGTTCTGTTCAGTCCTGCTTTACATTTACAGCGTTTAATTTCATTCATGCACTGAAGTGGAAATACTGTATGATGTATACATCGACTTTCCTGCTGTGAACTAATCCATTATTCTCATTATTATTATTATTATTATTATTATTATTATTATTAGTTGCACCTGAATGACGTGCGCTGGTGCTCAAAGCACTTTATTGATTTCGCTAGACTGGATTTTTTTGCCTTTGGAACTGGTTTAATTCCTAACTGTATTAAAAAAAGTCATCTTACATTTTAGATGTTTCCGAACAGAAGAATCTTTTTATAACCTTTTCGGTTTTAATCAAGAGAGAGATATCAGGGTAACTTTGATGATGTTATGTCATGAGGAACGTGTTTAATCATTTTTTGCTGTCCTGTAACACGCAGGCTTCTTTTCCATCTTTTAAAACCAGTCCATGAAGCCGCAGGGTTGCACAATTGGACCTGGTTTACTGGAATGAGCTTAATTTAAATGGTTTTTTATTTTCCCCCATGCGCTGTATCGTTCTGCAAAATCTTAAACCAAGGCTCTGGAAGAACTAAATCCAGGTTGAGGGTCAGTACTGGAATGACCGTTACTCATGTGAACCCTTATAGATGAAACCGATTCCAGTTTTTTGTTTTTTTTTTTTGGGTTATATAACTGTATAACATCTAATAATCAGACTCATATATTAGGTGTATATTTGGCAAATCTATCATTATTAATAAAAAATCGCTCTTAATAACTTTCTCTTTCCGTTTCTTTTGTGAGACATCTCGTGTTTTGTTTTCTTGTCGAGACGTGAGGTCACACACAGTTATTTAAAGTTTTTATTCATCAATTTTTAGTCATCACTTTCATCAATATACAATATTTTGTGATGGACTATATTGCCAAAAGTTTTGGGACAGTTTCAACTCTTCCACAAGGTTTAGGAGTGTGTTTATGGGAATTTTTGACCATTCCTGTAGAAGAAGCACGGTTATTTGTGAGGTCAGGCACTGATGTTGTGATGACAAGAAGACCTGGCTCCGCTCTAATTCATCCCAAAGGTGTTCTATGGGGTTGAGGTCAGGACTCTGTCCAGGCCAGTCAAGTTCCTCCACACTAAACTCACTCATCCATGTCTTTATGGACCTTGCTTTGGTCACTGGTGTGCAGTCATGTTGGAACAGGAAGGGGTCATCCCCAAAATGTTCCCACAAAGAGCATGAAATTGTCCAAAATGTCTTGGTCTGAAGCTGAAGCATTAAGAGTTCCCTTCACTGGAACTAAGGGACCGAGTCCAAGCCCCCTTCCACCAAACCTTACTTGGCACAATGCAGTCAGGTAAGTACCATTCTCCTGGCAATCACCAAACCCAGACTCATCCATCAGATTACCAGACAGAGAAGCGTGATTGGTCACTCCAGAAAACATGTGCCCACTGCTCTAGAGTCCAGTGGCGGCATGCTTTACACCACTGTATCCGGCGCTCTGCATTGAACTTGGTGATGTAAGTCTCGGATGCAGCTGCTCTGCCATCCATGAAGCTCTCTACACAATGTTCTTGAGAAAATCTGAAGGCCACATGAAGTTTGGAGGTCTGTAGCTATTGACTTCAAGTTGGTGAAAAATATAGAATAAAAGAGCTGCAATAAACATAGGAATAGAATCACCTGTACAGCAGCAAAGTGGAGAAAAAGAGAAGGAGAGAGATCTGTATATGATGCAATATATTATAGAGTGCAGATGTGTGTGGTTTTATTGCAATATTTATAATACATGCTGTGCAAACATCTGGCCAAGGTAGTGTCCAGAAGCGTCCTGGTTGAGAGACTAAATAGCTCCTTGAAGAAGCTTCTCTTCATTTTCTCTCTCTCTGTGTTTGCCTTCAAGGAGCAGAAGAGCTTCTCTGATCGCAACAGAGAGACGAGATTCTTGTTCAGATGTCTGAGGTCATTGTACACAGAGCGGTCACTCCTCACTCTGGCTTTGACACAACTAAACCAAACGGCTCTCCCCGCTATTCATTTCGGTTTGATTTGTCTACAGTAGCATTATGGTCACAAAGCATCTTTACAGAAATAGATCAGTTCAGGATATTCATTCTAAATAATATCTATATTAATTCTAGTGATGGTGGACTCAGGAACCCCCCCCCCCCCCCAAGAAAAAAACCTTAGGAAGAACCTCATCCTCATCAGATAACATTATTATAAATCATTCCCCTTCTATAACTGGATTATAACTGAATGGTCAGAAAGCGGAACCAAGAAATTCCTTTTTATAATACTTTATAACTATAATACTTTAAAGCTGATGAAGTTATCCGCTGTTCAGTGATGGAGGCACAAGAGCTAACCTGGAGGTAATCACAGTTAAATATTGATGACTGCCTGCTCTGGAATATTGAACACTAACAGAAATGACTTCATTAATATGCCAGATTTTTATTAAATGGGTTCTAGTGTGTAAGACTAGTTTTATATGCACTGGATTTATCTCTGGATTTAACATGACCTCTATCACAAGTCTGACTTGCAGAACAAGGAGAGAAATATGGAGCTGCATAGGAAAAAATGTTAAAATATAATTATAATGTAAATAAAATTATAAAATGAGATGTTATTACTTTTATTGATACAACAAACTTTATATCATTTTACCATTTATCTTATTTCTTCTGTTCCTTAGATATCTATTCCATTTATCTAGTATCTGAGACCCTCATCATCCTTAGCGTCTTCTAATTTCACAACCGAAATTAAGAACTAAAAATGCAAATATATTTTGATTTTTTTGATTAATCAACATGACCTCTTGAAAAGGTTCGAGTCAAAATTGTACGTTTCCTCTGAGTCTATCCTCTAGGTGGCACCAATATATTCATCAAGATTACTACTTGCTGTTGCCAGATTGTGCTATATCCCTATTAATTCTGCTCTGACACCATCTCTGTAGTTAGGGGCTGGCAGGCACAAGGCTGGCAAAGTTCTAAATGAGCTGGTTTATGTCAAATTGGACGGGTGATTGGGTTTGGAAAAGAGTCCACCCAATCTGGCATTTGTGCTAGACCCAATCTGGCAACCCCAACCGTTTCCCAGTCGATCCATCTGGAGATGTTAGAAGCTGCTCAGCATGAAAACGATGCCCTGAGCTTCCTCAGTGCCGAGGCCCAACGAAACGAAGCATTCTTTTAAAGAAAAAAATCATTTAAATTTGTGAGAAACGTGCTGGGGAACATTCCAGGGATTGATTTGTTTCCTGCGGAGGAAAAAATGAGCAGTTCTAATGTATACTAATGGTTATATAGTGGGTTCTGCAAATATACTCCTCAGAGTGTTGCCAGAGTGGACGCATTCCCGTTCAGTCTGGAAGGTTCTTAATTATGTTGTGCTGACATCAGAAACGCCGTGATGTAATGTAGTTATAATGATTTAATTTAGATGCTGTTTTTCAGGTTACATTAGGTTTTAAAGTTTACCGAAGGATGTTTTTATAAAACAATTCTTCCTTGACATCATCATATCAGTGGACATCATGAATCATACTTTTCAGGAATATAACTTGTGGTTTAAAATATAGAAGCTCGTTAGTTGAAGACGATTTTACTGGAAGCAACTTTAACGGGAATAAAATCAGCCAAAATTATTCAGCTAGCCAACATGCTATAAAGTTATCGAAACTTCTCTGAGATCGATTTCTACTAGCAGATCAAAAATAAACAGACCAAACTGTGTATGAAGTATCGTTGAACTGATATTAATTACTTTATCTTTATCAAGCCGTTTTATCAAAGCGATATTGAACAAGATTGCAGTTATGCTGAATTTCGGTACAGCCTTGATTAGCTGCTAATGCTTAAATCTATGAAAGAGTTACTTCATGTCTCATTTACACAGACAATTAGCCACCTATTAGAGGAATAAACCAGGTTCCTCGGATTCACCGTATTGAAAGATGATAGGCTCCGAGGTTTTATGGCATTATAACACGTTCTGGTCAATCCGAACTCGATCCTAGTCAGACTTTCGGCTAAACTGATTCAACGTTTTATTAATAAATTAAGTAATTAGGTTAACTAACTTTCCATTTTCTGGAATTAAAAGAAGAAATCCTGTCCAATCTCTAATTACATCTGGTGCATTTATAACTAAATCAACCCTGTAAGCTCAAGTTCTGGTTCATTTTTAGGTGTTTAATATTGTACGTCAGTGCATTTCTGCTCCTCAGCAGTCAACAGTTGATTAGACGTGACCAGACTCACGTGTTGGCCACTGGCGATTCTGCAAACCGGTAAATGTTTACTGAAACAGGCGACGATTCTCCTGCATGTATTTTACTCACGTTACTCACATTTTTTCCCCCACTAGCAGCTTTAGTGAGTTATAAATAATGCAGCAGTATTTAGTCTTAAAGGCAGTGAGATGCAGACGTCTCCTCCCATGTGGCAAAAGCCTTGCAGCCTTTAGATATTTTGGCTGGAGATGTTCAGTGAAGTAAACAGCATCTTTTAGGCTAAGGAATGGTCTCTGCTAGTGATTGTCGATGATGATACATCGCCGCCAGCAGACATCTCAATCCCTTTAAGGGTTTCTGCTGAACTTACTGATGGGGTTCAGTGTTTAGAGCGTCATGCTAGGTCTTAATTAGGTGTCAATTAATTGACCGTTTGAATGAAGGATTCTCACAATAAGCTGAAATTCGCTGTAAAAGAGTAATCATTAATTCACCTTAAAGAGTTTTTGGTTCCCTTTTGAGTCTGGCTTCTTCCTCATGGGGTCTCAGGGAGATTTTTTTTCTGGAATGTTGATCGTTTCTGGCTCGCTTGTTAGAGATCTAAAAGTACCTATGTTGTTATAATGCCATGGTCAGATACATAATTTACAAAACGTCATAATTGAAGTCATAATTGAAATCACAGACTATATGAGACCTTTTACATTCTTAGAGTAAACCAGTTATAACTACGTTTATCTATTTAGCCCTCAGAAGTGACTTACATATAGAGCTAGGTTAGTGCTTTGCTCCAGCCATCCAGGACTTTATTCCTTATCTCTAACAATTATTATTGATTAAATATTTCTGCGAAAATACAATATTACATCCATTCATTGTTGTTTAAGTTCTTCAGCCTCTCATGTCATAATGGGGAAAAAAAACTAGCAATAAATTGGCATTATTCTTGTCTAATTTTTCATAGAAATAAACCCTGGGTTCATGAACATTTTGTAAGAACTCCACATATCCTCATAACAGATTTTTTTTTTAATGAACACTATCTGCATTATGCGCTGAGCTCATTCCCTAGTTTTACTGCACTGTTGTTACCTAATGGTCAACAAAGGGAATGGCAAAAAGCACTAATAAAGGTTTTCAGGCTGTTTTCAGGCAAATGAAAAATTATTTGCGTTTTTGTCAAGTGAACCATGGAGATACTAAATCCTACGTTGGCCTACAGAGCACTCTACAGCGATCCGAAACCATTTTGATGAGAATAAATGAAGAACTAAATGATGAGCTTCAAGAAGGCTTTGCTGACCTTGAGATTTCCATGGTCTTGCTTTGTTTTTTAAAAAATATATACAAACAAAAGTAATCTGGCCAATCGCAATTATATACTACATGATACTGATTAAAAGAAAACACCGTGTGTCAGCATGATCGTGAGCAGATTGAGGTCAGATTCCTGCTCTCACGTAAGATGACTTCTTCTTTTATATCACCAGAGAATATAATTAAGATCCAGAGAAATATAGAAGTCCTCTCTCATGAAGATCTAATGATCCAGAACTAATGAACTAAATCCAATAAGTTCAAACTTGCCTCAATTATTGCAATGATCCGGTGTGTAAATGGCTCTTGGTTCCACTGCTCTGGATTGATGATGCGTCCACTGATTTGAGACCAACAGCCTCTACAGCCCGATTTCCTGTTCATATAAAACTCGTTCCATTCATCATTCATTCATTGTCTCCTGCTTACCCGGAGCCGAGTCGCGGGGGCAGCAGTCTAAGCAGCGATGCCCAGACTTCCCTCTCCCTAGACACTTCCTCCATCTCTTCCGGAGGGATTCCGAGGCCTTCCCAGGTCAGCCGAGAGACATAGTCCCTCCAGCGTGTCCTGGGTCTTCCCCAGGGGTCTCTTCCCAGTGGGGCATGCCCAGAACACCTTCCTAGGGAGATGTCCAGGAGGCATCCGAAACTGATGCCTGAGACACCTTGACTGACCCCCTTTGGATGTGGAGGAGCAGCGGCTCTACTCCGAGCTCCTCCCGGGTGACAGAACTCCTTACCCTATCTCTAAGGGAGCGCCCCGCCACCCTACGGAGGAAACTTATTTCAGCCGCTTGTATCCAGGATCTTGTCCTTTCGGTTGTGACCCAAAGCTCATGACCATAGGTAAGAGTAAGAACATAGATTGACCAGTAAATCGTAAAACTCGTTCCACTTTGAGGCATCAGGTATGTGTTCATAAGGTACACTGATAAAGCTTTCAGATGGTGACACACACACACATACACACACACACACACACACACACTTCTAAATGAATACTGCTGTGTTCTAGCCACACTATCAGATTTCTTTACTCTACGTATGCTTTGCGCATCAGCCTGCCAATATCCCAACCTTTTCCCCAAAGACAACACTGCTCATTATATTATGATGAGCCTCCTTTATTTTTCCTTCCCCTGTATTTCTGCTCTTTTTCGATTCCAAACGGATCCTGCTAATGCAACCCTGTTTACAGAGAGCCAATTGATTACATCCCAGTTAGAGGCCAGTTCGATTTGAATGGCAGTCCTCTATGAAAATGAGACGAGCGTTCGACTGCAGACGTTGTCACGGATGTCATGTTGCCCTCCGAAACCGAAGGCTGACAAAACAAATCTGAGCGCTTATTGGCTTAATGATTTTGAATGTGCTAGGCTAGGCTGTTTGAATGTCAGAATTTATTTATTTTTGCCTGTGCACATACATTACTCTGATTTTCCGTCTTACAAACATGTAAATCGTCTGCTGTTGCAGCTTGTAAAACATCTCAGCCATTGCAATCCAGGCCTATAAGAAGGCTTGTCCCTGTAGAAGGAATTAAACAAAAGGGGGAAGTAAACAAGTATTTAATCAGATCCACTGCATAAACATTTTCTTCTCCCACTTTCTTTCCCACTTGCATGAATAATGTGCACTTCAGTTTGACCTCTTAGTCCTCCGTTTAACACTCTCACACTCTTCTTCATTACCTTCTGTGTATAATTGAGCCCATTGCTTCAGAATAGTTCTGAAAAAAACCTGTGTGTCTGAGACTTTCAACTCGGAGTCTTGTTTTGCAGGTCTGACATTTCACCTCCGCTTGCACTGATGATTTTTCATTAAAATAAAAAAATGTTTTTGATAGCTGCAAAATTTTGGGCACCCATCAAGAAAAAAAGAGAAAAAGACGATTATACAAAATGAACCATAATAAACAAAATAATAAACAAAATTTCTTCAGTCTCTTATATTTTTCTCTAATGAATATAAAGTGCATTCAGAAAAGCATGGTGGTGGTAGCATCCTGCTGTGGAGATACAGGGATTGAGGTACTTCTTCAGCAGGATACAGAGATATCCTTAATGAAAACTTGTTCCAGAGTGCTCAGGACCTCAGACTGCACTATAGGATCATCTTCAGCCTAAGCACACTGCCAGGACAACACCAGAGTGACAAAGGGATAAGATTGTGAAAGTTCTTGAAAGCCTTGACTTTATCAGAATTGAACTCTGGGGAGTCCTGAAAGTTTCTGGTTGGTTCCCATCCAAGGTGACAGAGCTTGAGAGGATCTGCAGAGAAGGATGGCTGAAAATCCCTGAATTCAGGTGTGTAAAGTGTCACATCATGTAATCGCTGCTAAAAGTAATTCAGATAAGTACAGAGTTAGGGTTTAAATACTTTTGTCAATGCTGTCAATAATAATAATTATTAATAATAAATATTATTATTATTATTATTAATAATAACAACAACAACAACAACAACAACAACAATAATAATAATAATAATTATTATTATTATTATTATTTATTTATTTATTTTCATGACGTTTTTTTGATTAGTCGTTAGGTGGTCAATTCTGTCAATTATTATTATTATTATTATTATTATTATTATTATTATTATTATTACATTCTTTTCATCACGTCTTTTTTTTTTAGTTTAGTCATTATTAGGTATATAGTGTAGATGTGATAAAATTAAATTTTCACAAAAAACCATGAAAATGTTTTGCACACTTTCTAAATGTACTGTCTGTAGCAATGTTGATGAGTCTGCTCAAGAATAGTTTAAAATAATAGGTCGAGGATTTGGTCCAGCAAGATGGACAGAGAGGAGTTGTTTACCGGCATAATTTGGGTAATGAATAAAAACATGATGTTATGGTTTAAATACAATTATGAACGATCATCACCATAAAAAAAGTTAGAGCAGCTGAAAAATCGATCTTTTTGCCCATAAATTGACCTGATCCCTTCTTTAAGGAAGATTTCACTGGCTGCATTGATTGTGGATTATGATGGTAGTGGAGATATTGGAGTGATGGATGGATGGATGGATACATGGTATAGAGCCAATGCGTGT
The DNA here is from genome assembly GCF_019097595.1 of Hemibagrus wyckioides. Classification (NCBI taxonomy): domain Eukaryota; kingdom Metazoa; phylum Chordata; class Actinopteri; order Siluriformes; family Bagridae; genus Hemibagrus; species Hemibagrus wyckioides. The sequence continues at coordinate 26,019,000 of NC_080722.1, read as the reverse complement.
GAAAAAATGCATTCAGTCATATTTTGAAGTCCCTACAATCTCAGGCACTATCTATCTATCTATCTATCTATCTATCTATCTATCTATCTATCTATCTATCTATCTATCTATCTATCTATCTATCTATCTATCTATCTATCTATCTATCTATCTATCTATCTATCTATCTATCTATCTATCTATCTATCTATCTATCTATCTTGAAAAATCAACCTTTTGCCCATAAACTGCTTCTCTTTTTCTTTTATTCTCCAGTTTTTATTGTTAAATTTCCCTCAGTTAAATATCTTCCTTCTTCCCACACTAGTCTGCTCTTCCTATGCTTCCTATGTTGCATGTCATACATGTGCACACACACACACACACCATACATACAGGAACAAGGTGAAATCATGAGATTCAGACTCTGCATTAATAAACTCCAGCAGTATCTTTTGATATCCACCGTAAAATATATAGCAGTGGTTCACTGAAGCTTGAGTTTTGGAGGTAGTTGAACATGGGAGATTGATGACATCATATTTTAGCCAAAAACATGATTGCCTGTGGTGAGAAGGTTACGACTTGGCAGGAGATGAATATTTCAATAACAAATTGATCCCAAACATATATCCAAGCAGGAAGCGTTGGAGAAAAACATCAGTGTTTTGTGACGTCAGTCTCTAGAAAATCTGGAGTCTGTTCTTTGAAAGAAGTGAGCGTCCACATGCGTCCAAATCCAGTAATATACTCAAAATGCTACGCATGGAGGAGGCTAAAGTCCTGGCAAATCTTTTAGACATTGCAAGATTGAGGTTTCGCTGCAGTCATTTTCTCTTTGTTGTATATTAATTGAGATCAAATTAAACTCTAGCACATGCCTCTATGTTTAAGTTCAAAACATCACTCACTGCACATAATATTTATTTATTTATTTATTTATTTGTTTGTTTGTTTGTTTGTTTGTTTGTTTCTGTAAATAATACCAATAAGGCTAGGGTTTTCTCCATGTTTGACATTTTCCGATTTGAGTTGTAAAATGAACAGACACCGCGTAAGCCTGAAGATTGATCTTTTAGTTCAATTTAAAAATAGATCTCCATGCTTTCAAGACTGACGGATGAAGAAGTATGGCTGAGCGTACTCAAAAGCACACAAGTGATTTATTATTATCGTGGGAACAGTGATGCTATGATGAATGCGTTTCTCAGATTCAAATCTATTTTCTTCCCTACAGCAAATCCATACGAAGTTCTGACGGCACAGTGAGCTAACTGTTTACATTTACATTTATGGCACTTGGTAGATTCCTTTATCTGGAGCGACTTATAGAAGAGCGTTGAAGCGTAAATCTTTAAATATGTCGCAATATTGGTTCACTAGATCAGGGACTGAGAGTACAGAACTCTGCTGAGGCAGAGCATAAAAGACCCAGAAGACACCAGAAGTTTTTTAATAACAAAGTTCTCATTTAAACTACTTCATTTAAATAAAAATAATTTTTGTGTATTATTGTAGAGTAGAATAGAGTAGGTTAGAGTAGAACAGAGCAGAGAACAGTATAGAAGAGTATAGAAGAATAGAATAGAATAGAATAGAATAGAATAGAATAGAATAGAATAGCATCAAATAGATTAGCGTATAATAAATCAGAATAAAGTAGAGATGGATAGATTATAGTAGAAAAGAGTAGCAAATAATAGAAAAGAGTAGAGTAGAATAGAGAATAAGTAGATTAGAATAGACTAGTTTATAACAGAGTGGTGTATAATAGAGTAGAGTAGAATAGAGTGTAGCAGAATAGAATGGAATAGATTAGAGTAGCATAGAATAGAAAAGAGCAGAGTAGAATAAAATAGAATAGAGAGTACAGTAGAATAGAGTAGAGAATAATAGAATAGATAGTATAATAGAGTAGAGTAGAGTGGAGTAGAATAGTGTAGGATAAAGTAGAGTATAATAGAGTGGTGTATAATAAAGCAGAATAAAGTAGGGTAGAAGAGAGTAAAATAGAGTAGAATAGCATAGAGTGTAGTAGAATATAATAAAGCAGAATAGAGTAGAATAGATAGCTGAGTAGAATAGAGAGTTGAGTAAAATAAAGTGGTGTATAATAGAGCAGAATAAATTAGCGTAGAATAGAGTAGAGCAGAATTGTGTAGAGTATAGAGAGTAGAGTGGAGTAGAAGAGAGAGTAGAATAGAGAGTAGAATATAGTAGAGTTGGATAAAATAGAGTATAATAGAATAGAGTGGAGTAGGGTCAAATAGAGTAGAATAGAGTGGAGTAGAATATGGTAAAATAGAGTAGAGTAGAATAGAATAGAGAGTAGAATAGGGTAGAGTAGGGTAAAATAGAGTAGAATAGAGTAGAGTAGAATAGAATAGAATGGATAAATACTTTTTGTGTAAAATATTGTGAATGTGACAGAGACCAGGAGTTTCCCGTTACTACGGTGACCGGTGATCAGATGAGCTGAGTGACCTGCTGGCCAGCCTGCATTAATCCTGTGCAGCAGTGAGTTCTGTGATACAGGACTCTGTTAATATCACTGAGCACCGAGTCTGCTCTCCTTCACATGTTCAAAGAATAGAAAAAAACCTTAATTGACAATGATTTCTGAACATCTCACTGAGGTTTCTGTTGCCAAGCTCTTGCATCAGTTTTTGTTGGACACTCAGCGCTGTTCAGTTCATAGCCATGCTGCAGATGAAGCCAAGCTGATAATTATGCTGAAAAAATAAAGAAGTGCCAACTGAACCCGTTTCCACCCCCTCTGAGACTTGATCAAGTGCTTTCATTATATCCCTGGCATTCATGTCAGAGCTGAGACTCTATGATGATGAATTTCTCCAGCAGGCAGCTGGGCTGAGCGTCACCCGTTCTGAAGGACATGAAGCACCGGAGGTTATGAAATCTTAACAGCGTAGAAAAACGTCACCGAATTCAACTCGGTACCTTTAACTCACCCACTAAACGTGAGCTGTGTGTGTGTGTGTGTGTGTGCAGTTTATCGGAGTGAGGAATCTGTGTTATTCAGGAGAGCTATTTATTAAATGGCTCTGGAGATTAAAAGGCATTATATCGTTGATGAAATATCTGTTTAACTGTTGAACTCTTTTCCTTTAGCTAGTCTACTGAGACACTAAAAGACATCTAGAGCCTTTTACCACGCTGTCTATTACATCACACACCTTCTTAACTAATTCTGCTCCCTAAAGATAAACCATTACGAATAAAATAATGATTACGAATAAATTATCAATTGTTATAGTCCAGCTGTTAAATTTTGGAATTTATTATTATTATTATTATTATTATTATTATTATTATTATTATTATTATTATTTTTATTATTATTATTATTATTTTTATTATTTTAAAAAAAAATTTTTTTTATTTTATTTATTTTTATTTTTTATTCCATGCCAAGCTATTTGCAAGGCATGGGTGCTTGGTAAGGCGTGGCATTTGCCTATTTCAGGAAAGAGCACTTCTAAATTCTGGAATGTGATTGACCAGATTGTATTGATTATTTTTCTTCCATTATTGTTAAGATGTTATTGTCTCTATAGTAAACTTTAGAGGAATAAGCAGTCGTCATGTACACATTATAACAGTACATTTCTCTGCTTATCCCAGCTTGTAAGGATTTTGTGGATCAGCTATGATACATTTAGGGTGAAGGGCCTTGCTCAAGGGCCCAACAGCATGGCAATGCTGGGGCTTGAACCTTTTGAACCTTCTGATCAGTAACCCAAAGCCTTAAACGTTTTAGCCAACACTGCCCTTATCTTAGCTTCATAGTGTAGTAACATACTTTTTGGACAAAAAATGATTCAGATTCTAAATTTTTCAGATTTAGAGTAGAGTAGAGTAGAGTAGCTCACAGTTGTGTAAAATAGATTAGAGTACAGTGCAGTAGAGTAGACTAGAATAGAGTAGAGGAGAGGAGAGGAGAGCAAAGTAGAATACAGTAGAGTAGAATAGCACACAATAGTTGAGTAGAATAGATTAGAGCAGAGTACAGTAGAGTAGAATATAATAGAGTAGAGTAGAATATAAAAGAGTAGGCTATAATAGAGTAGAACAGTATAGAATAGAGTAGAATAGAATACAGTAGAGTAAAACATTATACAGTACAGTAGAATGGAATAGAGTAGAGTAGCACAGAATAGAGTAGATTAGAGTACAGTGCAGTAGAGTATAGTGCAGTAGAGTACAGTAGATTAGAGTACAGTACAGTAGAGTACAGTAGATTAGAGTAGAGTACAGTGCAGTAGAGTACAGTACAGTAGAGTACAGTATAGTACAGTAGATTAGAGTACAGTACAGTGCAGTAGAGTACAGTACAGTCGAGTAGAGTAGATTAGAGTACAGTACAGTATAGTACAGTAGATTAGAGTACAGTACAGTCGAGTAGAGTAGAATAGAGTACAGTACAGTATAGTACAGTAGATTAGAGTACAGTACAGTCGAGTAGAGTAGATTAGAGTACAGTACAGTATAGTACAGTAGATTAGAGTACAGTACAGTCGAGTAGAGTAGATTAGAGTACAGTACAGTATAGTACAGTAGATTAGAGTACAGTACAGTCGAGTAGAGTAGAATAGAGTACAGTACAGTATAGTACAGTAGATTAGAGTACAGTAGAATAGAGTAGAGTAGACTAGAGTAAAGTACAATATAGTAGAATAGAGTAGAGTACAGTAGAGTAGAATAGAGTACAGTGCAGTAGAGTACAGTACAGCAGAATAGAGTAGAGTACAGTAGAGTAGAATAGAGTAGAGTACAGTAGAGTAGAATAGAGTAGATTACAGTACAGTACAGTGCAGTAGAGTACAGTACAGTAGAATAGAGTAGAGTACAGTATAGTGCAGTAGAGTACAGTACAGTAGAATAGAGTAGAGTACAGTAGAATAGAGTAGACTAGAGTACAGTACAGCAGAGTAGAATAGATTAGAGTAGAGTACAGTAAAATAGAGTTGAGTACAGTAGAGTAGAATAGAGTACAGTAGAGTAGATTAGAGTAGAGTACAGTAGAGTAGATTAGAGTAGAGTACAGTAGAGTAGAGTACAGTAGATTAGAGTAGAGTACAGTAGAGTACAGTACAGTCAAGTAGAGTAGATTAGAGTACAGTAGAGTAGAGTACAGTAGATTAGAGTAGAGTACAGTAGAGTTCAGTAGAATAGAATAGAGTATAGTACAGTAGAGTACAGTACAGTAGAATAGAATAGAGTATAGTACAGTAGAGTAGGCTGGATTAGAGTAGATTAGACCGTCTACGGAAAATCCACAGAAAATATTAGGCTTCACGTATAGAAGTGTAATAAAACTAGTTGGTGTTAATTTAATGTAAGACAGTGTTACTCTGTTTAGTGTAGATAAGTTGACAAGAAAATGTGTCCATTTTTATTGCTGAATAGTGATAATGAATTGATTTCTATAGAATTTACACACAGTTTAAATGTGGTGAAAAAGTGAGTTAGTGAGCATAATTCTACATGAGAACATACACTGTTCAGGTATAACATTATGACCACCTGCCTGATATTGTGTTGGTCCTCCTTTTGCTGCCAAAACAGCCCTGACCTGTTGAGGCATGGACTCCACTAGATCCCGGAAGGTGTGGTGTGGCACCATAATGTTATCAGCAGATCCTGGGAGGCCCCACCATGCAACTTACAGGACTTAAAGGACACTTTTGATAGATACTGACCACTGCAGACCGGGAACACCCCACAAGAGCTGCAGTTTTAGAGATGCTCTGATCCAGTGGTCTAGCCATCACAATTTGACCCTTTTGGTCAAACTCGCTCAAATCCTTACACTTGTCCATTTTTCCTGCTTGTAACATCAACTTTGAGGACAAAATGTTCACCTGCTGCCTAATATATCCCACCCACTAACAGGTGCCATGATGAGGAGATACTCAGTCTTATTCACTTCACCTCTCACTGCTCACAGTGTTATGGCTGATAGGATTTCAGGATTTTGCGATCACAAACAAACAGTGGTGGACCGTCAGGGTCAGTAAGTCCTTCTCTGCTGGCCTAAACAGCGGTGATCTGAATCACTGACTTGCATTTTAATATATTTAATATATTTTTCCATGAATGTGTATTAAATTATTCCCAATAGTCTATTCTCTACATTTCATAGCTTTTCTCTCAGTTGCGCTGCTTCCAGTAGTGTATATTTATGATAAGAGTATTTATCCAATCATATTTCAGCCAGTGGATGACATCATGTGTTCCCAGAGTGAAAGTCTGCCTTAAGGCCTTCAGAATCAATAATGCAGGCGCCTGGAGCTTAAAATAAGTGAAATTGTTACCTTAACCAGTCAGATTTCGAGTTGGCATCACTGGGGCCATCTAGCAGGCATACGATTACGTCAGCAATTTCCCATCCTTTGATTGAATAATTGGAGGCAGCGACCCGCCCATATACATTGTTTCTCCGCTGCATCTAGTATCTATTGCCGTGATGTCCAGGGGTGATTCTAGAAGTTTCATTTAAGGGGGGGCTCAGCCCCAATGAGGGTATAATCATAAAAAATAAATAAATAAATAAAATAAAATAAAGGTTTGACTAACAGGGCAGGATGCTAAACTTTGCAGCATTCCACTATATTGCACAGATGTGTATAACATTTGAGTATTGAACAAGCCAAATATGAGTCTTCCTGATCTCACACACACACATACACACACACACACACACATACACACACATACACACACACACACACACACACATACACACACATACACACACACACACACACACACACACATACACACACACACACACACACACACACATACACACACATACACACACACACACACACACACACACACACATACACACACACACACACACACACACACACACATACACACACACACACACACATACACACACACACACACACATACACACACACACACACACTTGTCCTCTGATCCTCGCTCTGCGACGCCGCGGTCTGTGGATTGAAGAACGCGCTGAAAGACGGGGAGGAGCCGAAATCTGCCGCCATTTTCATATGAAATTTAAACGGGACTGAGGAGATCACCAATTTGTGTAGAGTTTATGGAGAATCACAGAATTTTAGGAGAACTGAGTAGAAAATAGCCTAGCGACATCCATGGTGGCGTCATAATGATGGTATAGAGGTGGATTAATTCAGGAAGAACACCAGTGAAGGCCTAGGTGTGAAATGCATGGCCCGCCACTGCTAACAAAATTAGCATAAAATCAAGTTCATAATAACAGATATTCAGCCAATAATAGCTGCAATAATCACAAAAGAAAAGCAAAACTGTAAAATTATATTCATTTTGTAAGTTTAGACTTTTTAAAAGTCATTTTTTCTTTCCAAAGTGAACACCTGTCATATTTAATAGAAATTAGATATATCTATTTTTCATCTTGTTTTATACTCACTATAGATTCCTTTCAAACTCAGCAGACATTTCAATCTGAAATTGTCCCGCAGAAAAGCGTCAGATGTTTGACATTTTCAGAGCACTGATGTATCGAGTGTGCAGCACATGTATTATTGAACACCACAACAATCGGCTTCAGACAGAAAACCTCAGGACTCCGACTGAAGTCTGTACAATGCTCTAGTGGCAACTGACTGACCGAGCGAAGAGAGCGAGGCGAGGCATTCAGGCACACGGAGAGAGAAGAAGCCGAGTTTGTGTTTCTTCTCACCAGGTTTCTGCCTTGCTGAAATTTGATAACTCTTTTTCTATTATGTATTTGATAGTTACCGTTCAGGAGATGCTCAGAACCTCGGGTGTAGCCTACAGCAAAAAGTACACTGTACACTATTAAAAAAAGAATAAACTTATTTAAAAATTATTTATAAATATATAAAATTATTTTATTAATTTTTGTAGCACTGCTGCATGTAAGAAATTTTAATTCCCTGAATTCTTTTATTTATAAATAAATAAAAAATGTCAAGAGCAAATATTTTTATTTGTCAGGTGTTGTTTTTCAGGGGTTGGGCTCCGCCCCTTAGTTCCAGTGAAAGGAACTCTTTATGCTTCAGCTTCATACCAAGACATTTTGGACAATTTCTTGCTCTTTGTGGGAACAGTTTGGGGATGACCCCTTCCTGTTCCAACATGACTGCACACCAGTGACCAAAGCAAGGTCCATAAAGACATGGATGAGTGAGTTTGGTGTGGAGGAACTTGACTGTCCTGCACAGAGTCCTGACCTCAACCCCATAGAACACCTTTGGGATGAATTAGAGCGGAGACTGCGAGCCAGACCAAAACTGGGACGTCTGCCTTTACATGCACATGAATGTAATATGGAGTTGTCCTGCCCTTTCCACAAGGTTTAGGAGTGTGTTTATGGGAATTTTTGACCATTCCTCTAGTAGAGCATTTGTGAGGTCAGGCACTGATGTTGGACGAGAAGGCCTGGCTCACAGTCTCCACTCTAATTCATCCCAAAGGTATGGTTGAGGTCAGGACTCTGTGCAGGACAGGCAAGTTCCTCCACACCTGAATCACTGAATGCAAAAATGTTGCAAAAGAGCCAAAGAGTGTAAACACAGTGCTTTTACACTAAATACTTTATCAATACTTTGTCTGTGTTCAGCATGTTGCCATAGGCAATCAAATGAGTGCTTCATTTTTTTTGTTTAAATTTGCACATCTCAGCAGTGATATTTTCATAATGACATCAGATTCTATTTCACAGCGATTTAATCTCAACATGGCATTTTCTCTAGAGTGTAATAACCGGCATGCTGACAAAACATGCAGCAAAAATGTTTCCGTCTTTAAGCTCTGATGGTTTTATGTTAAATTTTTTAGTGGTAGGATTAAATACAGGTGCAAAGAAAATTTTTATTAAAGCCAACAAAGCAAAATGTACAACTGTAAACAACAAAACTGGCAAGGTATCAGTGATAGATGTGCAGATCTCAGGCTGATACAGAAAACAAAACCATAAATGATAATACGAGATGTAAAAGATCAAAGATGTAATCAGAATGATGAGTAATTAGTACTGAGTATTGAGACAATCATAACTATAGTACACCGATTAGGCATAAAATTATGACCACCTGCCTAATATTGTGTTGTTCCCTTTTTGCTGCCAAAACAGCCCTGACCCGTCCTGCCCTGTGTATTCTGACCCCTTTTTATCAGAACCAGCATTAACTTCTTCAGCAATTTGATCAACAGTAGCTCGTCTGTTGGATCAGATCACACGGGCCAGCCTTCTAATTGCTCCCCATGTCCATCAATGAGCCTTGACCGCCCATGACCCTGTCGCCAGTTCACCACTGTTCCTTCCTTGGACCACTTTTGATAGATACTGACCACTGCAGACCGGGAACACCCCACAAGAGCTGCAGTTTTGGAGATGCTCTGATCCAGTGGTCTAGACATCACAATTTGGCCCTTTCGGTCAAACTCACTCAAATCCTTACGCTTGTCCATTTTTCCTGCTTCTAACATCAACTTTGAGGACAAAATGTTGACTTGCTGCCTAATATATCCCACCCACTAACAGGTGCCATGATGAGGAGATTCACTTCACTGGTCACTGCTCATATTGTTATACCTGACCGGTGAATACTGATTTTAAGTTGAGTGCATCATGCTTTCTACTGCTTATACTTGCATTCTTGCACAAGTGTCACCTGTTTCATGAACTGGTGTAGAATTAAAAATTTTAAAATGAGATATAATTGAAATGTCACTCTTGTGACTCCTTTATTATATTTTATTCCATCTTACACAGGGTCACTGTGTAACCCTGGGCCCCTATTCACAAAGCTTCTTAAGCCTAAAAGTTGCTCCTAGTGAAGAAATTCTAAGAAAATTCTTCTTATTATGACATTTTCGTAGAATTTCCCCCTAAATTTAGGACTAAATCTTAGTAAAGATAAAAATGATTCACGAAACATCTTAGCCCTAAAAACAGCTCCTAGGGTAAAAATTGTTAAAAAAAAGTAGAAAGGAGGACTTTTAAGAGGCTTAAGAGTTACTATAGCAGAGGACAAAATGGCGGAAAAAATAAATATTCTCCAAACCCTGAACGATTGTGAGTTAATTAAATGCTACAGATTGGATCACGATGGGATAAAGTTTGTGGTCGAACTTATTAGAGATGCGTTCACATCTCCCACCCAACGTAATAATGCCATAACGCCAGAAATGAAAGTGATTACAACACTGAGGGATTTGGAACCTGGAAAAATGCAACAGGTCAGTAGTGGTGACTTTCTGTCTGTCACAACCTTCCATCAACAGAGTGATCACACAAACTACTGAAGCGCTTTCACAGTCTCATATAGTGACACAGTTCATTTCATTTCCACTGGACATTCACACTCTGCAGGCTCACAAGAGGGCATTCATGGACATAAAGGACATTCCCCGGTGTTGCTGGTGTAATTGATGGGAGGCACATCTGCATAATTGCACTGTCAGAAAATGAAGATGTTTTTGTCATCAGAAAGAGATATCACAGCATCAATGTGCAACTTGTTTTCAGTGCAGATTACAGGATTTAAGAAATTGTTGCAAAATGGCCTCAACACATGATGCCAGGATACTGTCCGAGAGTGGCCTGAGACCTTTTGAAGGACATTATGTGCCAGTTAACTGTCATTTGTTAGGGGACAGTGGCTATCCATGCAAACCATGGCTCCTCACACCTTACCTCCACCCAGACCCAGGACCACAGCTAAACTACAACAGGTACCTAAACAGTAGACTAACAGTGAATCATTGTGTATGAAAATAAAATGTAGTTACAAATGTGCTGAATATACTACAAACAAGAGATATGCTTTAATCAAACATATTCACATTATTGTTGAGTGCAGTAGGCCACCTTAACTTGTGATGTCTTTTGCACTGACTTTTAGAGCCCACAAGAAAACACGCTCAGTAGTTGAGGGGGGTATTGACCAGCTGAAGAGGAGGTTTCATGTGTTGCATGGAGAAGTGCGCCTGTCACCAGCTAAGATCTTTACGGCCTGTGCAGTGCTTCACGACATCTGCAAAGCACGACAAATCCCAGAACCTCTTGAAAGCAGCCATAACGGTAACGGTGATGAAGATGATGTTGATGAAGATGATGATGATGATGATGAAGACATTCAGTTTACTCAGGGGAGAGACATGTGTGATTCCTCACAGAGCTCAATTTACAAATTTGCATTTTAGGTAAATAACAGTTGATGTAATATCCAAACTGGTGTCTGTAGCTTATTGAACAAACATTCCATACAACTGTAGTTGAACACAACTGCGGTATTAAAGACCACATGACAGTGATACACTTTTTATTTGTCATTTTTCTCAATTTTTTTTGCTCAATTTTTATTATAATTATATAATAATTATGTAATTATATAATACTCCTCCTGTATACAGAGAACTTTTTTGTGCTGTGTGAGGGTATCAATTTCGATCTCCAATTTTCTGTCCAGCAGGGGTGGCTGTAGCAGGCAGGCTTATCTGATACACTGGCTGAGGCTGAGGGTCTCACACCTTCTTAATTTCTTTATTGTTTAATAGCGGTCGATCACCAAGAGAATAATTTTATAAAGTCAAAAATGTTCACCATTAATGTTTTGTATGTGAATACAATATAAATAATGTAAGACTCAAATTCATACTGTTAAACAAACTTTTATTTTAAACTGCTGTACCTGAAAACGTAAAATAAATGACTTGCTGTACAGGACGTCTGTCAGAGACACATCCACCAAACCACAGGGGTTTAGAATAGAAACAGCAAAAAGCTTTTATGAACTGTATGTGTGTGTGTGTGTGTGTATGTTACATCACTATTTTCGCAAAATTAATATGTAATATAATTTTATAATTTTTATAACAATTATATGAAAATGTTGATCATTACTTTAATAATTGTCTTTCATGCATAAACAACCACCCTTAGTTAATGAACAAATTAAAATATTTACAGTCCTGGTGCTAATTTTCTGTGCAGCACAAATACCTAAAGTAGATGATTTTTATTCCTCCAACACTGTATTATAGCAGGGTAGGAAATAACCATCTGTACTCCTTACTGCTGTAATCCAAAAAGATGGGGAAATTGATAACACGATAGATACATTACTTATTTGGTTCACAGGATGCAAGATTGGCACACAATCTCACAAACATAAAAAAAATATATAAAGAACATTGTCCATTGTTCATTACATCTGTTCATTACATCTGTTCATTACATCTGTTCATTACATCTGTTCATTACACCTGTTCATTACACCTGTTCATTACACCTGTTCATTACATCTGTTCATTACATCTGTTCATTACACCTGTTCATTACACCTGTTCATTACACCTGTTCATTACATCTGTTCATTACACCTGTTCATTACATCTGTTCATTACACCTGTTCATTACACCTGTTCATTACATCTGTTCATTACATCTGTTCATTACATCTGTTCATTACACCTGTTCATTACACCTGTTCATTACATCTGTTCATTACATCTGTTCATTACATCTGTTCATTACACCTGTTCATTACATCTGTTCATTACATCTGTTCATTACATCTGTTCATTACATCTGTTCATTACACCTGTTCATTACATCTGTTCATTACATCTGTTCATTACATCTGTTCATTACACCTGTTCATTACATCTGTTCATTACACCTGTTCATTACATCTGTTCATTACACCTGTTCATTACACCTGTTCATTACACCTGTTCATTACATCTGTTCATTACACCTGTTCATTACACCTGTTCATTACATCTGTTCATTACACCTGTTCATTACACCTGTTCATTACACCTGTTCATTACACCTGTTCATTACATCTGTTCATTACACCTGTTCATTACACCTGTTCATTACACCTGTTCATTACATCTGTTCATTACATCTGTTCATTACACCTGTTCATTACACCTGTTCATTACATCTGTTCATTACATCTGTTCATTACACCTGTTCATTACACCTGTTCATTACATCTGTTCATTACACCTGTTCATTACATCTGTTCATTACACCTGTTCATTACACCTGTTCATTACACCTGTTCATTACATCTGTTCATTACATCTGTTCATTACACCTGTTCATTACATCTGTTCATTACATCTGTTCATTACATCTGTTCATTACACCTGTTCATTACACCTGTTCATTACACCTGTTCATTACATCTGTTCATTACACCTGTTCATTACACCTGTTCATTACACCTGTTCATTACATCTGTTCATTACATCTGTTCATTACACCTGTTCATTACACCTGTTCATTACATCTGTTCATTACATCTGTTCATTACACCTGTTCATTACATCTGTTCATTACACCTGTTCATTACATCTGTTCATTACATCTGTTCATTACATCTGTTCATTACACCTGTTCATTACATCTGTTCATTACATCTGTTCATTACACCTGTTCATTACATCTGTTCATTACACCTGTTCATTACATCTGTTCATTACACCTGTTCATTACATCTGTTCATTACACCTGTTCATTACACCTGTTCATTACATCTGTTCATTACACCTGTTCATTACATCTGTTCATTACATCTGTTCATTACATCTGTTCATTACATCTGTTCATTACACCTGTTCATTACACCTGTTCATTACATCTGTTCATTACACCTGTTCATTACACCTTTCAATCAGATATTTTTAGCGAGTGCACGCTGCGTTCTTGGACGTGGACATGTGCATCGACACAGAATCATAACAAACAAGTGTAAAAAGTGCGGGCACATGTCCCCCCTGTCCCCAGTGGAAATTACGCCCCTGACTTTAAGATATTTAGACTATAACAGAAACTTTGCATAAAGTAGCCTGTATTCATGATTATACAATTTCTTTATATACAAACATTATGATTTCACTGTCCATTCTATTATCATATATTCTATTTTCACCAAGAGTGCATTTTAAGACCTTTACAGATTTTTTTTATCAACCAATCACAGTCCTTGAATTGCTGCGTCATCCCTAGTAATGGGGTCAACCACACCTCCTCACTAAGATAAAGGTTTTTATACTTTCCTTACTCAGAGTTGCTCTGAGAAGTTTCCTAAATCACATTTAGTCTAGGACTCCCAGCTAGGACTTTTTAGGCTAAGATAGGAGCTCTCTGAGAGAATTCAAAGAAGCTTTGTGAATATGGGCCCTGGAGTCTATCTAAGGGGACTTGGAGGGATGCCCTGGGCATGGTGCCAACCTATCACAGGACACACACACATTCACAGAAATTAGAGATACCAATCAGCTTAAAAAAGCATGACTTTGTACTGGAGGAGGAAACCTGGAGAACCCAGAGGAAACCCCCAAAGCATGGGAAGAACACACAAAGGAGGGAGGCGGTATTTGAATCCCTGCCCCTGGAGGTGCATGAGAAACAAATGATTTTAATTCACCATATGTCCAATTAAATTTAATAAAAATTTAATTTAAGGTGTAAATTTAATAAGTAATTTAAATTGGTTAAAAGGGGAATTGGTTGACATGCAGTCTGTCATGAATTTGTGTTAAACACGAGTTTTAATGTGTTTAATGTGAAACTAATACACACTAAATCGATAGCACTGGTGAAATGACCAGACTGCATACTTTAAGAATTCTAGCATATGTAAACAGCTGCTTTTGATATGATAAACAAATACAGTCAGGCCAATATCCAATAACGTAGTGAAATAATTTATTTCATTAAATGTATACATTATTTTCAGATTTCTTTTCAAGTGTCTGTAAAATGCTGATTTTCCTCGTACTTGCATGCATGTCTGGATCTCAACACTTCCTTCGATGCCACTAGCAGTGCAGCAGCACCTGAATCTACAGAGACAAATTACAGAAAGGGTGAAGCAGATGTGAATCGACGTGGAAAGAAAACCATGTGACATGAAATCAGGAGGAGGAAAAAAAGATCTACACCATCCCCAGGTGATCATGAACATCCAACTTGCCAGAAATGGAAGCTATTAGCTATCTTAAAATATTTCTAGTGTTTTGACTAAAGTGTAGAAAAAAATCAAACCAGTGTTTAAACATCCTTTCCCTCATAAGCAGGGCATTTACAAAATCTACTATCACCTGAGGCATATTACAGCGTACAGCTACCTCACACAAAACATTCCTCTTCTTCTTTTCCTCTTCTTTTTCTTCTTCTTTTTCCCTTCAGGGGTGGCTACAGCGAATCATCTACTTACACCCACTAGCTTCATCTCCTCATTTATTCCATCCATATACCTCCTCTTTGTCCTTCCTCTTTACCTCCTGCCTGGCAGCTCCATGTCCAACATTCTCCTACCAATATACTCACTCTCCCTCCTCTGGACATGTCCAAACCATCTTAATCTGTCCTCTCTAACTTTGTCCCCCAAACGTCCAACATGAGCTGTCCCTCTGATGTACTCGTTCCTAATCCTGTCCAACCGTGTCCCTCCTAAAGAGAACCTCAACATCTTCAGCTCTGCTACCTCCAGCTCTGACTCCTGTCTCTTCCTCAGTGACACTGCCTCTAAACCATACAGCATGGCTGGTCTCACCACTGTCCTGTACACCTTCCCCTTGATTTTCGCTGATATTTTTCTATCGCACAGAACTCCCGACACCTTTCTCCACCCATTCCAACCTGCCTGCATTCGCTTCTTTACCTCTTCTCACACAGACCACTCTATCCTTTGTTTATACAGTCCAGAGCTATTTCTTTTGTCATAATTAAATGATTTTACAAAAATACCACATTTCTCAGTGTGTCCCCCTTTCCTGGTGAACTAGCATGAGAATGTGTCTTTTATAGAGACTCTTGTCAGAGTGCTGGTGCCTTCAAGGGAACCAAAATCAGACCCAAATGCAGGGATAAAACGACAAACTGGGGATTTATTAAGAAAATAACAAAACTACAGACACATGGGAACACAAGGCCACTGAAAGACAAAACAGTAAACATGCAGCAGAAACCAGGAGATGAAACAAGGGACAAGAACTCAGCAGGACAGCAGGTATATATAGGGAAGGTAATCAGTTAGACATAAGGAACAGGTGTGAAGAGGCGGGGGGAAGGATCGGGGCGGGGCAAACACATGTGCAAATACAAAACGTAAACAGAACCGGTATGAGAAAATACCGTAAACAGATAAAGTGCTGCAGATCGCCCCTGGTGTTTTGGCAGAGAACTGTCCAGTAGTCCATGACACTTCTATATTTAAATGCTCTAAACATAATAAAAATAAGACATTTAACTCTACAGTATATGCCAAATATCAAAATGCAGTAATCCATGTCAGATATAGGAGTTGAAGCTACTCAAGGTTAATCTAATGCTTAAATTCAGAAAGCATGGGATATGATAACGTTTAGATATAAACAGAAATTTTCATGAAAAGGAAATGTCTTGTTAAAATGAGCATAAGAGCCATTTACGAATAAATCTGTTTATATTCAGTTTGATAGATAAATAAGGCCGAGTGTGATGGTCATTTGGCTAGCTCGAAAGTAACACTGACACACAACAGCGACCATGGGTCATTATTGGACAATTTGGTCAAAATTGATATAAAAGTCACTGATACTTATAAATTAATTTGCTAGAACATAGTGTATTAGATAAAAAATGAAAACTAACAAAGATTTAATGAAAAACACAGAAAATAAGGCAAGATTATGACAAGAATAAATGACTCTGGTTTTAGATAAAACTCACAACCATGCGTTTTCTGTCTTTTTGATTCGTATTTCTTTACTGTTTTCCTCTACGTCTGTCTAATAATTTGGTGAGCATGGTATTTTATTAGTTCAGCTAATTTTATTGTTGTTATTTTAGTATCTGATGATACAATTATCACATTTAATAGCAACTAATAGAAAGTTTTACTTACATTTTCATGTTACAAACACACTAATTAGCATTTGAAGTAGCTGGTTAATGCGATGTGGGCTTTGCAAATGAGTTGGAAAAAAAGCATTACTGTACTGATGGATTTTGAGCATCACACCTCTCGTTAAACCTGGTCTGTAATGAGGGTCAGGATTCTTCTTACTCACTTTCATCTTAATTGGTGCATCAGAAATACAACAGTGGGGATATTTAAATTCCATAAAGGTCCTGTTTATGCCTTTCTTTGACCAGTTGATGAATCAAGACCACCTTTGATGTTAGATCTGGTAATAATTCATAAGATAAAATGATCTCTGAATGTTTGCAGGTTGATTAAAAACAAGAGACAAGAAAAACAAACGCGAGACAGCAGGTATATATAGGGAAGGTAATCAGTTAAACATAAATTTTTATTCTAGTTATTAGTTTGTTCTCTAAGGACAAGGATGCAGAAGATAGGGATAGGTTGAGGGAGATGATTTGCTGTGGCCACCCCTGAAGGGAAAAGCCAAAAGAAGAAGAAGAAGGAGAAGTTTGTTCTCTAAGGAACAGTTTATATGTAAAGTAGAATAAATGTGAATGTGTTAAAAGAGTACATTAGTTTTGCTCTTGTATCTACAGGTTAGGATTGGGAGTAAGATTGCAGACAAAGTACTTTAACAAGGTGGACGCTGGGCCGTGTTTGACCTCACTGTATGGAAATCTGCAGCTTTACAAGCTGAAAACTTGAGCAAGCCAACAGGAACTCTCGGGTTCTGTCTCCATTTGTAAGACCTGTGTGATGTTCAACTCATAGTAAGCACATCTGCCACAGAATAGATCCACTGGAATGATGTATTGTTTGCACTGTTGCCACCCTTTTGCATTTTTAAAGCAGTTAAGGTTTGAAAAGAAAAAGAAATCACCACTTGCTGTGGTTTATATCATTTCAGTGGAGTGGCCTCTGGTGTTTCAGCTGACTGATCAGTGTTCAGCTTTTAATCATTCATGCAAATGCCTAGACACATACACACAATTCGTTTAGCCTTCTGGAATTGATAAAGCCCTAAAGCAGCACTCCTGGGACACATTAGTCAGAGCTGCTACAGCTATGCTGATGGTAAATATTTTCTCATCTTCATTAGGTCTCATCAAGTGGACTAGAGCAAATCATTTTCTATTAAATATGTATCAGATCTGATTAAAGTAACTAGCACTGACACGGTTTGAATAATTATCTACACAGACTCCAGAAAGTGTTTGTTTAAACGTCCCGATTGTTCTGTAGACTGAATATTACATTTTTTTTACACTCTAATATGTTTATTCCAGCGCAGTAACATGGTCTGATCTCAGGATTCAGAATCCTCATGGTGGAGAACATGTGGTGCTCTACTACAGACCGCTCAGCTTTCGACAGATGGGTTTGGAGCATCAGCTGAGGAGGAGAAGCCAAACCTTCAGTATTCCCAAGATCCATAATTAGTTACTGTATTTATGGCAGAGCTGTTCAGCAGCAACGTGTTCAATATTTTCTGATGTTGAAAAATAAATTTAAATAAGCATTTCAATCCATTTTTGAACAGACTTCAATGTATCACTCAGCAGAAGAATAAAAATGCATTTAAATTTTAATAATAATAATAATAATAATAATAATAATATATGCAATAAATGTGACAGAAATAATAATAATAATAATAATAATAATAATAATAATAATAATAATAATAATAATAATTATAATTATAATAATAACAACAATAATAATGCAATAAATGTGACAGGAAAAAAATAAAAGTAAAACAAAATACAAAGGGGCTATTTCCTGATTTTTTTATATTATAATCATTTTTTTTCTGGTTAAACAAAATCTTTCAAATACAATATTTCTTGTCAAAAGTCATGAGAGTATTGGTTGATTGAGGTTAAAAATTGGGAAATCAATCAGGGACGCAGTTACTTCACTTGATAATAAAGTATCACAGAGTTTTTAGAGGCAGCGGAGGCAAGTGCAGACTTTTATTGTGGAAGGTGTAAAACTAAAAAAAAATCAAAAATCAGACAGCAACACAAGCATGACAAAGAGGTAAACAGAAACTAGACCTTCTAGTAGATAGCTGTGCAAAGCAAAATAAAATAATATAAAATAAAATAAGATGAGAGGAAGTGATTACTGTGACATGTGACACGCAGGGGCTGATGGGAATGTAGTTCACTGCTCATTTGGTGTAACCATGACATAAAGGCACATACCACTTCTGATCAGAGTTATGATCTGTAATGTATATGAGAACTGACAGGGGAAAAAACTGCTAGTTTTGATCAATTTATCTAATATTTCTCTTCACGAGAGATATATTAAATATTCATAAAACAATCTCATCCCTATTTCTAGAGTGTTTTCTCATTTCAAGCATTTCTATAAATATATTACTTTAGAATATTCCCATAATAAAAAATATTAGATCATTTTGCCTAAATTTAATACACTCTTACACTGACTTGTGAGTTGGTTATACATCAAATTTGATTCAAAACTGAACCTTAAGCATGCCAGCTGCCATAGAGCATCCTTATACAGTATTTAGAGTTCAGGAATTCTCCTGCTGATCGTGACAAATTAACACTCAATAATAACCTGTTTAGAGGCACAGATTGTGCCCAAAAAAAAAACAGTTACGTGCCAAATTTGCTTTTAGAGAGATGAAATATGTTGAAGAATGTGATTTGTTGAAGCACAATAAACACAAAGTGTTACCTGCTTGGATAGGGGTAAAAGCATTTAGTGAATTTGTTTTACCTTGCTGATGAAAGATGTGTTGCTGTATTAATAACACAACCACATCAACCCTGGGAAGGGACAAATAAGTTGTCTCTCCTGAGCTTCTGTTCTGACGAATCAATAGATCATGTCAGTCATGTGGCTTATATGATGAGCTGATCATCAAGATGAAAACTATCTATCTATCTATCTATCTATCTATCTATCTATCTATCTATCTATCTATCTATCTATCTATCTATCTATCTATCTATCTATCCACCATGATCAGGCATAACATTATGACCAGCACCAGGTGAAGTGAATAAGACTGAGTATCTCCTCATCATGGCACCTGTTAGTGGGTGGGATATATTAGGCAGCAAGTCAACATTTTGTCTTCAAAGTTGATGTTAGAAGCAGGAAAAATGGACAAGCGTAAGGATTTGAGCGAGTTTGACCAAAAGTGATGGCTAGACCACTGGATCAGAGCATCTCCAAAACTGTAGCTCTTGTGGGATGTTCCCGGTCTGCAGTGGTCAGTATCTATCAAAAGTGGTCCAAGAAAGGAACAGTGATGAACCAGCAACAGGGTCATGGGCGGTCAAGGCTCATTGATGGACATGGGGAGCAATTAGAAGCCAACAGACGAGCTACTGTTGCTCAAATTGCTGAAGAAGTTAATGCTGGTTCTGATAGAAAGGGATCAGAATTCACAGTGCAGGACGGGTCAGGGCTGTTGTAGGAGCAAAAAGGAGGACCAACACAATATTAGGCAGGTGGTCATAAATTCATACCTGATCGTTGTTTAACGGAACCTTGTCAAATTGCATTTCTGATCTTACATTGCATTTCTGTTAAAAGAATATTTATGTTTGATTTTCTCTGCATTTAGCTGGAGAATTATGTTTTATAAAAATCTGTGCTTTTTATCATTAAAAAAGTCATTCAGAATAATTGGCTAGGCCTGGTCCCAGAGCTCAGAGCAGCAGCTGGTACAGATGGAGAGAAAAGTGCTGGCCAGGAACAGGAGCTGGGCTGCAGGGTGAAATGAAGTTCAGCTCAGTTCATGACAGCTGTTGCACATTGGACTCCAGGTAAATGTTCATAAACACACAGTCTCAACTCTTACACTGTGGTGGAATTCCTGTCCCTAAAATCCATAATGTCTTCTTATGATTCATTTAGAAGTAGGACTCAGACAAGCCTAAAATGCCTTGAAGGCAGAGTGTAAATATCTTTGACACTAGAGCTCCCCATAGAAACAGAAATAGGTCTGATGTTAGAGGCAGTTTTCAGTTATTAAACTTTCATTAGCTTAGGGACTCGGAGACATGTGCATCCACAGCATTAAAATGAGCTTTTAATTAAATTCCTGCAATTAACTGAACAGTTATAATAAATGCCTTTTATTTGTTCTCCAGGAGTTCTCCAAATGTATGTATGTTTGCTTGTAGTGGAATATATTAAAACACTACACATGAGTTTAGCTTTTTGGCTGGTTGTCTAATTGAAAAATAAAAAGTAGACCGCTCAGACATAAAGTCTTATATCAGCAAGAGGTTCTTCATCTCTCTAGGAGAGAAAGAGGACAGAGGCATGCACAAGCCAGCTGGCTATACTGACTGCTGAAATACAATTGCTACTGAAAACCTTTACAATACAAATAGTTCATGGACCAGGAAGTCTGAGTGTGTTTTTCAGATTCCAAATACAACACCATTTTATAACTTCAAATGCCTTTTTAAAAAGGAATGTCGTTACATTGCTAAGGACAACAGGCAATGCTTCCCTAGCTAAAAACATGAATTATCTGGTTACAAGTGAACAGTCGGTTCTCGAAGCTCAAAGATGTGTTGCAGGAAAAATAGGCAAGTGTAAGAATCTGAGCAACTCTGACTTGGACTAAATAGTGATAGCTAGAAGACTGGGTCTGAGTATCTCCAGTACAGAAGGTGTTGTGGGGTGTTCCCATGATGGAGTGGTTAGTACCTACCAAAAGTGGTCCAAAGAAGGACAACCAGCAAACCTGTGACAGAGTCATGACCTCCCAAGGCTTACTGATTCCCATGAGGAGTGAAGGCTAGACCTGCTGGTCCAATCCCACAGAAGAGATATGCTAAAAATGTTAATGATAGAAAGTTCTCAAAACACACAGCTGTCGCATCACAGCTGGCTGCATATCACAAGATGGACCTACACGATATTATGAAGGTGGTTTTAATGTTCAGCGTATACGCAGAATTATAAACCAATTCATGATCTGTGCATTTGAGTTAGTTTTAGCCCCTAGGGTGTTCAGAGTTGCCCTAACTACCACAACAATTCCAGGGTCTCTGCAGATCATCTCGACCAATCTGGATGACTCACTGCTATGTGGACTGTCCCTCCAGGAAATGAGGAACCTTCTGATCCTGACGTGAAAGCTCTAGGATTGAGACTCAACGACAAGAATGTGACAACTACACAAAGCTCGGTGGCATGAACCTTGACATGTGAGCCGTGCAAGCTGTCGCTTTGGAGGTAGACGAAGCTGTCTGGATTTAAAAAATTACAAGTGACCACACACATCAGACATTTATAGATATATTTCTGCGTCTGTCATTGATGATGATGTCAGTGCTGGGTGAATGTTCAGTGACTGTCAGCTAGCTGTATGACAAAAGCATGCATCAGTGCTGGTGACAAGCGTGTGTAGTCATACTCGGAGGTGTAGAGCCCGTGTGAATTTTATCTTTCAAGGTTCGTGTGCTTTTATGTGCTGGGTTTCCTACTGCAAAAAAAAGTTAAATAGTCATGACAGATACCTTGCAGCAAGAGAAAAAAAAACCCAAATGATAAAGAGATGAGGTTTAGCGCTTAGAACTTTAGCATCCTCAAATTTCTCGTCCTGTCTGACTAGTACTTGAGCTGCAGGTAATAATGTGCAAAAAAAAAAACATGGTGGTACTTTATAAAACTACCAGAAAGGCAAAAAAAAGGTCTGGAAGTGAGTGAACACCCAGCTGTGTTTGAGATAAGACCTACTGGATCAATACAATCAGGCAGTGGATTCTCTCCCAAGAAGCCCGTGTTGGCAAATCCACAAGAATGTGATTCAGGTAATTTGGAACATCTACAGCAGAGCAGAAGTTGATTTGTTTTGTGAAACAGGCAACACTGTTTAATGGGATTCACAAAGCCTCTGAGCCAGGATGCACTGCTGCATGCTGGATGCTGATATCACATTCTGGTTGGCTCCACATGTTGTTTACATTAATGACTGGTCCTCCATGTCCACTAACAATCACACCAGACCTAGTGTTCCTTGGAGTGGACCTGGCATGCTGCAGTTTTCCCAGGAGCAGTTTTATGGAGGAAAGTTACATTTTTATGACTATGGTGTGTATCTGTAGGTGTAAACATCTTATATGGGACTGTACAGTATATGATTCCTTTCTTGGTTTGCCCAATGGTGTACGTAAAAATTTGTGCACCCAGAGGACAGATTAAAGTTGTAGGTGATCTAGATTTGGTGGTAAGCAGGTTTGCCATATAAACCAAACATAGATGGAAAATAAAGGGATTATTCAGTTCCCTAGACCACAAAGCCCTGCAGAGAGAGAAAAAGAGAGAGAGAGAGAGAGAGAGAGAGAGAGAGAGAGAAAGAGAGGGGTACACCTAGATGAGCACATTTCCAGGCCTACACCAGATGATGCATTTCTATTGGTGGCTTTGGGGTCAGTAGTGGTTTAAGTGGCTATGACTCAGCTGATCAGGGTTCACTGGCACTGCTTGCCCCTGCACTATATTATAGCTGACCCCCTGCGCTCTGACCCCAACCTCCGATGCTGGGATATGAGAAGAAATAATTTCACTGTGCTTTAATGTAAATGTCCCAAAGTATAGGCTTCTCCTTCTCCAGTAAGGACTCCACACACTCCAGTAACCTGCTGGAATTAGACAAGTGCTCCTGTAGTCTGATGGATAAAAACAAAGCTTCTTGAGCCATGAGGACATGTCCAAAATACAGATCCTGTAAGACTCCATAAAGACTCTCCGTCACTCCATAGACACTCTGTA